>NC_042983.1:29563890-29935556 GCF_901001165.1 Salmo trutta | reverse complement strand
TGGGTTTCCATGGCTGAGCAGCCGCACACAAGCCACAGATCACAATGCCACTCATCGCCTGGAGTAGTGTAAAGCTCGCCGCCATTGGACTCTGGAGCAGTGGAAATGCGTTCTCTGGAGTGATGAGTCACGCTTCACCATCTGGCAGTTCGACGGACGAATCTGGGTTTGGCCGATGCCAGGAGAACTCTACCTACCCCAATGCATAGTGCCAACTGTAAAGTTTGGTGAAGGAGGAATAATGAATGATCTGGGGCTGTTTTTCATGGTTCAAGCTAGGCCCCTTAGTTACAGTGAAGGGAAATCTTAACGCTACAGCATATAATGACATTCTAGACGATTCTGTGCTTCCAACTTTGTGGCAACAGTTTGGGGAAGGCCCTTTCCTGTTTCAGCATGAAAATGCCCCCGTGCGCAAAGCGAGGTCCATACAGAAATGGTTTGTTGAGATTGGTGTGGATGAACTTGACTGGCCTGCACAGAGCCCTGACCTCAACCTCATTGTAGACCTTTGGGATGAATTGGAACGCCGACTGCGAGCCAGGCCTAATCGTCCAACATCAGTGCCTGACCTCACTAATGCTCATGTGGCTAAATAGAAGCAATTCCCTGTAGCAATGTTCCAACATCCCAGAAGAGTGGAGGCTGTTATAGCAGCAAAGGGGGGGACCAACTCCATATTAATGCCCATGATTTTGGATTAAGATGTTTGACGAGCAGCTGTCCACATACTTCTGATCATGTAGTGTATTTAGGTCAAGAGTTTTTTTTCTCACCCTTTTGGAGTTCCGCAAGGTCGATTTTTGCATACTGTTCAGTTTATATATGTTACCCCTTGGCATCGTAATCAGAAAGCACGGGATTGATTTTAACTGCTACGCAGACGATACACAACTTTACATTTCTGTGCCACCAGAGGATTTTAGCTCCACAGTTAAATTATTAGACTGTATTAATGATTTAAATACTTGGATAGCTCACAACTTCCTCCAGCTAAAGCAAGACAAGACTGATGTACTTATTATTGGAGCCAAAGCACAGAGAGCGAATCTGGCCTCATGTTTTAATTCACAGGCAATAAAGATCAAACATAAGGTCCAAAACCTAGGTGTCATTTTAGATTATGAACTGAATTTCGAATCACACATTAGGAATGTGACAAATTGCTTTTTACCACCTGAGGAACATTGCTAAGGTGCAGCCGTTTCTCTCTCAGGCTGATACAGAGAGACTCATCCATGCTCTCACTACTGTAATGCTCTCCTGTCTGGTCTTCTCAAGAAGCCGTTGTTCAACTGCAAAACATACAGACTGCTGCAGCAGACTGAGAGCACACATTACACTGGTTTTAAAGTCTCTGCACTGGCTGCCTGTGAGTTTTAGAATACATTTTAAGATTCTTCTATTGGTTTTTAAAGCGATCCACGATCGTGCACCCCAATACATATTAGACATGCTTTTTAGTTATGTACCCAGTAGGTCCCTCAGGTCCTCTGGCATTGGCCTTTTAACTATCCCAACGCCTAGGACCAAGAGGCATGGAGAGGCAGCCTTTTAGTTATTATGCCCCCAGTCTCTGGAATAGCCTGCCAGAGAACCTGATGGGAGCCAAAACTGTGGAAATATTTAAAAGAGATCTTGAAACACTTTTTTAGCTTTGTTTTTCCTCAGGGTGCTTTTTAGTGTTTCAGTTTTTATTGTTATTCTTTTGTTTTTATCCTCTTATGTTTGTTGTGTAGTAAATATTTCAGTTTTTCTGTATTGTTTTTTCCTGTGAAGCGCATTGCGTTGCATTCATGTCTGAAATGTGCTATATAAATAAAGCTTGATTTGATTTGACATGTGTATATGAACTATACTGTATGTGCTGCCTCTCTGTGTCCTCTCTTGCCCCCTTCCCCTTTTAGATTGAGGAGTCAGTGCACTCCATGGTGATGCGTTACGGTAGTAGGCTGTGGAAGCTCCGGGTGCTCCAGGCCGAGTTGAAGATCAACATTCGGCTGACGCCCACTGGGACCGCCATCCCCATCCACCTGTTCCTCACCAACGAGTCGGGCTACAACCTGGACATCAGCCTATATAAGGAAGTTACAGACCCCTCAACAGGACAGGTAGGTAGATCAGGAAGAGCACTATCAACAGGATCAGCTCACTTGCTTACCGATGCCACAGGAAATTGCCACTCACATTCAGTGTGCACAGATTGGTACACACTGCACAGCCAGAGAAATGGTGTTGAATAAGCAGTGCAGGAGTACAGATTCTACAATTAATAAAGGTTTCATAGGGCATTCATGAAGACTAGATGCTTCACAAATCGTTGATAAGAACTTTGTATTTAAGTTTCTCTATCAATTCAGTGCTATAAGCTGCTGCTGACCTCCGTCTCCGTTCTCTAGATCATGTTCCAGTCATACGAGGACAAGCAGGGCCCTCTGCACGGCATGCTCATCAACCATCCCTATGTCACCAAGGACCTGCTGCAGTACAAGCGCTTCCAGGCTCAGACCCTGGGCACCACCTACGTCTACGACTTCCCTGAGATGTTCCGACAGGTGGGTCCCTCTCACTCTCTCTTACTCTTTCTCTCTCTACCTCTCACTGTAAAAGTGTTTTTACCCTTGATCCTTCCTCTGTTTAAACTGTGCGGACTGTATTTCTTTTAAACCCATGTGTCTCATAGGCCCTCTTTAAGCTGTGGGGTCCGGGTGACAGTTACCCTAAAGATGTGCTGATGTGCACTGAGCTGGTGCTGGACCCGCAGGACCGACTGGTGCAAATGAACCGCCTGCCTGGAGACAACCAGGTAGAACACATGGCATTCTCACGTGGATTGGTAGGAACTGAAACAGAGATAAGCAGGACCCTATTTCTTTTAAATACCCTATGTTGTCCCAAAACCACATGGCAATCGCCTATACCCTTCTTCACTCCCTCTTCCTCCCAGGTGGGAATGGTAGCCTTCCGGATGCGGATGAAGACGCCTGAGTATCCCGAGGGCCGCGACATCATCGTCATCTGCAACGACATCACCTATATGATTGGCTCGTTCGGGCCCCAGGAGGACCAGCTGTTCCTGCGGGCGTCGGAGCTGGCCCGGGACGAGGGCATTCCACGTATCTACATCTCAGCCAACAGCGGGGCGCGCATCGGCCTGGCCGAGGAGATACGACACATGTTCCAGGTGGCCTGGATCGACCCCCAGGATCCTTACAAGGTGGCTTATCACCGGGCACTACTTACCAATACACTCTGTGCCAGACCATTTAACTATTGACGCGCTCAACTCAATAGTCATTCTAAAAAGGTCTTTGGGTGCAGGGTTGAAACTTGTAAGGGCATACCATGCTGGAAAAGGGGGGGAAACACACTCGCTGGAAATACTTATTCAACGTGTAAATAATTTGCTGCAGCAGAGGTCATGGCAATCAAACATGTTCCTTTTCTGACTTACCAGAATTCCTTCCCTCCGCATGTGCTGGTGGCATGGTCTACTAGGTTGGACAAACAGAATTGTGATCAGAACAGTGGTGGGTGGGGCATAATGGCAAGGTGTAATCATTATCAGCCTTTTCACAGTCATGCCCTGTCACTGTGTGAGCCCTCTTCCTTGGGACTGATGACTGTTTGTTTTATTGTGCCCACCTGCAGGGTTTCAAGTATCTGTACCTGACGCCCCAGGACTACACCCGCATCAGCTCCACCAACGCTGTCCACTGCCACCATGTGGAGGAGGGCGGGGAGTCCAGGTAGGACACACCCCCTTCACCTGGGGCTAGTCACCCCTTTATCAAATAGCACAGCTTACAAACACAGTTTGTTATCCCAGAGATTCGCTGACTCAATCTCTCTCACTCTCCCATCCAATTGGCTGGGCTCCAGGTACGTTATCACTGATATCATAGGGACCGAGGAGGGACTGGGGGTGGAGAACCTGAGGGGATCAGGCACCATCGCCGGGGAGACATCCCAGGCCTACGATGAGATCATCACCATCAGCATGGTCAGGAGGAGACGTCACATCACCACAATAGACACACACGCACGCAGACCGCACACACACACACACACACACACGTCTCTTCGTCTGGGGTTAGATACCCCAGGTGGTTAGGCCTACCATGCCTCATAGCTTATGTTAAAGCCATGTTATGTCCTGGTTACTGCAGGTGACGTGCCGTGCCATTGGGATCGGTGCCTATCTGGTGCGTCTGGGGCAGAGGGTCATCCAGGTGGAGAACTCCCACATCATCTTGACTGGGGCTGGAGCCCTCAACAAGGTATGCCTCTGTCCTGTCTGTTTGGATTCATCATGCTTTTGACACCTTGTAAGACTTTTCCAAGAAGTGAACACAGGTCCACTATTAGGATAACATAATGGTAATTTGAGACCATATCAGCAGTGGACTGACGAGGAATATATCAAAATATGTTTTTTAGCTAAAATACCCCTTAAAGGCATCTCGTATTTCATAAATAGTGAAACTATTTTTTTGTTGTTGACTATTTTAAATAACCATTAATGTCTTCTGCTTTTCAACCACTTGGACGGCAGGTAGTCTAGTGGTTAGAGTGTTGGGCCAGTAGCCCCACTGTTCCCCGGGCTGCAAAGAAGTGGATGTTGATTATGGCAGCCCCCCGCACCTCTCTGATTCAGAGGGGTTGGGTTAAATGCGGAAGACACATTTCAGTTGAATGCATTCAGTTGTACAACTGACTAGGTATCCCCCTTTCCCTGTTGCGCAGCATCCGAATTGGATGAATGTAATCCACTGGATATGTGGTGTATTTTCAGTGTCGTTGACAGTGGAGCTGTTTTCATTGCAGGTCCTGGGCCGAGAGGTGTACACCTCCAACAACCAGCTGGGAGGCGTCCAGATCATGCACAACAATGGCGTGACACACAGCACAGTGCCTGACGACTTCGAGGGCGTTTTCACCATCCTGCAGTGGCTCTCCTTTATGCCAAAGGTACATTTGAAGAAGAGAAAGAACATCCTAGCCTGGTCCCAGATCTGAACCCATATTCATAAAGCTTCTCAGAGTAGTAGTGCTGATCTAGGATCAGGTCCCCCCCTGTTCATATAATCATATTCATTATGATCTAACAGACAAAACTAATCCTAGATCAGCAGTTCTACTCTGAGACGCCAAGTTGGCAAGACCGCACAAACAGATCTGGGACCAGGCTAAAGATGTCCCGTAAGAGGTCGAACTCGGCCGACCAACCCCCAGATAGAAGATCTCAGAACATTGTTCTACTCTGGTTTCAGAACAAGCACTCTCCGGTGCCGGTGATTCCGCCCAAGGACCCAGTGGAGAGGGAGATTGAGTTCACCCCCACCAAGGCTCCCTATGACCCCCGCTGGCTACTGGCCGGGAGGCCCCACCCCAGTGAGAGACACTCTGCAGCATACATAAACCTCTTAACTCTGCCCAGATTCTGTTTCCCCATGGATATATCACTATCGTTTTGATTCCACGGTGTAGTGTACTGTATTTTGAATCGAACCAAAACCACAACTATTTAAAGTGCATAAAAAAAATGCAATACACTTTACATATTAATGTGGACGACTAAATCAACTCTGTTTGTGTGTTGTGTTTAGCTGTGAAAGGAGCCTGGCAGAGTGGATTCTGTGACCATGGCTCCTTCATGGAGGTACTGGGATCTTGGGCCCAGACAGTAGTGGTAGGCAGAGCCAGGTACGCACATACGCACAATAGCAACTTGTAATCCTAGAATTCTGTGATAGAAATGCTTACAGAAGATATACGGGTAAAACTTAAAGTCTGCAGGTACAATGCATTATGATGAAATTCAAATGCATTTTAATCCTTACTAAATACCAGCCATTTTCAGTCAGTAGAAAACGTTTGATACATAGAGAGAGACATTTGAAGTGTTATTATATGGCATTATAAAGGTCCATACATGTTGACAATATGTAAAGCATCATACCTACAGGATATGGAACCCCTGAGATGTTAGTGCTCGGAACGTAAATTAACAACTAACTTGTAACAAAAAACACCACAGGTTAGGAGGGATTCCTATTGGTGTCATCGCAGTGGAAACGCGCACCGTTGAGGTGGCTATCCCGGCCGATCCAGCCAACTTGGACTCTGAGGCCAGAGTGAGTGGCTTAGTGTCCACATTGTACACTGAGTGTACAGAACATTAGGAACACCTGCTCTTTCCATGACAGACTGACCAGGTGACTCCAGGTGAAAGCTATCATTCCTTATTGATGTCACTTGTTAAATCCACTTCAATCAGTGTGTAGATGAAGGGGAGAAGACAGGTTAAAGAAGGATTTTTAAGCCTTGAGATAATTGAGACATGGATTGTGTAGGTGTGCCATTCAGAGGGTGAATGGGCAAGACAAAAGATTTAAGTGTCTTTGAACGGGGTATGGTAGTAGGTGCCAGGTACACCGGTTTGAGTGTGTCAAGAACTGCAACGCTGCTGGGTTTTTAATGCTCAACAGTTTCCCATGTGTATCAAGAAGGGTCCACCACTCAAAGGACACCCTGCCAACGCGACACAACTGTGGGAAGCATTGGAGTCAACATGGGTCAGCATCCCTGTGTAACGCTTTCGACACATTGTAGTCCATACCCAGAAGAATTGAGGCTGTTCTGAGGGCAAAAGGGGGTGCAACTCAATATTAGGAAGGTTTTCGAGTTTTAATGTCACATGCACAAGTACAGTGAAATGCCTTTCTTGCAAACTCAAAACCCAACAATGGAATAATCAATAACAATGTATTACTAGGAAAAACACATGAGAAATAAGAATAGGAAATATGAAATACACAAAGTAAGTAAGCATACTATATACAGGAAATATTTAAAAAGGCAGTTCCAATACCATATTTACATGTGCAGGGATACTGGAGTGATGGAGGTAGATATGTATAGAGGTAAGGGGACTAGGCAAGAGGATATAAGATAAACAGAGTAGCAGCAGCTTGGGGGGGGGGGACGACAGTGCAAAGATTTAATTAAAAGGTCAATAAAGATAAATTTTTATCAGTCGTATTGCTTGGTGATAGAAGCTGTTCAAGAGACTGTTGGTGTCAGACTTGATAGACCGGTACCGCTTGTCGTGTGGCAGCAGAGAAAATAGTCTATGACTTGGGTGGTTGGGGTCTTTGATGCTTTTCCGGGCCTTCTTTTCACACCGCCTGATATAGAGGTCCTGGATGGCAGGGAGCTCGGCCCCAGTGATGTACTGTCCGCACAACCCTCTGTTTTGTACACTCAGTGTATGTTGTGTCCTTTAATGATTACGTAATGGACCCGCTTGTGTCATACGCCAAGGTGACCTGTTAGTAAGCCGTCATTAATAAAGTTTCGATGCCTTTGATCATTTAGAAAAGAAAAACATGATCTGACAAGGTAACACAAACTGAAATGACAGCTACACCAGAGTGTAATATCCCTGTGTGTGTTTCTCTCAGCTGGTGCAACAGGCCGGCCAGGTGTGGTTCCCGGACTCAGCCTTTAAGACGGCCCAGGCCATCCGTGACTTCAACCGCGAGCGGCTGCCTCTGATGGTGTTCGCCAACTGGAGAGGCTTCTCCGGGGGAATGAAGGGTACAGACTGGCCGACCTGGGTTCAAATACAACATAAAATCATTTCAAATACTGTATCTGTGCTTGATTGAGCTTGCCTGTTTTTAAGGGAACCAATAGAAAAGTCTAGAAAAGTGCAAAGAATTCCCATCTGGCAGATTAAAGTAAAGCTCAAAATATTTCAAACATTTCAAATAGTATTTAAACCCAGGTCTGGTACTGACTGGAACAATAACTGCCACTAAAACACCCCAGCATTTATAGAATAAAATAAAACCAGAAGTGCAAGTCCGTTTCTCTCTCTCAGACATGTACGACCAGGTGCTGAAGTTTGGTGCCTACATCGTGGATGGCCTGCGTGAGTTTCGCCAGCCTGTGTTGATCTACATCCCGCCGCACGCCGAGCTGAGAGGGGGATCCTGGGTGGTGATTGACCCCACCATCAACCCTCTGTGCATGGAGCTCTACGCAGACAAGGAGAGCAGGTGGGCCTTTTTACATTTACACAGGAGAGAAGCTTCCCTGCAATGTGAATGAGTTGCTCTCTTACTCTCCCTCTTTCTCTCACTTCCTCTCTTCATCTTTACCCTCCCCTTATCTTCCCTCTCCCCTCTCTCTCTGTGTGTCTCTCTCACTCTCTCTCTCTGTGTGTCTCTCTCTCTCTCTCTCTCTCTCTCTCTCTCTCTCTGTGTCTCTCTCTCTCTCTCTGTGTGTCTCTCACTCTCTCTCTGTGTGTGTCTCTCACTCTCTCTCTCTGTGTGTCTCTCTCACTCTCTCTCTGTCTCTCACTCTCTCCCTGTCCAGGGGTGGCGTGCTCGAGGCAGAGGGCACTGTTGAGATCAAGTATCGCAGGAAAGACCTGTTGAAGACCATGCGCCGAATCGACTCAATCTACGCCGTTCTGGCTGAACAACTTGGTAAACTCTTACAACAGTACCTGTACTTCCACCTATATGTACAATAGGCATCATGTTTTCTTTTCATTAGCATTATAACAATTGTTGAAGTTTTGGCATGTTTCGAGTAAAAGGGGTTTGTCAACTATTAAAAAAACATCTGGGTCATTAGGCACCAAACAAAATAATCAGACTGAAACAGGATAAGACTGCCTGGACTTGTCCAATAAGAAACACACATTTTCTGCTTTCCATTGGAGACACTGGCTGATAAATCCTCTTGACTGGCCAGGTACACCCGAGCTGACGGACAAACAGCGGCGGGACCTGGAGGTCAAGCTGAGGGCCAGAGAGGAGTTCCTACTGCCCATTTACCACCAGGTGGCAGTGCAGTTTGTGGACCTCCACGACACTCCTGGTAGGATGCAGGAGAAGGGCGCCATCACGGTAAGAATCAACTTTCCTCTCTGTATTTTGCAACACTCTCTGTGTTATGATAGTCAATCAAACAAGAGAAGGTGCCAGAGCCAACACTGCAAAGCAAAATACAGTTGAAGGAAAATACAAAGGGAGCACATGGGCTGGCAGGAGATGCATGTGTCGTGCCCAGTCCTATTCTCTGTACCTGCAATGGGACAGGGGCATTAGTGTCCCTCCCTCTCACTCTATTGTCTGTGTAACCCGGGGGTGGTCTGTGTAACCCGGGGGGTGGTCTGTGTAACCCGGGGGGTGGTCTGTGTAACCCGGGGGTGGTCTGTGTAACCCGGGGCCGGTCTGTGTAACCCGGGGCCGGTCTGTGTAACCCGGGGCCGGTCTGTGTAACCCGGGGGTCACATGCAGGACATCCTGGACTGGAAGAACGTGCGGAGCTTCTTCTACTGGCGTCTGCGGCGCCTCTTGCTGGAGGGCGTGGTGAAGTGTGAGGTCCTGCAGGCCAACCCAGAGCTGAGTGACGGACACATCCAGTCCATGCTGCGCCGCTGGTTTGTGGAGACTGAGGGCTCAGTCCAGGTATCGACGTCACAACTTAATGTCTCCGTTCATGTCATACAAGTGGTGTTATGCTATTATAGTGTAGCAGCCCTGTCTGAAACATGTAATCCTAATTGTCACCCTCTGAACATAAGGAGTTATTTTTGGTCCAATGTTTAAGATGTTGGGTTACTGCGTGGGAGACACAATCTATTTCACTCCAATCCATTGTGTGTAGAAGTGTTTTAGAGTGAGATTCTGTGCCTCATTTCCAGGCGTACCTTTGGGACGACAACAAAGCGGTGGTGGAGTGGCTGGAGAAACATTTGACCAAAGAGGACGGCACACGATCAGCCATCAGAGAGAACATCAAGTACCTGAAGAGGGACCACGCCTTAAAACACATCCGCAGGTACACACACACACACGTGTGTGTATATGTATATAATACACACACACACATGCATGCACTTGAATGTACTGTGTGTATATGCTGGCCACTACCAGTAATCCTATTGTGTATACTGTGTCTGTTATTCTAGCCTGGTGCAGGCCAATCCTGAGTTGACCATGGACTGCATCATCCACATGAGCCAGACCATCACTCCGTCCCAGAGGGCCAAGATCTCCCACCTGCTGGCCACGATGGACGGCACGGCCCCCAGTTAAACTCCAGGTCTGAGCTGAGCTGCCTGACGCCTTACACAAGAAATCCGTGTAGTTGTACATACGAGAGAGACTAGAGAAGTAGACATGTGGAGTGTGGACCCTAGGGCCAACATTTTCTCCAGTGCATCCTACTTTCTGTTGTAATCAGGTGAGCCAATAAAGCTAAGAAGACTGAAGCTTGTCTTATTCTCAGGGTTAGGGCTAGTTAGTGCTACTCACACAGTAACCAGGCACAGCAGAGATTCACCCTGCCACTATATACTGCACATGTACTACATGCTGTGATTGGACATGTTTAGGATGTTCCAAGCAGGCCTGGGTTCAAATACTATCTCAGATCATTTCAAATACTGTATTTGAGCTTGTTTGAGCTTGCCTGTTCCAATGGAACCAATAGAAAATGATCAAAGGTACAAACCCCACCCACCTGACACTACAAGCAGGCAAAAACAACGGTCTGGTTCCATGTAGCGGTTGACATTGCTGTGATCAGAGGGAACCACCACTACTCGCTGGCATTTCAAATTCACATTATCAATAGGATGGGATAACCCATATGTTTCCAAAATGTAACATTTAAAAACATTCATTGAATGGCTTGAACCATGGGCCTTTTTGTCAGTATTCTAATAAAGATTCTCATTGCTATCCTCTGAATGTACGGCATACTGTACAAAGGGGAATTTTCTGTTTTCTTTCCCTAATTAAACCAAAGGTTAGTTTTTATGTCAGTGTAGTCTTTAAAAGCCTAACAGTGTGCAATTTGAAAGTCAGGTAAAAGCTTTTTTTGTACTTAACATTACCACCAGTGTTTATTCTTGTTTCCTTGAATTTCTTTCTTTGTATTATTGATGTTTGACTGAATTAGAAATACACCTGTGTTTTTCCTGAGTCATTTCATTTGTATTTTTGTTGTTGTCAATTGCTAGGTTTCCATCCAATTGGCCACATATTTTCATGCCAATATTCTAAAATCAGCATAAAAACAATATGTGCATTTTCCCACCAGAGATGTGTTTCCATCAAATTGACTTGTTGCGGAAAATAGGCTGTGCGTGATGAGGTATGCACAAAAAAATGACTTTTGCTGTTAAATTCCCATTTACCAAATAAAAAAAATACAAGTTAAATGGGTTTCCGTCAGATTTTCAACTTTACTGATGGTTTTCGCACTTTAAAAAAAAAATATATATATAGCCAATGTGCTCATTCAGGTCGAATAATCTGCGTGCTAGCCAACAACTCAATACAGTGCGAGTAGGCTACCTACATGATGAGATTATTATAGACAAAATGAGTGAGATCATTTTGATTTGTCAAACAGCAGCCAAGCATTGATCATCATGTCACCAGAATAAGACCCTCAATATTTATTGGAAAGCAGTATCAAGCTCATCACCATGCACTTTCACCACCCTGTGATGTTCATCATTTATTTCATCTGTAGCCTAATAAACTGCATGTTTTCCCAACGAGTCTAGTGGGAGGACCACACAACATGTCATCGCGTGACTCCAACTTTACTTTGATATGATGGTTATTATAGCAATATTTACGCATAAAGGCATCTTCACCGCCATTTCTCGCATAATACATTTACAGACCCAAAAATATCCCACCTTATAATAACCCCGTATTTTGTTTTGTCGACATTTGTGAAGTTTACCTACAAATTTGCATCAGGCCTGTTGTCACCTTTTTTATCCAACATGTACTTTACTGGCATAAAAAGGTTGGATGGAAACCTGGTTATTGATGGTGTATACATGGTGTATACATGGTGTGTACATGGTGTGTAGTCTGGCTGAACAATCTAATGCCAGTAGATAAATTCACACCCATAGTATTTGTATGGTGCTCATTTGGAACAAATGGACACCTAAAGAAGATCATGATTTATGCTATCTTTTTGTATGTGATATGAATACGTGTACATGTTTTCATTGTGTTTAATATAATTCTGATTGTTGCTTATACTCGGGTGAACAGGGGCAGACAACGGTACAATTGATAAATTACAAAATTTTAACCGAGAGACCCCAAGCTGTTCTCCTGCTGTTGCCTTCAACAAAATATCAGATATCCATTTGAGATTGTATCAATAATATATATAAAATATCTGCTATTTTGTGTACGTTACCCTAATAAGAGGTAAAGTAAATAAATGTAATGAATCTATTTTCAGCACAAAACTGAAACTGATTTACCCATTGTGATTTTATTGTTTTTGCGTAATTTTAAAGTACATGTAGCCTGACAGCCTTCAGTCATAAAAAAATCATGTGAATACTTCAATGATGAATTCAGAATTTGACTAATTTTAGCATATTTTCCCATGCTGACCTGTTTTGGAATGTATGGGTAAATACTGTTTAAGAAACTAAAGCTTTTCCGTGGAGATAGAAGGGATTTGAAACACAAATATATACAGTAAACCGTGTTTGATAAATTCCTCCCTTTTCTCCAATATAAATAAAACATCACAGTAATACTTCCTAAGATGATACAGACAACAGATAAAGAACAGGGAACTTAACAGTATCATGGTAAGGCTTACAAACACAGGAATGCCAATGGTACAGTAACTAGCAGATGGTAAGTTAGTAGTTGGTGTACTACAGGGTAGCACAACTCTTGAGACTTTGCTTGGCAAAGTTCCACCAGAGATGTCCGTATATTTTAGTCAATTTGCTCCTAATTTGAGTTTCCCTCTTAGCCGCCATTGGTTACTCCTCTTGCTTACAGTACACAGTACCTTTGGAAAGTATTCCGACCCCTTGACTTTTTCTACATTTTGTTACGTTACATCCTTATTCTAAAATGTATTAAAAAAAAAAAAATTCAGCAGTCTACACTCAATACCCCATAATGACAAAGCGAAAACAGGTTTAAGATTTTTTTGCAAATGTATAAAAAAACAAAAACATACCTTATTTACATAAGTATTAAGACCTTTTGCTATGAGAATTGAAATTGAGCTCAGGTGCATCCTGTTTCCATTGATCATCCTTGAGATTTTTCTACAACTTGATTGGAGTCCACCTGTGGTAAATTCAATTGATTGGACATGATTTGGAAAGGCACACACCTATCTATATAAGGTCTCACAGTTGACAGTGCATGTCAGAGCAAAAAACAAGCCATGAGGTCGAAGGAATTGTCCATAGAGCTCCGAGACAGGATTGTGTCGAGGCACAGAACTGGGGAAGGGTACCAAAACATTTCTGCAGCATTGAAGATCCCCAAGAACACAGTGGCCTCCATCATTCTTAAATGGAAGAAGTTTGGAACCACCAAGATTATTCCTAGAGCTGGCCGCCCGGCTAAACCGAGCAATCGGGGGAGAAGGGCCTTGGTCAGGGAGGTGACCAAGAACCCAATGGTCACTCTGACAGAGCTCCAGAGTTCCTCTGTGGAGATGGGAGAACCTTCCAGAAGTACAACCATCTATGCAGCACTCTACCTATCAGGCCTTTATGGTAGAGTGGCCAGACGGAAGCCACTTCTCAGTGAAATGGCACATGACAGCCCGCTTGGAGTTTACCAAAAGGCACCTAAAAACTCTCAACAAGATTGTCTGGTCTACCGTAAAAAAAAATTGGTCTGATGAAACCAAGATTGGCCTGAATGCCAAGCGTCACGTCTGGAGGAAACCTGGCACCATCCCTACGGTGAAGCATGGTGGTGGCAGCATGCTGTGGGGATATTTATCAGTGGCAGGGACTGGGAGACTTGTCAGGATCTAGGGAAAGATAAATGGAGCAAAGAACAGGGAGATCCTTGATGAAAACCTGCTCCAGAGCACTCAGGACCTCAGACTGGGGTGAAGGTTCACCTTCCAACATGACAATGACCCTAAGCACACAGCCAAGACAATGCAGGAGTGGCTTCGTGACAAGTCTCTGAATGTCCTTGAGTGGCCCAGCCAGAGCCCGGACTTGAACCCGATCAATCATCTCTGGAGAGACCTGAAAATAGCTCTGCAGCGACGCTCCCCATCCAACCTGACAGAGCTTGAGAGGATCTGCAGAGAAGAATGGGAGAAACTCCCCAAATACAGGTGTGCCAAGCTTGTAGCGTCATACCCAAGAAGACTCAAGGCTGTAATCACTGCCAAAGGTGCTTCAACAAAGTACTGAGTAAAGGGTCTGAATACTTATGTAAATGTGATACTTCCATTTATTTATTATTTTAATTAGCCAAATTTTCCCAAAACCTGTTTTTGTTTTGTCATTATGGGGTATTGTGTGTAGACTGATTTTAATAAATTTTAGAATAAGGCTGTAATGTAACGAATTGTGAAAAAAGTGAAGGGGTCTGAATACTTTCCGAAGACCCTGTATGTGTGTGGTTTTTTTATTATTTTGATCAAATCAGTCTCCAAATGGACCTCTTTCTCCCATCTGAAGTAGTGGCTTGGGGACGGCAACACAAGTTGCACTGTCATTGTGGACAGAGAAAACCAATGAGGGTTCACGCTTTTCAGTCAAAGAAGATGTGGGGGGGTTTTTGGTGCCAGGAGTGGGATCGACAAGTAGAGCCACTGCAAAACAAAATAAGTTATTTTGATTCTGTTGGTGATGCATCAGTACAGCTCTATCTTTGACTTCCACTCTGTGGTGGGGATGTTTTCATTAAAGCAGGGCGGTGATGGGCTTGCTGTTGCCTGGCGTGCCCACGTACTGGGAGGAGAGGGCGTCCAGGGCGGCGTATGAGGTGAACAGGCCCGTCGCCTGTAGGTCTGAGAAGGGCATGCTGCCTCCACTGGAGACAGGAGGGAGGCTGCCGGTCATGGCGCCCAGGTCACAGTCAGACAAACGCAGGGGAGAGTTACTGAAGGTGCCCAACGCTTCCAGGTTAAAGCTGTCGTCTTTCATCTCCTCCCACAGGTTACCTGAGGAAAGAAGGAACTAATTTTGTCACGTCAATGGTCATCACTGCTTCTAAGAGACAAGAAAATGGCCAACTCCAGTGCAAAGTAACATTGGCTTGAGGATTGTTCAATTAGTATATCATGTTGTGACTAGGTGCTATAGCTACCCACCTTGTAGAGCGAAGTCCATGATGCTGGGGTCCAGTGCGTCCACCTCTGCGTTGACGTCACCGTGGAGACTGTAGAAGTCATGAGGCTGCTTGCCGGGATGCTCGGTGGCGAGAGGGCTGTGGGAGAGGTCAGGAACGGTGTGGAGGGGGGGTGTCTGGGCGGGGGATACCGAGGCCAGCCTGGCCTGGGCATTGGCCTGGAGCTGGGCATGAAGCTGGTGGTGCTGGTGCATGGGCAGGCACTGCAGGGACAGGGTGACCACGGGCTGGGGCTGCATCTGGCATGGGACAGGCAGGGTTAGGCCGGACGGACAGCTGGGGAGACGGGTCATCCCAGGGTCCATGGGCTTTCGTCTGCAGCTCTCTGGCCGGTCTGTGATCAGCTTGTCCAACTCATCTGACAGAGAGAGAAAAATAGGGCAGTTTAGCAGCTGATGACAGACTGATGACTGTGCATTTAAAACAAAAAACTTAGCAGATTCTTTCTCTGTGATGCTGCTTATCGCAGCCCACAGAAATGTAGCATATTACTGTCAATTGGAACATAGCCAACTGTACTGTAGCTGTGACAGTTGCCATATAGACATATAAAACTGAGGGGGAATAATCATCTTCGTTGGTGGAGGGTCGTGTTCTTCATTGATGGGCCGTGTTCAATAGAGCACACAGAATTTTTCAAAAACATTTTGCAAAGTAAAACAAAAATGAGTTCAGGGTGTTCCTCCCGGTTTCAGTCCCTTTTCCTCTATTTTGTGCCTATTGAACAGGATC
Source organism: Salmo trutta (assembly GCF_901001165.1). Taxonomy (NCBI): domain Eukaryota; kingdom Metazoa; phylum Chordata; class Actinopteri; order Salmoniformes; family Salmonidae; genus Salmo; species Salmo trutta. Next base: position 29,919,624 of record NC_042983.1, on the reverse strand, counting down.
CAGGTTGAGTGTGAATAGGCCTCAGTCAGCACTGTGGTCTCACCTGGGTTGGCCATGCTGCGACGGATGGCTGGCAGGTCCTTGCGCTTCCACTTCTGCATCTCCTCCTCCATCTTGTCGATCTTGGCCGGGTTCAGGGCCCAGAGGCAGCCCTTACGCGAGGAGCCGCTCATCTTGTTCTCCACCTTCTCAAAGCATTTGTTTAGAGACAGGTTGTGTCGGACTGAGTTCTTCCATCCGTCTGGTGCTGTCTACAGGGAAAACAACCCCAAGGAGAGGAAGGAGACATTTAAACAACTTCCTAAACACAATGCTTACTTCCATGCAACATATCTGCTTCCCCAATCCCTATTGAATATTAGGCCAGTTTTCTGGACCCGGTCCTGGACTAAAAAGCATGTTCAATGGTGATTCTTCATTGAGCATGCTTTTTATTCCAGGGTTAGGCTTAAACTGGGTCTGAGAAACCAGCCCTTAGAGGATCTGCTCAAGTCTTACCTTAAAGTAGGGGAAATGCTCCTTCATAAAGCTGTAGATCTCGCTGACAGGGAGACTGCCCGTCTTGCTGTTCTTCAGAGCCATAGCAATCAAACAGCTGAGGATGGATCAAAGTAGAAAGACAATATTGCCATTTAGTTATAAATCTAGGAAGTAAATACATTACATATGGTTGATAATTAGACCAAGGTCTTGTTCATTAGGCACCAAAGGGAAGAAAATGGACTTAAACGGGGAACTACCTGAACTTGTCATTTTCCTTTGTGTGCCCTGGTGAACATGACCCGGGCAATACAATACTACTGTAATGCCCCTTGGCCCAGGGGAGGCTTACCTGTAGGAGTAGATGGGCTTGGGGAAAGACTTGGGCTGTAGGTCCTGGTTTTGTGGAGCCAGGCGCGGCTGTGTGAACAGGTTTTGGTTGTTGAAGGAGACATTGCTATAGAACCCAGCAGGAGAACACTGAGAGAAAATGAAAGAACAATCTAGAATATTTGATGTATATTATTTATTTTAAATAAAAATGGTTTTAATTAATGCCATATAAACATCAAACCCTTAATCAGCAGTAGGCCGTAAACTAATAGAATAATCTCTAACACTACATTAAGTTGCTCTTATACCCATGTAGTAACACTGTAATTACACTAACAATACTGTATTAATAGGTTGTTACATTGTCATTTACTAAATACTCTAACAATGCTATGTAATTATATGTAACAATTCATGTCTAATTCACAAACTGTATCCACAGCCCAGTTGTAGGGATGACGTAGTTACCTGCTGGCTCGCCTGGGTCAGAGTGAAAACTTGTTGGGCTGTAGGTTGGTAGGCAGAGGCAGGGCATTGGTACCCCGGGGAGGGCTGCCCATTCATGGAGAATGGAGACATCTGTGGAATAGACCCAGGCAACTTTAGTATATTTACTATATGATTTCATTTAGCTAGAGAATAAACACTGATTAATAAAACAGTTTGGATAAATTATACATGTATTTTTTAATGTCAGGATGCATAACTTACATTTCCGCTGTGGGCGGTGATGACGTTAATTCCCAGGGGGCTGTGCTGCATGTTGCTCTGTAGGTGGATCATGGCTCCCTGTCCCCCTGCCATGGTCATGTTGTTCAGCTGAGCTGTGAGGAAGGAAGCAGTACTTTAATCATTCTATTGGTCTTGCCAGTCTCATTAGCCAGGTTGGCAGTTATGTTTCCAACTGTAATCATTTTGATCAATTTGTCCTCTTCAGCATCAGAGCCTAGAAGCACTCCTGAACTATCCAATCAGAGTGTGTGTGTGGATTTGAAATGGTGCAGGCTCCCCCAATTGGTGTGTGTGTGTTTGTGTCTCACCTGTCTGCTGCTCAAGCAGGCTGCCCCCCTGCCCCTGGGAAGGCCTGTTGAAGTCTCCTCCACCACCACCGTGACCATCGGCCATCTGCTGCAGCCGGGGAACATCTACAGATGTGAGCCATGACAGAGACTGCAGTTCCCCAGGGAGATCCTCTTGAAGCTGGGAGGGGTCTGTGGTCAGAAGTCTGCAGGGACGGGACACAAGCAACACAATCACTCAGATACACAGCCTAGCATACAACTGTAGGATATATCCAGACCTGGGTTCAAATACTGGTTGAAATCATTGTTGCCATGGAAGCAAAAAATAATAATCCCAAAAGTACAAACCCCAAAACAAATGTGTAAGTACCCGCTTTATAAATAGTATTCATACTATTCAGGTCTGGTTATATCTAGGGCAAATATACTGGACACTGACTGAACAGACATGTATTCCATTAAACCTAAAGTAATGCATCCAACATTGGAGTGGGAGAAGTGAAAATGAATCATAAGCCAGGAGTATAATCTTATCTGGGATTTACCACAAGTATATTATAGAGTGCTATTTGATTAGCTAATTACTGTAATAGTAACATTATGGATAAAAAGCCAACATTCTCGTTGTTATTATTAATCCCTCTTCAGTAACTTGCTTATGACCTTCCTCATCAACAATTTTAATGTTCTCATCTACTTCCTGAGTTTTGGGAAATACAAATAAAAATAAGTGATCACTAGATTTGCAACATAACCACCACCTAATGATGATTAAGTTGTCAACAATTAATTCCCATACCTGCGTACAATATTAGTTAAGATTTACTGCTTAACTTCTGCTTAATCGGGGCATGGGGTGCCAATCAGCTTTTGCTCATTATTTCTTTTAAGACAGGAGGGCTCTGCAGGGAGAAAAGAGAAGAATCCTCTCCAGTCGTCTCTCCACACACTTACTGTAGAATAGTTCAGTAATTGGGGTCGCTATGACGACACTCACTATTCAGTTACTTTGTGGGTCTGGAGACTGTAGGATCCCCGCTCCCCACCCCAACTGCAAACAAAATCACCCCTACATCAGGTGACTACAATCTCCATCTACCCATTGGCTGAATCATAAGTAAACAGCGCATGAGATCATTTGAAAATATGGGAGAGCGGCACATGTCGCTCTGCAACAGTTGGCCTTGTCTATTGAAAAATGATCACCTATTGTGTCCCAAACGACAAATCTGTCCAGTGGCACGTGGCTCTATTGTTTCCACCCAGACCCTTCCTTGATTGTCTCTGCCGTTTTTTTTTTTTTTACCAGCCCTTGCATTAATCTGTTGGAATGACAGCCCTCACACAAGAGGGACAAATAGGATGCCATCTGCTTCCCTGTCCCTTTCCACCCTCTCCCCTCACATTGTCCCCCCTCCCTCCACCCAGAAGGGCAGTAGATGGGGCCCTAGGGGACTGAGGGAGGAGGGTGGGGTTGATGGAGGTCAGGCTACACTGCTCACTCAGCCTGTCACCTGAATAAATGACATTTCATCCAGAGCTTGGTCTTGGCACAAGGCTTTGGACACCTTGACTGCATGTGCTAGTAAAGGCTTGTGAATAACCGTCTCTTTCCAAGCAGAGTGACAGACGCTTCTGTGAAACTGTACACCACAGGCACCACCACAGACACCTATTTCTACTTGAGATTTGTAGTATGAGTTCCCTCTACCCCCAAAAAAGCCACATGCACACATGCCTACATACATGCACACACACACACACACACACGTGTATTCTCTCTTAAAAAAACCTACAAATATATGCCTCACCAGCTGTAACCCTGAGTTAAGGCTTAATCCAAATAGGTAAAACAGATTTTAGAGAGCACTAGTTCCAATGGAAGCATATACCAACAAGATTACTATTTTGGTCTTAAGGGATGTTGAACTCAATACGACCTAACATGAGTTGCCACTTACCTTGGCTGTAGTCGGATCCCCAAGACAGTTTTTTGGATATGTATTTTGTTTCTTTTACTTAGGTATTTGATAGTCATTGTGTTTTGTCAGTATTAACATAGGGTCCCTTTCATTCTGAAATATGTGTAAAACGCCTTACAAACAGACTAATCCAACTCATATTACAGCAGTATCCTTTCCGGAAGGACATGTCTGAACTTTATTGGGGTTCAATCCACTTTTGAATATTGTCATTGAGTTGCATCAAAGCAAAATCTGAAAGTGGATTAGGCCTATAACATGATAACGTGACTTTTCAAAAATCTAATGTAGACACGACCTTCAGAAAGGGTACATTTGTAATATAGGATTTGGGTGTTTGTATTGTGTTTTGGCCAAATTTTCTAAAAGAATGAGGAATTGACTCCAGCCAAGGTACAAAAATCATGTTAGGTTGTATTTGAGAACATGAATATCCCTTCAACGATTAGTGGGATTTGATCAAAACATTTAAACTTGATTGGAAACAGTCATAGCCTATATAACACATTTTATATGTAAAACACATTCTTAATGCTTTTACATTTTTTCCTGAAAATCTCACAAGCATCTCTAGGCCTAGGCCAATCACCCTAAATATTTTTACAGCAATTAGGATGCCTCTTCCCTATACACCCCCCACTTAACCCACAATAAAGAGCATGTTCAATGAGGCACGGCATGCTGGTCTATAGTGTCCCCCGTCTAGCACAAGCCGCACAAGCTTTCCCAGAGGTTCAATACTACACAGACCCCACTCCCACCTCCTCCTAATTGAGAGCCACTTCTCCTCGCTAGTGACCCGGAGAGCCCCAACTCCCCCTTGGAGCCGGCGGGCCAAGAGGCTCAGTCTCACTGTGTGCCGGCAGCGGGAGTGTAAACAGAGCTGATGGTTTCTGACAGATCCATTCAGACAAAATCATTTATTCTTAGGTTGTGTTTTATTCTTCCCCTTTTTCATACACCACCTCCCTTCACTGAAAGAGCTGTCCATCTACCGTTGGATTAAAAATACAGTATAGGGAGATTTTGGAAAATATATATTGGAGTTATCTTTATACCTAAACCTTTTGAATCATATTTGCATTTTTTTTTGTTAAGTGGAGCCAACTTTACAAAGATACAACTTTGATCAAAAAGCTTATCATTGCAATTCACAAATCCAGTCTTACCTGTAATCTTGTGGAGAGGGATGATGACCTGAATTTTCTAGAACTCCTGACATCCTGGATGTAATTCCACTTTCTATCATTTCCTGGGATATTTGATAATGCTGCAACAAGGAAAAGGTGCCTCTGCATAAGACATCTAGGCTTCAATACTTGATGTCATTTAGGTCTAGACCTATTTCTTTTTTTAAAACTGACCTAACAATTTGAATTTTGTTTCCTTGTTTTGTCTACTCATTACATAGGCTATTATAATGACCTTTAGATAAATAAAATATTAGCACATCAAACAGACTACTTATGGAGGAAAATAAGTATTTATAATATGTATTATATAGTATTATGTACTATATTAATCATATAGGCTACAATGAATGCGCTATTAAAAAAATCTGAATCTGATTATGACCAGTTAATAACAATAATGATATAAGCTAATGACAATCATATCAGCTATCATGGAAAAAACATAACAATTGCAAATTAATATAGACAACAAACAATACTTTAGATGTTTTTATACACAAGTTACAGGGGTATCAGTTCACATATGTAGGCCTTTGCTTCAAATTAATATAACATTGACGTTTTACAATACAGAAAACAAATGGATTGCTTTTTTAATAAGCATTGCAATTGACAAGGCTATTTATTAACCTTTTTTTACTGATAAAAAAAACTACTTTTTGTGCAATCCCAAATTTAGCAGCGTTTCCCACCCTTTCTGAAATAACAACAATGACACAAAAATGAAAAGTCCTCTAATTTAAATAATCCCCTCTCACTCAAAGTATCATAACTATTTGCTGACATTCATCCTTGTCATGCCGGAAAAAGTTCAATCTTACCTGTTCAGGATAATCTGCAGAAAATATTAGTTGTTGACGAGTCCGTGTAGTCTACTGTGCTTTCACTGTGCTGCACTTGTTTCCGAAAAACCGTTTTTAAATTTCCCTCTCTGGAGCGGTCCCGCACACTGTCATGCGCAATAGGCCTACCTGCCTTAACGGAGCCTGTTGCTGCTCTTGTTGCTCAAGGGGAAGGATCCTAAGGGTTTGACAGCTGCTGCCAATGTAACAACTTGTAACAGACTCCCGTGGAAGACAGCACCCCATCCGAATGGACAAAAAAATATGCAGTCTGATCTCCCTGTTTGTATTTGGACCTAGGCTTGTACTCCCTTACTTACTGTGATTGTGGAGTTTCTGGATCAACAGTAGGCTATCCATGGACAATGACGAATTTGAGAAAGGATGGTTTCAAAACAATAAACCACTCTATAGCTGTAGCCACCCAGTCTCTATCCAATATAGTTGACAATTGTTATTGTACGGCGACATATGGTAGCATGTGATACTTTTTGTTAGCCAGCTAAAATAAATAGTTTGGTCAAGATCGAGGCGCAGGTGCGCTTTAGATGCGTCGCTATAGCCCACAATACACAACATTAATACATCACTTCGCCCAGTCTTAATTTGAAATCAGCGCTACAAATTAAAACAAATTAATTTAAATAAAAAATAAATGTGACAAAATACGAGGAATAACTGCTTAAGAAAGATGTAGTCCTATAGCGTATTTGTACCCTATACAATTTCCCTTCGATATAATGTCCAGTCCTCCCAAGTTCCAGTTTTCAAGTATTCCAACATAGTAATGATTAGAGACCTTCGACTCTGATGGTGTCTATCGCAGCTTGTTAGCGTCTGAAACGGAATGAATGTGAATTAAAAGGCGAGTGCTTGTAGACAATTTGTTTCCCCGCCGCTGCACCCGCGTCTTTCTCCGCACTACAGCGGGAAAAATAGTCTGGAAGGCGCGCAGGGGAGGTAAAGGGTACATGAGCCAAGGAAACAACGGTGCTGCAAAGTTGTCACTTGTCAGAAGAGATTTGAGCTGGTGATGTCAACCTGTGTCATGGGACACAGTATTTCGACTTCAATCTTAGCCTACTTTAGGTGACAATATAAATTGGAAGCAATAGGCTCTTATGGGCTAAACTGCTAAAGACAACTGCTTAGGAAAGGTGGAAAAGTTGTCTACTTCACTGTTATTTTTGTGGGTGTACCAACTTTAAAATCTGTTGTCCACGTTCACATAAACAACTAGAATTTGAGAAACATCTAAGAAAAATTCACAACCGGAAATGAACACAAATGTCTGTAAGTCTGTGGGGATAGAGCCAATGAAAGCAGTGTCAACCCATGGGACACCACAGATGGTAAATCATGCTGCCGCAATGGACACAATCGATGATTACATGCATGAACGTAACTGACAAAATAAGACCTTCGCCAAAGATCCAGAAAATCTCAGTCCTAGAGCCCGTGGGGTTACACTGTATTATTCACACAGCTCTACTTAGATCATTTGCCGAGGGACCACAACTCCTTTCACTGCATCATAAAGATTTAGTAAAAAAAAAGAAGATAAAGTCTGACCTTCCTATGGCTCTTGCATAAATATGAAACAAGGTTAACCTTATTATGTTAACTGCATATTATTATGTTAAGAGAGAGGAAAAAATATGTGGAGAGAAATTATGTTAGAAATAATTTAGAGAAAATGGAGAAAAAAAGAGCTATGTACTGTAGTGTCACAGTGGTAAATGTAACAAAACATTTAGAGCTATGCTTGTGTGTTTACAGGCTGATGTCATTTTGACTGTGACAGGGCTCTCAACAGATTTCAGAAGTGGTTACATTAGTTACATTATACTGATAAAGGATTAGACTGTGTGACATAAAGTACAGCCAAGGCAATCAACCTCCTTCCAGTTCTCTGCTGCCAATGACTGGAACGAACTGCAAAAATCACTAAACCTGGAGACTTACCTCCCTCACTAACTTTAAGCACCAGCTGTCAGAACAGCTCACAGATGCACCTGTACATAGCCCATCTGTAAATAGCCCATCCAATCTACCTCATCCGCATACTGTATTTATTTATTTATCTTGCTCCTTTGCACCCCAGTATCTCTACTTGCACATTCATCTTCTGCACATTCTACCATTCCAGTGTTTAATTGCTATATTGTAATTACTTCACCACCCTGGCCTATTTATTGCTTTACATCTCTTATCCTACCTCATTTGCACATGCTGTATATTGATTTTGCTACTGTATTATTGATTGCATGTTTGTTTATTCCATGTGTAACTCTGTGTTGTTGTATGTGTTGAACTGCTTTGCTTTATCTTGGCCAGATCGCAGTTGCAAATGAGAACTTGTTCTCAACTAGCCTACCTGGTTAAATAAAGGTGAAATAAATAAAATAAAAACCAGGGCCCATATTCATAAAGTGTCTCAGAGCAGGAGTGCATAGACGGGGGGGACTTTATCCTAGATCAGCACTCCTAGTTTGAGATGCTTTAATAATATGGATCCAGATCACTAGTTCCCCCTACACAAGTAAAGTCACCACTGTCTGCATCAGAAAAGGATGTCCCAGTAAACATCTCCCTGTTCAGAGAACACAGTGATGACATTCCCTCTTGTGCCTTTGTCCAGAAATAATGGGGAAACAGTGGGATTTGACCGTTGAACCACGGTTCCATCAACACATATTGATGTTTACACATTTGTTGTAATGGAGATGTTTGTGGAGTATCTACAAATCCGGGACACTCCAGTAGGTAGACATCAGTGTCTGCTCTGACCATTGAAGATGAAAAAAAGAGGTGGGTGACCGGACATCTCTAGACTCTATCAGTACACCCAATTAGACATTACAAGATGCTATCATGACATTATAGTCATATTCATACTCAATTATGAAAAAGACAAAACACCAAAAAGAGTTCTAAAAAGTGACAGCCACTAGTCCATCCATTCTACTGTTCTAAAATGGTCCAGAGAGAGCAAATATGGATTAGTTCAGGACTGGCAATGAAGTTGTAACGGTTTAGGCTAAGGAGGACACTAAACAAGCGCTATTATGTATTGACTTTGAACCAGTCAGCTCTCAAGATGCTCCAACACAGGCAGCTAGCTGTTAGCATCAGACAGAGAGGGAGCAGTGAAAGAGGTTGAACTGCAGGGGCGACTCTCAGACAGGCTTGATCTAAATTCTCTCCTGCTGATTCAATCCCTCTTCTATTTCACATGGCAGATGATGACAGTTCTCTGAGAGACTGCTGCATGGACCTAACATCTGAAAGTTGCTTCAGTTCCTCTGTCACAGTGCTATTGTATTGGGAGATCACACACCCTCCATCTTTCAGGTTTAGAGGAATCAATGGGGTTGACCTTTGTGTGACCCAGGTCAAGACCAATTGGGTGTGTTCTTTGGGGAGGATGGCCCTTTTCATAAGCTCAGAGCAGTGTTTCTTCATCCTGGTCCTGGGGACCCATAGGGTTCCACATTGTAGTTTTTGCCATGATTTGAATTAGGTGTGTAGTGCTCGGGCAAAAACATACATGTGCACTCCTTTGGGTCCCCAGAACCTGGATTAACCTCAGGGACCCCAAGACGTTTCACAATTTTGTTGTAGCCATGAACTAGCTAGATTGAACTAGATTAGTTGACATGTTGAATCAGGTGTGCTAGCTCTGGAATAGATCAAATACATGGAACAGTTGGGGTCCCTGAGGAGAGGTTTGAAAACAACTGGCTTAGAGGGTAAGATGGAGAAAAAGTCTCCATCTCATTCACCAGTGATGCAACGCCAGAGTTGTGGGTTCGATTCCCACGGGGTCCAGTACAAAAATGTATGCACTCATGACTGTCAGTCGCTCTTTAAAAGAGCATCTGCTAAATAGCCTCCCGAGTGGCGCAGCGGTCTAAGGCACTGCATCGCAGTGCTAGCTGTGTCACTACAGATCCTGGTTCGATTCCAGGCTGTGTCGCAGGCCAGCAGAAAATAGGAGCATTGTACTGTGATTGGCTCAGCATTTCACTGTGATTGGCTAAGTGTTCTGTCACCGCCTTTAGAAGGGTAACATCAAGAATGTGAGCTCTTTGGGTCCTGCCATAGACTTACATTAGAAGTGCCCTTCCAAGAAGGCTCAAGGTCATTGGCCACAGATAAAATGACGCCGAATCACGTTATATCTACAGTAGCTTTGATTTGACTGATCATGTCAACATCTTACTTTCAAAATCTTAGCTAACAGTCATCATCATCAGTAAAGTCGACAATCTACTGGCAAATCCTTTTTAATCCTTGTCATATAAAGATAAATAATGAAGATAAATTAGAGATAAAACGTATCGTTGCTCATCGGCCATTGGACATACACATTACACAACAACTTGTAAATCGCAAATTCAACAATGAGTTGTTTGGAAAGAATCGGTGACAGTGGCCAACTGCAAGCATTGCAATGTCGGAATAAACGCGCTCAGACTGGGAAAATACGTTTTGAATGGTCATCCAACTCGGAATTGTAAGTCTTTCTCTTTCTTTGATGGCAAAATTTGCCAACGAAGGACCGCCACGCACAACTAGGTGAGTCTAAAAATGTCTTATATTCTGCTGCAGAAATGATGTAATATGCCAGGGAGATATGGTCAGCCATATCAGCTATGTTTTTTAAAAAGATAGTAAACGATGCTGAATGAATTGTTTCGCTGCCAGACAAGGCTCTGCTGATAGCCAGGTGTAGCAGTGGTAAGGATTCACTCCATTGTGTAGGCCCTAACAGTTTGTGGGTACCGCTCGTCGTCGTTGGAGTGGAATAAATGTATTGTTTAGTGTTGTGTTGTAGTGGCTTTGCTGCTGGCATGCATCTAAAAAAATTGAGTGAGTTTGCCCCACCAAGTTGTACGTGCTAAAATCACCACTGATTGTGTCAGAAGCAGTGCGGGTGGGGCTTGGTGGGGTCGTGTTTTGGAGGACACATGGCTCTTGACCTTCGCCTCTCCAGAGTCCGTACAGGTGTTGCAGCGATGGGACAAGACTGTAACTACCAATTGCATATCACAAACATTGGGGAGAAAAAGGGGTAAAAAAAAGAAAATGAATAAATAATACACAAAATAAAAGTCAAATAAATAAAAAAAAGAGCATCTGCTAAATTACTGAAATGTATTTTTGACCAGGGCCCATAGGGCATAAGGGCATAGTGCAAGGTCGACCAAGTTGGAGATGACTTTTGGTCTGTTTTTCACTCTTATCCTTTGTGCATTCCTGTTTCTCTGCACTGTGGATCTTTAAGTGGTGTAAAGGATATCGTCACAGCTGAGCTGAATTCAGTGCTGTATAGTCAGGTTGTTCATACTAGGAACTCGCATGACCCTGTATTTTTCAGCCATCTATCTCCTATGTTTGATGGGTGAAAAATTCCACTTGTCAAGTGACGTGTATTCATAGGTGCCAAGGAAAGCCAGACGTACCCAAAAAATGTACCAATCATTTTTTTGTTTTACATACAATATTTTATCTTTCATCTGTCTGTCTTTCATAATTTTCCTTTAAAACAAGAGGCGGACTGTATCTCACAGGAGAAAGCACCCGAGCGAGTGAAACAGCGCCCCTCTCTCTGTCTATGTGTAGGCTATCTATCTGATGCTGTCTGGTCCAAACGAGGATGAAGTTGTTTCCGCACATAGCATTGCAGACAAGAGAAGCCAGCAAGCATCTGGCATCTCTTGAAAAAAAACGTATAAAAAATGTGCCAATCAGCGTTGAGCTAAAACGAGAGAGCTCAACTGTGAATGGTCCTGGTGCACCAAAAAACAGTGTCAAGGGAAGCCAGTTTGGATTTGGTGTCACTCCTATCAAATCCCATTGAGAGCATATAGTCATTGACAGAAAACCATGAATTGTTGCATCTGGTTGTGTTGTTGCCAGCTAGCAAAAATGGTCTCTTTTCTAAATTAGTCATGGATGGAGATAGGGATTTGGACTTGTGGTTTTACATAATTCTCCATCATGGACAATGATTATAATAATGATTCTGATCCAACCATTAATTCATACACTGTTGTGCCCCTGGCCTGAGAGGATGGAAGCTCAATATGTAGCTAGATGTAGAAGTCTATCGTTAACTAGCTAATGTTGCCCATGAATGGAAGTTAGGCTAGCGAGCAATCATTTTAGCCAGGTAGCCTAGGACAACAACAAGCATGTACTGTACGACAGAGTGATAAACCATTTGTCAACATGAAAGAGAGGAGGATGGCATTGGCGTTTCTCTACAAGTAGGGTGAGTCAACATGTTTTTCTACTTGCATGCGCACACACACACACACACACACACACACACACACACACACACACACACACACACACACACACACACACACACACACACACACACACACACACAGAGAGAAATCAGAACATTGGACAGCCACATCATATTTAGCTTACGTTGGTTGGACCACATTTTTTTGGTATCGTTTAGTTGTCACTGTATTAGACTAAGCAGAGGTGATTTGATGATGTTGAAGTTGAAAGGGTGCTGGAATAGTTGAGGCAGCTCCTGTTTTCTTTGCAACTTGCGGTAACTCTCTGTGGTTCTAAATCAATAGTTGTTTAGTGGCCCAAAAATGTCGGAAACATTAACTGGCTTGACCATACTGTAGGTCATGTAACTGTCTGTTACTGTACATGGAATATGCTTTGTGAACTTCACTGGACAGAGGTTGCTATCCGGTTTTGTGATAAAAACAAATGTGTGGTTGAATTTACTCTGCTACTGTCTCTTCTTATTGTCTCGGCCTTTAGGCCTATATATCAAGGTGGCACTCGCAAGGCATATGCATTAACAGGTTATAGAGGGGGGCGGGGAGACTTGGCTTCCCCAGTGATTTTACCCACGCATCACTACTGCTTGTCACTTAAATTTCGCTGGATTGATTTTCATTTTACTCCTGCGACTCTTTCATACCCTTGCTTCTGCCAGTCTTTCCCCCCCCCCATGAACGTCATGCCCGCGGAAGTGTATGTAAGGTCCTGTCAAACACACCCCAGTAATGGTGGAAATGGGCTCATGGAATGCATTATTTTCATTGAATAAGAACAGTAAAGCTTCGTCTGGGATTTAACATATCATCTCGACCCTTACATCACAAGAAAGAGAAGAATAAGACCGTTATTTTGATGGGTGTTCATTTTCTGTGGAATTGAAAAAAGTTATAATTTAATAGTTGTGTTTACAAATTAGATTGCCTGAAATGAAAGCAACTTCTGAAAATGAACACTCTGATTATAGTGATATTATGTCTGATCTTGCAAACTATGTAAAGTGTATATATATATATATATATATATATATATACAGTTGAAGTCGGAAGTTTACATACACCTTAGCCAAATATATTTAAACTCAGTTTGTCACAATTCCTGACATTTAATCATCGTAAAAATTCCCTGTCTTAGGTCAGTTAGGATCACCACTTTATTTTAAGAATGTGAAATGTCAGAATAATAGTAGAGAATGATTTATTTCAGCTTTTATGTCTTTCATCACATTCCCAGTGGGTCAGAAGTTTACATACACTCAATTAGTATTTGCTAGCACTGCCTTTAAATTGTTTAACTTGGGTCAAACATTTCAGGTAGCCTTCCACAAGCTTCCCACAATAAGTTGGGTGAATTTTGGCCCATTCCTCCTGACAGAGCTGATGTAAGTGAGTCAGGTTTGTAGGCCTCCTTGCTTGCACACGCTTTTTCAGTTCTGCCCACAAATTGTCTATAGGATTGAGGTCAGGGCTTTGTGATGGCCACTCCAATACCTTGACTTTGTTGTCCTTAAGCCCTTTTGCCACAACTTTGGAAGTATGCTTGGAGTCATTGTCCATTTGGAAGACCCATTTGCGACCAAGCTTTAACTTCCTGACTGATGTCTTGAGATGTTGCTTCAATATATCCACATAATTTTCCACCTCATGATGTCATCTATTTTGTGAAGTGCACCAGTCCCTCCTGCAGCAAAGCACCCCCACAACATGATGCTGCCACCCCCGTGCTTCACAGTTCGGATGGTGTTCTTCGGCTTGCAAGCCTCCCCATTTTTCCTCGAACATAACGATGGTCATTATGGCCAAACAGTTCTATTTTTGTTTCATCAGACCAGAGGACATTTCTCCAAAAAGTACGATCTTTGTCCCCATGTGCAGTTGCAAACCATAGTCTGGCTTTTTAATGGCGGTTTTGGAGCAGTGGCTTCTTCCTTGCTGATCAGCCTTTCAGGTTATGTCGATATAGGACTCGTTTTACTGTGAATACTGATACTTTTGTACCTGTTTCCTCCAGCATCTTCACAAGGTCCTTTGCTGTTGTTCTGGGATTGATTTGCACTTTTCACACCAAAGTACGTTCATCTCTAGGAGACAGAATCCGTCTCCTTCTTGAGTGGTATGACAGCTGTGTGGTCCCATGGTGTTTATACTTGCGTACTATTGTTTGTACAGATGAACGTTGTACCTTCAGGCATTTGGAAATTGCTCCCAAGGATGAACCAGACTTGTGGAGGTCTACAATTTTTTTTCTAAGGTCTTGGCTGATTTCTTTAGATTTTCCCATGATGTCAAGCAAAGAAGCACTGAGTTTGAAGGTTGGCCTTGAAATACATCCACAGGTACACTTCCAGCCTATCAGAAGCTTCTAAAGCCATGACATCATTTTCTGGAATTTTCCAGACTGTTTAAAGGCACAGTCAATTTAGTGTATGTAAACTTCTGACCCACTGGAATTGTGATACAGTGAATTATAAGTGAAATAATCTGTCTGTAAACAGTTGTTGGAAAAATTACTTGTGTCATGCACAAAGTAGATGTCCTAACCAACTTGCCAAAACTATAGTTTGTTAACAAGAAATTTGTGGAGTGGTTGAAAAACGAGTTTTAATTACTCCAGCATAAGTGTATGTAAACTTCCGACTTCAACTGTAGATAGATGTAATCTACAGCCAATCATGTTGATGTTTTATGCGAGGGTGTCCTGCTGTTGGCACACTTGTTGAATTATTCACCAGAACGTGACAACAACAGTAATTCATGAGGCAGTCTCTTGACAGTGCAGGGGAGTGCAAGTAGTCCCAGCCAAGACAGAACAAGTTTTTGGTGATTGCAGCCATGCTCCACCCCTTTATTTGAATCTATTCATACATGTATCACGTTTCAGGTAAGACCCAGATGCAGACAGCGTCGAATTAACAACAGTTTATTAATCCAACAGGGGCAGGCAAAAGACAGGTCAAGGGCAGGCATGGGTCAGTAATCCATATCAGAGTCCAAAAGGTATAGAACGACAGGCAGTCTCGGGGTCAGGGCAGGCAGAAAACATCAAAACCAGGAAAACTAGAAAACATGAACAATCAAGAGACAGGAATAGAGGGAAAACTGCTGGTAAGCTTGACGAAACAAAAGAAACTGGCAACAGACAGATCACAGGTATAAATACACAGGGGATAATGGGGAAGATGGGTGACACCTGGAGGGGGGTGGAGACAATCACAAAGACAGGTGAAACAGATCAGGGTGTGAATATATGAAAATACACCCAGTGTATTTATGCAAATGAGGCACATACAATTTTCTTAATTTTAACACAAAATATTTTTTAAATACCTGATACCATTAGAAAATGTATACAGTGCTTTCAGAAAGTATTCACACCTCTTTACTTTTCCAGATTTTGTTGTGTTACAACCTGAATTTAAAATGGATCAAATTTAGTTTTTTTTGCACTGGCCTACACACAATACCCCATAATGTCAAAGTGGAATTATGTTTTTCAAAGTGTTTACTAATTAATAAAAATAAAAACTGAAATGTCTTGAGTCAACCCCTTTGTTATGGCAAGCCTAAATAAGTTCAGGAGTAGAAATATGCTTAACAAGTCACATAATAAAGTGTATGGACTCACCCTGTGTGCAATAATAGTGTTAATAATAGTGTTTAACATGACTACCTCATCTCTGTACCCCACACCTACAAATAAGGTCCCTCAGTCGAGCAGGTCATTTCAAACACAGATTCAATCACAAAGCAGGGCACCTATTGGTAGATGGGAGAGAACAAATATAGCAGACACTGAATATCCCTTTGAGCATGGTGAAGTTATTAATTGCACTTTGGATGGTGTAACAGTCACTACAAAGATACAGGCGTCCTTCCTAATTAATTTGCCAGAGAGGAAGGAATGGTGGCCAATGCTGACTTTAAAACAGTTACAGAGTTTAATGGCTGTGATAGGAGAAAACGGAGGATGGATCAACAACATTGGAGTTATTACACAATACTAACTTAATTGAGATTGAAAGGAAGGAAGCCTGCACAGAATACAAATATTACAAAACATGCATCCTGTTTGCAAAAAGGCACTAAAGTAATAATGCAAAAAATGTTGCAAAGCAATTCACTTTTTGTCCTGAAGTGTTAAATCCAATCCAATACAGTGCCACTCTCCATATTTTCAAGCATAGTGGTGGCTGCAACATGTTATGGGTATGGTTGTAATCATTAAGGACTGGGGAGATTTTCAGGATAAAAAAGAAATGAAATAGAGTTAAGCACAGGCAAAATCCAAGTGGAAACCCTGGTTCAGCTTGCATTCCACCATACACTGGGAGATGAAGTCACCTTTCAGCAGGACAATAAACTAAAATACAAGGCCAAATCTGCACTGCAGTTGCTTTCCAAGAACAGTGGCTGAGTTTCAGTTTTGACTTAAATCTGCTTGAAAATCTATGGCAAGACCTGAAAAGGGTTGTCTAACAATGATTAACAACAAATTTGACAGAGCTTGAAGAATTTTTTCAATAATAATGGGCAAATGTTGCACAATCCAGGTGTGGAAAGCTCATAGTGACTTACCCAGAAAGACTCACATCTGTAATCGCTGCCAAAGGTGCTTCTACAAGTATTGACTCAGGGGTCTGAATGCTTATTAAAATGAGATATTTCTGTATTTAATTTTCAATACATTTGTTATTATGGGGTAAAAAATCTATGTCATCCATTTTGAATTCAGGCTGTAACACAATAACATGTGGGGTATGAATACTTTTTGAAGACACTGTATATGAGTGCATTCTATGAAAAAAGAGTAACATTTGACAATAAATGGAATACCTGAACTCATTATTTGTCAGTGCCAGTGAAATGTTTTATGTGCTATAATTCAGTCAATACCTGATGGATTTTAAAAATCCATTGTCCAACTGTTGCATTTATTAGAATGGTTTTTAAAACCGATTAACTATTTTGATGACCCGTTGCTATTCATACAGAATAGGGAACAATGCTGCTCACATACATATGAAATCATACTGTAAATTGAAAGAAATACATACAGGTGGTTCTTATGTCATATACTGTAGCTTCAGACCAAGACACGAAATGTTGTGAAAGTAAAAAACTGCCTTCAATGTATACAGGGAGTAATTAACCTTGCTGACCGTGTACTCCACGGCTGGAACATGAACTGAAGACGGGAGCTCGGCCCTCGTTCCGCTGCTCTGAAAAAATTACTTTGATGGACTATGAAAGAAAGAAAAAGAGAGAAAAAGGGAGAGAGAGAGGGATAGAGGAAAAGGGGGAATGGGAGAGAGAGAGCGCGAGAGAGGGAGAGAGATAGAGAGGGGGGGCGCGAGAGAGGGAGGGACTTGGCTGTAATGTTCTGATGATGTGAGTGTTATCATCCAGCCTTCATTCTCAGCATGGAATCTCTAATGGGAAAATCAACCTCTCTGACTCCTGTGTAATTGGATTTAACCGGGTCTCGTGCTGAATCAGAGCCCAGTGGGTAGCGCAAAGCTTGTTAAGATTGGACAAGCATTGCTGGGCTGCCGGACTGGGGAGAGAGAGGCGGGGTGCTCGGGAGATGTAGCCCCCTGACAACTTTTCGGAGTGGAGGGTGGATAATTGAAATGGGCAACATCTGAACATCCATTATGTCTAACTTTACTCCAATGGTGGGAAGCAGCTTGAACTGCCACAAATAAAGGGAAATTTGATATTTTTTCTCGGTTAGGTCATCGGGCCAGTGGAAACAGACACCTGTGCTTCTCCTTCCCCCTGTCTGTGTGTGTGTGTGTGTGTGTGTGTGTGTGTGTGTGTGTGTGTGTGTGTGTGTGTGTGTGTGTGTGTGTGTGCGTGCGTGCGTACTTGCGTTGCATTCATGCATGCGTGTTATCTGCTACAGGTTACCATGTTGCTGAGGTAACCAGGTTAATGCTCCCTTGTGGTCTTTCCCTGTGAATACCCAATGTACGATGTATGTAAGGGAACACCACAAACACTCTTATCCTGATACGACCCAACAGTCTCTTGCTGAAGTTTTTATTTTATAAGTTGTCTCTTCTTTTTTCTTTCAACTGTGTGTTTATAGTGTAAAGATGTAAATATACTGATTATAATAAACTGGGTGGTTCGAGCACTGAATGCTGATTGGCTGACAGCCGTGGTATCAGACCGTGTACCACGGGCATGACAAAACATTTATTTTTACTGCGTATGTAACCAGTTTAAAATAGCAATAAGGCACTTCAGGGTTTTGTGGTATATGGCCGAGGGCTGTACCCAGGCACTCTGCATTGCGTTGTGCATAAGAACAGCCCTTAGCTGAGGTATATTGGCCATATACCACACCCCCTTGTGCCTTATTGCTTAAATATATGATGGGAGAGTATAAAGGGTCATTTTGTTCGTATTCCCATGCCTTTTGGAGGTTATCTCGTAAACCTTGGGACATTTCTTGTCAAGCGTGTGTAGTTTTCTATGGTGCACACGCAAAGCAAAGTTTCTTGAATCCACAATCAATGACATCTGATCAGAGAGCTCTAAGATTTAATATCAGGGTCGTATTCATTAGTCACTAAACGGACTGAAACGGAGTGATTACCTAAACTTGTCCAATAAGAAACACTTGTTATTGTATTCTGTTGCAAAACATTTTGCTACATTTTTCTATGGTGTGCAAGATTGAATATGACCCAGCTTGGCATTATGAGAACAGCATTATGTCGAGCAGGGCACTTGTATCAGCAGTCAGAGACCCTTCTGAAATAGCGGTGGCCCAGTGGAACTATACTCTGAGTAGTTTGTAATTAGCCTGCAATGTAATCAAAGATCAGTAACCAGTCCTATGCTATGCCAGTGTGGGTTGCTGTGCTGCTGGTTCGAACACACACACACGCACACACACACACACACACACACACACACACACACACACACACACACACACACACGACGAGAGAGACTCGAAGGAGGATTGGATTGTGTTTCTGCATCTTTGTGTTACACCCCGTCGAGCAAGTAGACACTCAAGTAAGCACTGAATAAGATCTCCCTGTCCCTCCACCTCCATCCCCCATGGCATGAATGATAGATTAAGCAGCCGGGCCGCAGTGCCCTGAGCCTGGGTCAGTATGACCAAGGTGTGGAGGAGCAGAGCACACAGGTAGACAGGACCACCAACCCCTGTGGTAGATCCTCAGTGATGGGTCTGTAGTGGCTGCAGAGGAGAAAGGACTGTACTGTAAATACAGGATTTCTTCAGAATTAGATTTTTGCCAACTAATTGTCAGTGATTCATCCACAGTGACTGACTAGGGCATGGGAGGACATGGAGAAGCAGCACACGTGTGATATAGCTCCGGTCCAGCGAGGGTGAATGAAGAATTTGGCGCCAACCTGAATGTCCGCATCCCATTCCTGAGTTTGACTGAGAACTGACCAATAAAGATTTGGAGAATGCAGGTATGATTGAATGTTCCAATGTACTGTTTGTGTGCCATTTTGTATTTTTAAAGCTAGGATGTTACAATTAACTAGTTGAAAATCTTTACAAGTAAAAAATATAAATAACCAATATCATCCCATTGGGGGCTCACTGTCTGGCCGTGTTTTTCAGAAGGGGGGCATAGAGGCGAGTGGAGTGTAGATAGAGTGCTTAAGAAAGGGATGGCCCACTCTGTTAGTGGGGTGTAACAGGGTCTTGCTGATCAACTGAAGAGATTGGCCGCCATGCTGCGGGGCAGAATAGCAGAATGGATGGAGGCAGACTCATGCCATCCTTAGGAGACAGGTTTTCTTGTTTCCTGGCTGAGGAGCGGACTGCCATGGAGTTGAGTGTCTCATGATGGTCCTGTTTATTAGGGCACGCAATGGAATAAAAACAAAAAAATGTTTTGCAATAGAAAACAAACATGCATGTTTCTTATTGGACAAGTTCAGGTAGTCCATCCCTGTTTCAGTCCATTTTCTTCCTTTTGGTGCCTAATGAATATGACCCATGTTCACTGGGTCTTCCTAGTTAGTTTTCCCCTTCCACATCCATCTCTCACAGGGATGCGATGAGGTCACCACTGTTTCAGGCGATGTTGGTTGACACTCTAGACCAAGATGAAGGGGCATCTCTTAAGACAATTGGTCATTTGATCTGACAATGAGTGGCTGATTGGGTTCCCTACTTAACCCATTGTTTCCACTGTTCTTCATGGGCTTTGTATCTCTGAGTGTTTTAGGTAGACAATATTTCAGTCACTTTTATCTGTTATTCAATATAGCCTAGATGGAAAAAAGGCATTTGTCCATGGAATTCTGCCGTGTTCAGTAATATGAGCATGTCACCAGTCCACACAGCTGTAGTACAGTAACCTCACAGAGTCAGTGTCTTGTACACAGTTATTGCTTTACTGTGGCCATTCTCCAAGGAACAGAAATTCTGCCTCATCAGGTACAGTAGCTGTATTAACAGTATTATTAATTACTTACTACATATGATCTGTTATGGAGCTGTACAGTATCGCCACCTTCCCCCGTCCCCCGTCCGTCCCCGTCCCGTCCGTCCCCGTCCCCGTCTCGTCCGTCCCGTCCGTCCCTGTCCCGTCCCGTCAATCCTCGTCCGTCCCCGTCCCGTCCGTCCCGTCCGTCCCGTCCGTCCGTCCTCGTCCGTCCCCATCTCGTCCGTCCCCGTCCCGTCCGTCCCCGTCCCGTCCGTCCTCGTCCGTCCCCGTCCCATCCGTCCCGTCCGTCCGTCCCGTCCGTCCCGGTCCCGTCCGTCCTCGTCCATCCCCGTCCCGTCCGTCCTCGTCCGTCCCCGTCTCGTCCGTCCCCGTCCGTCCGTCCCCGTCCGTCCGTCCCCGTCCCGTCCGTCCGTCTGTCCCCGTCCATCCGTCCCCGTCTCGTCCGTCTCGTCCGTCTCCGTCCGTCCCCGTCCCGTCCGTCCCCGTCTCGTCCGTCTCGTCCGTCCCCGTCCGTCCGTCTCCATCCCGTCCGTCCCCGTCCGTCCCCGTTCGTCCGTCCGTCCCCATCCGTCCGTCCCTGAGCTTTGCACATCATCTGCTTGCACTGCCTTGAGAGATGTTTGTTCCCATGAAGGAGGGCAGTGGAATAAAAATACACCGCTACCATCAAGTTGCCAGATTGATTTTGACGTCTCAAATGGTTTCCTTCAATGATATTGTTCACCTGTCTCAATGGCTTAAAGTGGGGGAAGACTGCGGGGAGGTGGTCGGTGAGGGTTATTGGTGGGGACACGGAGTGAGGGGTATTGTTAAGGAGAGGGGTGAGATTTGGGGGGTGGGGGTAGAGGGGGGGTTGGCTGACAGGTGGAAAAAAACCTCTCATCTGACCAGCCCACCCTCTTTCCATCCATGGTGCCCGGTGTGAGAAGAGTAATGAAGTCCAAATTACAGCACAGGATTGCTTGGAACAAGCCCCTATTGTTCATTCCCAGGGCACACTAAATGAGTGTCATAGCAAACAGCGGGACATAGACCGTTACTGCACTATTTAGTCTGCCCCGTTGTCTCAAGACGGCCCCGTTTCAGTGGGTTCTCAGATCAGACAAATAATGTCCCCTCCCTCATTCCCTCCCTCCTTTGCCCTCACCCTTCCTCTGTCCAACCGCCCTCCGCCCCCTCCCCTTCTCACCCCAAAATAGGGCAAATCTCCTCTATTGTGTTTCAACTGGCCAGTGTGAAATTGACTGTGACGTTAAATGTTTTCTAATGAATAATTACTGAATGGATATGCTGGGGGAATATATGTAATGGATTGTAGACTGCATTTTAAAAACCTCCTTTTTGTCTCTGCTCCGTGGTATTTACAGGACAAAAACACTTGGCCTTTCTCAGAAGTAACAAGGGCTATGGAATGGGAGGGGAGTGTGTGGGGTGGGGGGGGGGGTTGGGTACTAAGGGCTTTGTGTCAATTAGATCCAATGGATTATCTTTTTGAAATGTTTTTTTTACAGACAGAGTTGAGAATCAAAGGAGTTCTGCCTTCTAAAGAAGGAGAAAAAAAGAAAACCTACAAAAGCTGTGAAGAAACCTTTGGTCCAAGTGTTGGTGTTGAGAATGCAAAACAGATTACTGAACATTTTCCCACTCTGCTTTTCTCAAATGTGCCGTTGTTTTCGGGTTCCCGTGTTCCATTTGCACAGGGTGAGGTTGGTGTGTTTGGTTGGTGTGAGCTGTGGTGGCCTATGGGCTGCTGGCCAACACCTCCGTACTATGTGCTCTGTAGCCAACATTAGCTTCTGTCTGTAAACTACCTCGACACAATCAGAGGGCTCTGCTCCAAAGCCCCATGAGAGCCACAGAGCCCTTGTTTCAGTAGAACTAACAGGGACTCCGCTTGTGCTTTTTTTCTGTTCAACCAAAGAGCCTTTTGTAACTTGACTTATACACAATGGAGGAGTTGCTAATTGTTTACGTCAAATGTTGGCTTGAATGTTGGCTGTATGGTTCATATACAAATGGCATACATATGATATAATATTAATCAATTTCTTATCTCATGAAACTACACAAATCCTTAGTTTTAGGCAAACAACCAAAACAGAATTCTCATGAGGTGGAGCGGTGTGCTCAGTTCCAGTGAATGTCTAATTAGTGGACCCCCAAAGCCAAAAGTTCTGTGCCTCGTTAAGTCCTCTTATTTATCCGTACACTTTTGTTTGGATGCATGTCTGTAAATGTGGAACTATATAAGGACTTCGTAAAACATTCATAAGCAGCTCATAATACCTTTATGAAATGCTCATTTTCTTCAAGTCCTTATGTACAGTAGGTATCCTTCATATCAAGCATTGCTGCTGTGTGATTGGCTGTAGGGTCATAAGGCACAGGGTGCCCAGGGTCAGCTGGACATGGAGGGGGCTCTGACCGCCCGAGACCGCGTGGGGATCCAGGACTTTGTCCTGTTGGACACCCATACCAGCGAGACTGCTTTCCTAGGCAACCTGAAAAAACGCTTCAGTGAGGATCTAATTTATGTGAGTTCAGAAGTGGCTGACTTAGTACCAACATTGTGATATACAGTATGTAGTATCATGTATAATGATGCCATCATTTTAGACCCACTTGCAGACCCTATTTTGGGTCAATAGTTGAAGGGAAAATATATTATGAGCAACTTTCTGGGATTTTTAGCGAATGTTGAAGAACTATCAACTTACAGATATACTGTAAACCTGTTGTTTCTTCCGGTGCAGACCTATATAGGCACTCTGCTAGTGTCTGTGAACCCCTACAAGGAGTTGGATATCTACAGTAAAAAACAGATGGATATATACATGGGCGTCAACTTCTTTGAGCTTCCACCACATATGTGAGTGTGTTACATAATTTTTTGTGCATGTCTATCTGCATGTTGAAATCGTATTGTTTGTCACTCATGAGATCAGATGCCAATCCACGATATTGGCACCACACATGGTACAACGTTTATACAGTGGGGGAAAAAAGTATTTGATCCCCTGCTGATTTTGTACATTTGCCCACTGACAAAGAAAGGATCAGTCTATCATTTTAATGGTAGGTTTATTTGAACAGTGAGAGACAGAATAACAACACAAATATCCAGAAAAACGCATGTCAGAAATGTTATAAATTGATTTGCATTTTAATGAGGGAAATAACTATTTGACCCCCTCTCAATCAGAAAGATTTCTGGCTCCCAGGTGTCTTTTATACAGGTAACGAGCTGAGATTAGGAGCACACTCTTAAAGGGAGTGCTCCTAACCGCAGCTTGTTACCTGTATAAAAGACACCTGTCCACAGAAGCAATCAATCAATCAGATTCCAAACTCTCCACCATGGCCAAGACCAAAGAGCTCTCCAAGGATGTCAGGGACAAGATTGTAGACCTACAAAAGGCTGGAATGGGCTACAAGACCATCGCCAAGCAGCTTGGTGAGAAGGTGACAACAGTTGATGGAATTATTCGCAAATGGAAGAAACACAAAAGAACTGTCAATATCCCTCGGCCTGGGGCTCCATGCAAGATCTCACCTCGTGGAGTTGCAATGATCATGAGAACGGTGAGGAATCAGCCCAGAACTACACAGGAGGATCTTGTCAATGATCTCAAGGCAGCTGGGACCATAGTCACCAAGAAAACAATTGGTAACACACTACGCCGTGAAGGACTGACATCCTGCAGCGCACGCAAGGTCCCCCTGCTCAATAATACATATACATGCCCATCTGAAGTTTGCCAATGAACATCTGAATGAAGAGGACAACTGGGGAAAGTGTTGTGGTCAGATGAGACCAAAATGGAGCTCTTTGACATCAACTCAACTCGCCATGTTTGGAGGAGGAGGAATGCTGCCTATGACCCCAAGAACACCATCTCCACCATCAAACATGGAGGTGGAAACATTATGCTTTGGGGGTGTTTTTCTGCTAAGGGGACAGGACAACTTCACCGCATCAAAGGGACGATGGACGGGGCCATGTATCGTCAAATCTTGGGTGAGAACCTCCTTCCCTCAGCCAGGGCATTGAAAATGGGTCGTGGATGGGTATTCCAACATGACAACAATCCAAAACACACAGCCAAGGCAACAAAGGAGTGGCTCAAGAAGAAGCACATTAAGGTCCTGGAGTGGCCTAGCCATTCTCTAGACCTTAATCCCATAGAAAATCTGTGGAGGGAGCTGAAGGTTCGAGTTGCCAAACGTCAGCCTCAAAACCTTAATGACTTGGAGAAGATCTGCAAAGAGGAGTGGGACAAAATCCCTCCTGAGATATGTGCAAACCTGGTGGCCAACTACAAGAAACGTCTGACCTCTGTGATTGCCAACAAGGGTTTTGCCACCAAGTACTAAGTCATGTTTTGCAGAGGGGTCAAATACTTATTTCCCTCATTAAAATGCAAATCATTTTATAAAATTTTTGACATGCGTTTTTCTGGATTTTTTTTTGTTATTCTGTCTCTCACTGTTCAAATAAACCTACTATTAAAATTATAGACTGATCATTTCTTTGTAAGTGGGCAAACGTACAAAATCAGCAGGGGATCAAATACTTTTTTCCCCCATTGTACAACATCGCTGTCTGACATCTGTCTGGGTGCAGAAATAACGCACAGGAGCAGCATATACCATATATAGGATTTTCTTTAATTATTCTCATTCCTTATTGGCCCAGCATCCATGTAGAAATGATTCATTGTGGAATGCAAAATGTGCATATCATTTGACACAATCAATTTTTCTGAAGTTATGCCCTGGCGGACAACGCTTACCACACCATGATGACTGAGGCCAACAACCACTTCATCCTCATCTCTGGGGAGAGTGGTGCCGGCAAGACAGAGGCTTCCAAGAAGATCCTACAGTACTATGCTGTGAGCTGCCCCAGTACCACCCTACTGGACAGCGTCAGGGACCGGATGCTGGTGTCCAACCCTGTGCTAGAGGTCTGATCGGACTGTTCTTAGCACTCACTATTATCACACATCTGGTCAGATCTGGTCCCAGATCTGTTTCTGCTCTCTCACTATTTGTACTGTGCTATGTTTATTGTCATCATAGCTGTTAAGTACAAATAGATCTGGGACCAGGCTATCACACATCCTGGATCACATAGTAGGGTCGTTCCACAAAATGAGTCATTTTGATATTTTAAGTAGGAATTGTGCCCCAATATTGGATTTTAAAATCCTGTTATATTAAATGAAGTGCAATTTAAAATAGACCACATGGAAAATGAATTATAAAACATATCCTATATATGAATAAAGACTTGCTAAAGTACCAAAATTGAGTACTCTCTGTGACTTCTCTGAAGTCCAACCAACATTTCTCCAAGTTTTCACCATCACTGTAAAGCTGTAGTTATTTTGTTGCTTTTGCAAAGTAATTTCTGAGGATAATTATTTATTTAATGTGATTATTGATACATTTTAAGGTAAAACAAAACCTGTCCCTCATTTTAAGGTCAACCCTGTTATGTTAACTGAACTCTCGTTTTAATATGGTGAAACTGTTCCTTTTTTAAAAACTTTTTTCCAAAAGAAACATTGAACATGTAATAGTCATGCAATTGCATAGTGTAAAAGCAGGCGAGCCGGTTCTACTCATTATGTAAAAGCAGGCGAGCTGGTTCTACTCTTTATGTAAAAGCAGGCGAGCCGGTTCTACTCTTTATGTAAAAGCAGGCGAGCTGGTTCTACTCTTTATGTAAAAGCAGGCGAGCCGGTTCTACTCTTTATGTAAAAGCATGCGAGCTGGTTCTACTCTTTATGTAAAAGCAGGCGAGCCGGTTCTACTCTTTATGTAAAAGCAGGCGAGCTGGTTCTACTCTTTATGTAAAAGCAGTTGAGCCGGTTCTACTCTTTATGTAAAAGTAGGCGAGCTGGTTCTACTCTTTATGTAAAAGCAGGCGAGCTGGTTCTACTCTTTATGTAAAAGCAGGCGAGCCGGTTCTACTCTTTATGTAAAAGCAGGCGAGCTGGTTCTACTCTTTATGTAAAAGCAGGCGAGCCGGTTCTACTCTTTATGTAAAAGCAGGCGAGCTGGTTCTACTCTTTATGTAAAAGCAGGCGAGCCGGTTCTACTCTTTATGTAAAAGCAGGCGAGCTGGTTCTACTCTTTATGTAAAAGTAGGCGAGCCGGTTCTACTCTTTATGTAAAAGCAGGTGAGCTGGTTCTACTCTTTATGTAAAAGCAGTTGAGCTGGTTCTACTCTTTATGTAAAAGCAGGCGAGCTGGTTCTACTCTTTATGTAAAAGCAGGCGAGCTGGTTCTACTCTTTATGTAAAAGCAGGCGAGCTGGTTCTACTCTTTATGTAAAAGTAGGCGAGCTGGTTCTACTCTTTATGTAAAAGCAGGCTAGCTGGTTCTTCTCTTCGTTCCACAAAATGAGTCATTTTGATATTTTAAGTAGGAATTGTGCCCCAATATTGGATTTTAAAATCCTGTTATATTAAATGAAGTGCAATTTAAAATAGACCACATGTAAAAGCAGGCGAGCTGGTTCTACTCTTTACGTAAAAGCAGTTGAGCCGGTTCTACTCTTTATGTAAAAGTAGGCGAGCTGGTTCTACTCTTTATGTAAAAGCAGGCGAGCTGGTTCTACTCTTTATGTAAAAGTAGGCGAGCCGGTTCTACTCTTTATGTAAAAGCAGGCGAGCTGGTTCTACTCTTTATGTAAAAGTAGGCGAGCCGGTTCTACTCTTTATGTTAAAGCAGGTGAGCTGGTTCTACTCTTTATGTAAAAGCAGTTGAGCCGGTTCTACTCTTTATGTAAAAGTAGGCGAGCTGGTTCTACTCTTTATGTAAAAGTAGGCGAGCTGGTTCTACTCTTTATGTAAAAGCAGGCGAGCCGGTTCTACTCTTTATGTAAAAGCAGGCGAGCCGGTTCTACTCTTTATGTAAAAGCAGGCGAGCCGGTTCTAGTCTTTATGTAAAAGCAGGCGAGCTGGTTCTACTCTTTATGTAAAAGCAGGTGAGCTGGTTCTACTCTTTATGTAAAAGCAGGCGAGCTGGTTCTACTCTTTATGTAAAAGCAGGCGAGCTGGTTCTACTCTTTATGTAAAAGCAGGCGAGCTGGTTCTACTCTTTATGTAAAAGCAGGCGAGCTGGTTCTACTCTTTATGTAAAAGTAGGCGAGCTGGTTCTACTCTTTATGTAAAAGCAGGCGAGCTGGTTCTACTCTTTATGTAAAAGCAGGCTAACTGATTTTACTCTTTTTGGACATTTTGGGGTGTGGGTCTAGCAAAACACGTGTTACCCATACATAGACAGGCTAGAATGTTATTTTAAAAATTATAATTTTTAGATGCTTGCATTCAATTGCCCCTCCCTGTTGCATACAACAAGCTTCCATTCCCCCTGTCACAAGGGGATTTATGGCTGATTTAAGATGAAATCTTCAACCCTGTTCCTTTATTTGGCACTTAATAGGTACTTACTATAGTCTTTTTTTATAACCTATTTTATTAAGTTGAACATTAATGTTAGATTAAATGAAAAGTGTTTTTTCACCAAGTTACACTACCCAAAAGGGACTCATTTCGTGGAACGACCCAGTAGTAAATCTCTGTGATTGATGCCTCAGTGTTTCCCAACAGGCTTTCGGCAACGCCAAAACACTGAAGAATGACAACTCTAGTCGCTTTGGAAAGTACATGGATATCCAGTTTGACATCCAGGTAAGGAATGATGGAGACTATAGGCTTATGTTCTTATAGTGAGCAGATGACATGAGTATTGGTTTTTCCTTGAAACACTTTTGCTCCACTTGATTTCGATGGAACAAAGCAATTCTATTTAACCCAGGACCCATATTCACAAAGCTTGTCAGTGTAGGAGTTTCCCAGATCACCACTCCTACTCTGAGACGATTTGTGAATTCAGGTCCAGGTCTGGTAAGCAGTTCATTGAGGCTAATTGATCACATGTTTACCCTCCAGGGGGATGCGGTGGGGGGCCATATCCTGAGCTACCTGCTGGAGAAGTCCCGAGTGGTCCACCAGAACCATGGAGAGAGGAACTTCCACATCTTCTACCAGCTGGTGGAGGGAGGGGAGGAAGACCTGCTGCATCAGCTAGGCCTCGAGAGCAACTGCCAGCACTACAGCTACTTGGTGCAAGTATGGGAAACCACTGTGGTCCATTGATTGGCTAGCTAGGGCTAGGCTAACTGACACTCTATAATGACAACTCCCTCTCTCAAACAGGACGAGTGTGCCAATGTGACCTCAATCAATGACAAGAACGACTGGAAGACGGTGAGAAACGCCCTGTCCGTCATCGACTTTGACGAGAGTGATATACAAGTGAGTTGCTGTCATACAGTTTGTGGAAACAGCTTTTGTGATGACATTCATTCAAATGAGCTGTATATCTTATTGAAATATACTGTGCAGTACTAGGCTGCACATACTTTTGCTTTGTGTATATGTGTGTGTGAGGGGAGCTGCTTAAACACAGCTGGCCACCATCCTAACCCGATTCCTAATCCTAACCCTCACATGTCTGCATTCTCTGCAGCACCTATTTGGGATCATAGCAAGCGTCCTCCACTTAGGGAATGTGCAGTTTGAAGCTGACAGCAAAGGTTATGCCACGTTGAACAAGAACACAGAACTCCGCTGGGTGTCAACAGTAAGCCTTGTTATTCCTTGGACACTCCGCATGCCAAAGCCCTGGAGACCACAGTCTGCCTACACATTGCTGACTTTGTGTTGCGTGTGATCATCTGTAGTTGCTGGGGATTAACGTTCAACTACTGCAGGAGGGGCTGACATACAGGAAGATTGAGGCCAAAACAGATGAGGTGAGAGAGTGAGGAGGGGTAATGACTGACTGAATTAATTAATTATTAATTAACTGCACTTACTAGTGGTAAACCCAGTACTCTTTCACATTCATGATTTCAGCTGTTTCAATCAGATGTGAATTTGCATACTCTTGTCAGGTTTGGTATTATGTAATGTTTTCCTTTTTTAATCACCATCCAGGTGCTCAGCCCGTTCACAGTGGACCATGCCATCTATGCCAGAAATGCCCTGGCCAAAGCCATCTATGGACGCACCTTTACCTGGCTGGTCAACAAGATTAATGATTCCATGGAGAATAAGGTTAGCAGATACTGTAAGTGACAAGCTCATGTCAGGATGAAACAGGAGTCCTGGTGATCTGTGTGACTGACCACTGTTTCCTGAAACCTTTTTCGACAGGAACCGTCAAGGAAGACAGTCATTGGTCTCCTTGACATATATGGCTTTGAGGTTTTCTATGTCAACAGGTAGGTGGAACCAGAGCCATATATTTAGAGTTAGGACATTGAGGTTTCCACATTATGATGCATTTACATGACACAGTACAACCAAAGAATTCCATATGGCAGCCATGTTAGCTCCCCATGGGCAATATGACCAATAGCAGTTTATGGAATATTCTTAATTTTGAACAAAGCTATGTAACTGAACCTCTAGAATTAAAGTAGAATCCAAATACTTGGCATGAATGGATCAATTGAAAGCTCAATGGCATCAACATTGCGTCCGTTTTAAAAGTTGTCCGAACTCTATATATACAGTGCAATCGGTAAGTATTCAGGCCGTTTGACTTTTTCCACATTTTGTTACTTTACAGCCTTATTCTAAAATTGATCAAATATTTTTTTCCCCTCATCAATCTACACACAATACCCCGTAATGACAAAGCAAAAACGGGTTTTTAGACATTTTTGCAAATTAATAAAAAATTAAAAAACAGAAATACCTTATTAACTTAATTATTCAGACGCTTTGATAAGAGACTCAAAATTGAGCTCAGGTGCATCCTGTTTCCATTGATCATCCTTGAGATGTTTCTACAACTTGATTGGAGTCCACCTGTGGTAAATTCAATTGATTGGACATGATTTGGAACGGCACACACCTGTCTATATAAGATCTCACAGACTTAGACATGCATCCAAACATTTGTCTACATATAGTGCCTTTGGAAAGTATTCAGACCACTTGACTTTTTCCACATTTTCTTACGTTACAGCTTTATTCTGCAAAATAGTTGTTTTCCTCAATCTACACACAATACCCCAGAATGACAATGCAAAAACAGGTAAAGAAATTTTAGGTAATTTATAAGAAATAAACAAACTGAAATATGACATTTACATAAGTATTCAGACCCTTTACTCAGTACTTTGTTGAAGAACCTTTGGCAGCGATTACAGCCTTGAGTCTTCTTGGGTATGACGCTATAAGCTTGGCACACCTTTATTTGGGGAGTTTCTCCCATTCTTCTCTGCAGATACTCTCAAGCTCTGTCAGGTTGGATGGGGAGTGTCACTGCACAGCTATTTTGAGGTCTCTCCAGAGATGTTTGATCGGGTTCAAATCCCAGCTCTGGCTGGGCCACTCAAGGACCTTAAGAAACTTGTCCCAAAGCCACTTCTGCATTGTCTTGGCTGTGTGCTTAGGGTCGTTGAACCTTCGCCCCAATCTGAGGTCCTGAGCGCTCTAGAGCAGGTTTTTATCAAGGATCTCTCTGTACTTTGCTCATTCATCTTTCCCTAGATCCTGATTAGTCTCCCAGTCCCTGCTGCTGAAGAACATCCCCACAGCATGATTCTGCCACCACCATGCTTCACCGTAGGGATGGTGCCAGGTTTCCTCCAGACGTGACGCTTGGCATTCAGGCCAAAGAGTTCAATCTTGGTTTCATTAGACCAGACAATCTTGTTTCTCATGTCATGTGCCTTTTACTGAGGAGTGGCTTCGGTCTGGCAACTCTACCATAAAGGCCTGATTGGTGGAGTGCTGCAGAGATGGTTGTCTTTCTGGAAGGTTCTCCCATCTCCACAGAAGAACTCTAGAGCTCTATCAGAGTGACCATCGGGTTCTTGGTCACCTCCCTGACCAAGGCCTTTCTCCCCCGATTGCTCAGTTTGGCCGGGCAGTCAGCTCTAGGAAGAGTCTTGGTGGTTCCAAACTTCTTCCATTTAAGAATGATGGAGGCCACTGTGTTCTTGGGGACCTTCAATGCTGCAGAAATGTTTTGGTACTCTTCCCCAGATCTGTGCCTCGACACAATCCTGTCTCGGAGCTCTACGGACAATTCCTTCGACCTCATGGCTTGGTTTTTGCTCTGACATGCACTGTCAACTATGAGATCTTATATAGACAGGTGTGTGCCTTTCTAAATCATGTCCAATCAATTGAATTTACCACAGGTGGACTCCAATCAAGTTGTAGAAACATCTCAAGGATGATCAATGGAAACAGAATGTACCTGAGCTCAATTTCGAGTCTCTTAACAAAGTGTCTGAATAATTAAGTTAATAAGGTATTTCTGTTTTTTATTTTTAATACATTTGCAAAAATGTCTAAAAACCTGGTTTTGCTTTGTCATTACGGGGTATTTTGTGTAGATTGCTGAGAATTTTTTTTCTTTAATCCATTTTAGAATAAGTCTGTTACATAACAAAATGTGGAAAAAGGGAATGGGTCTGAATACTTCCCGAATGCACTGTATAGCTCTGGGTGGAACTAGGTTGTGCAGTAAACTGTAGAAAACTGGTGGGCTACATTTTAAGGTGCACATCAATTGTTATCTGTTGTATGTCCATTCCAGTTTTGAGCAGTTCTGTATAAACTACTGCAACGAGAAACTGCAGCAGCTTTTTATCCAGCTGACCTTGAAGTCGGAGCAGGAGGAATACGAGGCAGAGGGCATTGGGGTACACGTCATTTTTCCACACACTGATATTTATCTATCCTATTATATCCGGTTCTATTTAGTCAACATGTGTAATATGGCATTTGTACCTTGTCATAGTATTACTTTGGTGTTATAGTTACTCTTGCATCCTGCAATGCCTTGTATGTTTATGCTGAGTTTAGCTTAGGTAGTATTCCCGTAACTCACACGTCTTCCCATCACCTATTTCCTTTCATCTTCAGTGGGAGCCTGTCCAGTTCTTCAACAATAAGATTATCTGTGACTTAGTGGAGGAGAAACACAGGGGCATCATTTCAGTACTGGTGAGGACACACAAACGGCACCCTATTCCCTATCTAGTGCCCTACTTTTGATCAGGACTCAACCCATAGAGTAAATTAGTAACATGATGCATCCTATTGCTTTTGGGAAGGACATAGGCTGAAATGAAAGGGATGATCTTGTTGCTTTCTCAGGATGAAGAATGCCTGAGGCCTGGAGAGGCCACTGACTTCACATTTCTGGAGAAGCTTGAGGAGAAAATGGGCAGTCACCCTCATTTCATCACGTGAGTTCAGCTATCTCCCTCGCTCCCCGAACCACAGTCCTGCATATGTACATGTTGACCACACACAACCTTTCTCACGGATATACAACAGCGTTACTTCAACCTCCCTTATCACTTAAGTTCAAATCGCTAACCACCCCCACCTCAGGGGCAAAACATTTTGGTGGCTCCCTTCTTGGTGGCTCCCTTCTCCCTTTTTAAAGTCAATTTCCTGCAATTCCACACAGTTTGCCATGGGGTGGATAGAAAATGTTGCTCTTTTAAAGTTTTCTGCAGTTGTCACGTTCGTCGTAAGGATGGGACCAAAACGCAGCGGGAATGTGAATACTCATCTTCTTTATTTAGAAGAAAACCTAAATAAACATTTAATCTAAAACAACGACGAAAAAACAGTCCTGTAAGGCTACTAGGCTACACACGGAACAACTACCCACAAATCCCAATGAAAAAACACCCCTATTAAATAGGACCTTCAATTAGAGGCAACGAGGAACAGCTGCCTCCAATTGAAGGGTAACCCAATAAACTAAGCATAGAAATAGAATAACTAGACACAGACATAGAAATAGACTAACATAGAACATTACCCAAAAAACCCCGAAACACACTAAACAAACACCCCCTGATGATATCTGAGTGAGAGTGACTAACAAAATCATTGGGGGCCCCCTGGAGGTCAGGGGCCCTGGGCACGTGCCCTGTGTGCCCGGTTACTATTCGGCCATGATTACTACAAGTCGGACTAGCTAGACTAACTAACTAGCTAGACTAACTTACCGATCTAAAGATTGTTAGCTGACATGGTTAATTGAGTGACTGACATAACAAAATAAAAATTGCTGATGCACAAACAAATTTCGAACTTGCACCTTGAGACCAAAATATAGATATACAGTTGAAGTCGGAAGTTTACAAACACTCATTGAAACTTGTTTTTCAACCACTCCACAAATTTCTTGTTAACAAACTATTATTTTGGCAAGTCGGTTAGAACATCTACTTTGTGCATGACACAAGTAATTTTTCCAACAATTGTTTACAGACAGATGATTTCACTTATAATTCACTGTATCACAATTCCAGCGGGTCAGATGTTTACATACACTAAGTTGACTGTGCCTTTAAACAGTTTGGAAAATTCCAGAAAATTATGTCATGGCTAATTGACATAATTTGAGTCAATTGGAGGTGTACCTGTGAATGTATTTCAAGGCCTACCTTCAAACCCAGTGCCTCTTTGCTTGACATCATGGGAAAATCAAAAGAAATCAGCCAGGACCTCAGAAAAAAATTGTAGACCTCCACAAGTCTGGTTCATCCTTGGAAGCAATTTCCAAACGCCTGAAGGTACCACGTTCATCTGTACAAACAATAGTACGCAGTATAAACACCATGGAACCACGCAGCCGTCATACCGCTCAAGAAGGAGACGCGTTCTGTCTCCTAGAGATGAACGTACTTTGGTGCGAAAAGTGCAAATCAATCCCAGAACAACAGCAAAGGACCTTGTGAAGATGCTGGAGGAAACGGGTACAAAATTATCTATATCCACAGTAAAACGAGTCCTATATCGATATCACCTGAAAGGCTGCTCAGCAAGGAAGAAGCCACTGCTCCAAAACCACCATTAAAAAATCCAGACTACGGTTTGCAACTGCGCATGGGGACAAAGATGGTACTTTTTGGAGAAATGTCCTCTGGTCTGATGAAACAAAAATAGAACTGTTTGGCCATAATGACCATCGTTATGTTTGGAGGGAAAGGGGGGAGGCTGCAAGCCGAAGAATACCATCCCAACCGTGAAGCACGGGGTGGCAGCATCATGTTGTGGGGGTGCTTTGCTGCAGGAGGGACTGGTGCACTTCACAAAATAGATGGCATCATGAGGGATGAACATTATGTGGATATATTGAAGCAACAACTCAAGAAGTTAAAGCTCAGGAAGTTAAAGCTTGGTCGCAAATGGGTCTTCCAAATGGACAATGACCCAAAGGATACTTCCAAAGTTGTGGCAAAATGGCTTAATGACAACAAAGTCAAGGTATTGGAGTGGCCATCACAAAGCCCTGACCTCAAACCCATAGAAAATTTGTGGGCAGAACTGATAAAGCGTGTGCGAGCAAGGAGGCCTACAAACCTGACTCAGTTACACCAGCTCTGTCAGGAGGAATGGGCCAAAATTCACCCAACTTATTGTGGGAAACTTGTGGAAGGCAGCCCGAAACATTTGACCCAAGTTACACTCAATTAGTATTTCCTTTAAATTATTTATTTAAACTTCTGACTCACTGGGAATTTGATGAAAGAAATAAAAGCTGCAATAAATCCTTCTCTCTACTATTATTCTGACATTTCACATTCTTAAAATAAAGTGGTGATCTAACTGGCCTAAGACAGGGCGTTTTTACAAGGATTGAATGTCAGGAATTGTGACAAACTGAGTTTAAATGTATTTGGCTAAGGTGTATGTAAACTTCTGACTTCAACTGTATATGCAGTATATTATTTTGGGGGGTCTGGGGCCCCCTAGGGTCCTGGGGCCCTAAGCAACCGTTTGTCACTTATGCCTGAAGCCAGCCCTGGATGGACCTCTTGTCCTATCCCCAACCTGTGAGTCGACACAGTAAGAAGGCTTAGGCTCTGTCTTTAATTGCCTCTCACTCTTCATCCCTCTCCCCCTCTCTCTCTCTCTCTCCCATTGACTGCAGGCACAAGTTTTCTGACAAGAAGACACGTAAGACGCTGGATAGGGGCAACTTTCGCCTTCTGCATTACGCTGGGGAGGTCACCTATGGCGTTGTGGGTAAGGGATCCCATGGTCTCAGGCCCAGTGGTGGCATTACCCTGCTCCTCAATGTCCCTACATGTCCTACTAGTAGATTTCACTGCCACTCACCACTCTTTCTCGCATGTTGTTGTTTGTATCATCCCAGGGTTCATCGACAAAAACAATGACATGTTATACAGAAACATCAAAGATGTAAGTCTGCAGGTTTCTACTGATGGATTATATGAGATAGGGGAGGAAGGAAGGAGGAGAGGAAGGAAGGAGGGGGGACGTGGCAGAGAATGGGACTCTTTTCAATTGGTTCCTTAATTATTTACTCTCCTGTAGAAGTTTTGTAAATAATACAAGAGGAGGGGAATGCAGTGAATTTGCCCAATTGGTTTTGAGTATCCACTTTGATTCGTGATGTGTGTGTATGTGTGTACACAGGTGATGCGGCAGTCTAAAAATGCCATAGTCAGAGAGTGCTTTGCTTCCACAGAGTCAGATAGCAGGCGGCGACCAGAGACGGTGAGAGCTCACCAAGTTTTCCCCACCACTTTCCCATCTGTCCCCCTGAACACACAGTTTTCAGAATGACGGACAACTGAGAAAAGTAATAGATGTCTCTGTGTTTATATTGGATTATTTATTATCCCCTTATGCAGCATTTGAACGTCATTTACCTCTGTCACTGGCAGCCTATTGTGGACCATCATCCATGTGTATTTGACAGATAAACTGTTGGGGGACTCTACAACTGATCCCAGGCCTGTTTCTCTGTAGGTTGCTAGCCAGTTTAAGAGCAGTCTGCTGGGACTGACAGACATCCTCATGTCTAAGGAGCCCTGGTATGTGCGTTGCCTCAAATCCAACGAGTCCAAACAGCCAGGTGAGAGACCCTCTGACCTCCACCACGTGCACCATATCATCACCAGCTGGTGGTACTTCCAAACTTCAATCTGTCAACTGTGTTTATGAAGCAATTTCTCCTTCATTCTCTCTCTCTCTTTTTCCCTTTGTCTTTTTCTCCCTCTCTTTTTTTTGGCACACACACAAACACACATGCTACAGGTCGTTTTGACGACGTGCTGGTTCGGCACCAAGTGAAGTACCTGGGGCTGATGGAACACCTTAGGGTCAGACGGGCAGGTTTTGCATACCGACGCCGCTACGAGTTGTTTCTGCAGAGGTAGGCCAACAGATCTTGTTGCTTTAGTAGACCACATTGATTACTTTGTAGAAACAATATTTTCCTTATAACATTAGGCTTCACCGGCGAATGATTCGACCAGAATCTTTGAGAGATTTTGCCTTTACTTGAGCTCTTGATATCAAATAATTAATTCATTTCTTTATTCTGTCCCCTTGGGGAACGTTGTGTTGCATTTCAACACAAACAAGCACAGGCATTACAGGCATTCCAAATACTGTACATCTAGGACAATGAGGTGATGTGTGATCCACCTCCAGATACAAGCCCCTATGCCCAGCCACCTGGCCCCATTGGAGAGGAGTGGCTGCAGAAGGAGTGGAAGCGCTGGTGCAGCACCTGGGATACCTACCAGATGAGTACAAAATGGGCAGGTGAGAGCAGTTTAGGCAACTCATTTCTCCTCGACTAGATTGGTTCTTACAAATCTCTGTTACTTTTCCATTTCACTCTAGAACCAAGATATTTATCCGCCACCCCAGGACACTTTTTGCCACAGAAGATGCCTTCGAGGTCTGCAAACATAAACTTGGTAAGGGCATGAAAGCTAAGAGAAATCAAGAGATTTGATTTATTTGCATAGAAATTTCAATATTATTAATGGATATTACAGCGTCCAGGATTCAGGCCCAGTACAAGGGATACCGGCAAAAAGGAGAATTCAGAAGACAGAAAGAAGCTGGTAAGTGACAGCAAAGCTACATGGATGTGGTCCTCTGTAGCTCAGTTGGTAGAGCATGGCACTTGCAACACCAGGATAGTGGGTTCGATTTCCAGGACCACTGATACAGTGCCTTCAGTAAGTATTCAGACCCCTTGACTTTTTCACACATTTTGTTACGTTACAGCCTTATTCTAAAATGTATTAAATACATAAAATTCCTCAGCAATCTACACACAAAACCCCATAATGACAAAGCGAAAACAGGTTTTTAGAATTTTCTGTAAATGTATAAAAAATAATTACCATTTGCTATGAGACTCGAAATTGAACTCAGGTGCATCTTGTTTCCATTGATCATCCTTGAGATGTTTATACAACTTGGAGTCCACCTGTGGTAAATTCAATTGATTGGACATGATTTAGAAAGGCACACACCTGTCAATGTAAGGTCCCACAGGTGACAGTGCATGTCAGAGCAAAAACCAGGCCATGAGGTCGAAGAAATTGTCCGTAGAGCTCCGAGACAGGATTGTGTCGAGGCACAGATCTGGGGAAGAGTGCCAAAAAATGTCTGCAGCATTGAAGGTCCCCAAGAACACAGTGGCCTCCATCATTCTTAAATGGAAGAAGTTTGGAACCACCAAGACTCTTCCTAGAGCTGGCTTCCCGGCCAAACTGAGCAATCGGGGGAGAAGGGCCTTGGTCAGGGAGGTGACCAAGAACCCGATGGTCATTCTGATAGAGCTCTAGATTTCCTCTGTGGAGATGGGAGAACCTTCCACAAAGACAACCATCTCTGTAGCACTCCACCAATTAGGCATTTTAAGGTAGAGTGGCCAGATGGAAGCCACTCCTCAGTAAAAGGCACGACAGCCCGCTTGGAGTTTGCCAAAAGGCACCAAAAGACTATCAGACAATGACAAGCAAGATTGTCTGGTCTGATGAAACCAAGATTGAACTCTTTGGCCTGAATGCCAAGCGTCACATCTGGAGGAAACCTGGCACCATCCCTACGGTGAAGCATGGTGGTGGCAGCATCTTGCTGTAGGGATGTTTTTCAGCACTAGGGACTGGGAGACTTGTCAGGATCTAGGGAAAGATGAACGGAGCAAAGTATAATCAAGTCAAATCAAATCAAATTGTATTGGTCACATACACATGGTTAGCAGTGTAGTGGAATGCTTGTGCTTCTAGTTCTGACAGTGCAGTAATATCTAGCAAGTAATTTAACGACTTTACAACAACTACCTTATACACACAATTGTAAAGGGATGAATATATACATATACATTTATGGATGAGCGATGGCTGTGCGGCATAGGCAAAATACAGTAGATGGTATAGAATACAGTACATATGAGATGAGAAATGTAGGATATTTCGACATTATTAAAGTGCCGTTATTTAAAGTGACCAGTGATACATTTAAAAAATGGATTTAATAAAGGTATTAAAGTGGCCAGAGATTTGAGTCTGTATGTTGGCAGCAGCCACTCTGTTAGTGATGGCTGTTTAGCAGTCTGATGGCCTTGAGATAGAAGCTGTTTTTCAGTCTCTCGGTCCCAGCATTGATTCACCTGTACTGACCTCGCCTTCTGGATGATAGCGGGGTGAACAGGCATTGGCTCGAGTGGTTGTTGTCCTTGATGATCTTTTTGGCCTTCCTGTGACATCAGGTGCTGTAGGTGTCCTGGAGGGCAGGTAGTTTGCCCCCGGTGATGCGTTGTGCAGACCGCACTACCCTCTGGAGAGTCTTGCGGTTGTGGTCAGAACAGTTGCCGTACCAGGCGGTGATACAGCCCTACAGGATGCTCTCGATTGCGCATCTGTAAAGGTGTGTGAGGGTTTTAGGTGACAAGCCAAATTTCTTCAGCCTCCTGAAGTTCAAGAGGCGCTGTCGAGCCTTCTTCACCACGCTGTCTGTGTGGGTGGACCATTTCAGTTTGTCAGTGATGTGTACGCCAAGGAACTTAACTTTCCACCTTCTCCACTCCGCTAGAGAGATCTTTGATGAAAACCTGCTCCAGAGCACTCGAGACCTCAGACTGGGGTAAAGGTTCCCCTTCCAACAAGACAATGACAATGGGAGAAACTCCCCAAATACAGGTGTGCCAAGTTTGTAGCGTCATACCCAAGAAGACTCGATGCTGTAATCGCTGCCAAAGGTGCCTCAACAAAGTACTGAGTAAAGGGTCTGAATACTTATGTAAATGTCATATTTCAGTTTGTTTAATTCTTATAAATTACCTAAAATTTTTAACCTGTTTTTGCTTTGTCATTCTGGGGTATTGTGTGTAGATTGAGGAAAATGACTATTTAGTAGAATAAAGCTGTAACGTAAGAAAATGTGGAAAGTCAAGGGGTCTGAATACTTTCCAAAGGCACTATATGTAGACAAATGTTTGGATGCATGTCTAAGTCGCTTTGGATAAAATCATCTGCTAAATGCATTGATATATTATATATCATAATGTGTGTAACATGAGAGGATAAACAGTGTGTATTTTTGGAGAGCAGAAACATTGTAGGCAAGATACAGTATATATTCATGTCACTGGCCATGCAAACATCTACAGACATTCAATAAATTCACATTTTTCTCCATCTTGATTTGATACCTGTTGTGTAATGTGTTCTTTAGCCACCAAGATTGAGACTTGCTGGAGAGGAGTACAAGCCAGGAAAGAGAAAGAGAGGAGACAATGGGCTGTCAAGGTCATCAAGAAGTAAGAGATCACAAGATCACATCTTCATGCTCTAGCAC
Organism: Salmo trutta; assembly: GCF_901001165.1. NCBI lineage: Eukaryota > Metazoa > Chordata > Actinopteri > Salmoniformes > Salmonidae > Salmo > Salmo trutta. The sequence continues at coordinate 29,879,296 of NC_042983.1, read as the reverse complement.
TGCAATATTGATCCATCAACCAAAATGACATATCATAAATTTATACTCTGATGTTTATGCCACAAACTACAGATCCATAGTGGATTAAAGCCTATAATGTTCAGCACATTCCCAGAGGGCAGTATTATTATTAATACTGTAGATGACCGATTATTTACTTTTTTATTCCAGGTTTATTAAAGGATACATGACCAGAGGGGAGGCAAAGACTACTGATAACTCTGAATACCTGGCCTTTGTCAGACAGAACTACCTAAACAGGCTGAAAGACAATCTCCCAAAAACGGTTCTGGATAAAAGCAGCTGGCTAACCCCTCCACCTGTATTGACTGAGGTATTTATTCACATTGGAATTCAATTACATTGAATTGAGGACAGCTATTTTGGTGTTAAAGGGGAAGCTCAGTGAAACGTCTGTTGGACTGTTCTTGCTCTTCTTGTACAGGCCTCAGCGATCCTGCGTCAGCTCCACATGCGTCTCATGGTGACGAGGTACGTCAGAGGGATCACTGCACAACAGAAAGCACAGGTAAGGCCAGAATTACTCCAGAATTGTCCCTTTTAAATCAGGATTTTATCAGGTTTGAAGGTAAGTTCCAGGTGCAGACAGTGTCGAAGTAAAAAAGGTTTATTAAATCGAACACAGGCAGGCAAAGGTACAGGACGGCAGGCAGGCTCAGGGTCAGGCTGAGGTCGGAAAACCAGAGTAGTGGGGCAAAGGTACCGGATGGCATGCAGGCTCAGGGCAGGCAGAGGTCGGTAATCCAGAGTAGTGGGGCAAAGGTACCGGATGGCATGCAGGCTCAGGGCAGGCAGAGGTCGGTAATCCAGAGTAGTGGGGCAAAGGTACCGGATGGCATGCAGGCTCAGGGTCAGGTCAGGCAGAGGTCGGTAAACCAGAGTAGTGGGGCAAAGGTACCGGATGGCATGCAGGCTCAGGGTCAGGTCAGGCAGAGGTCGGTAATCCAGAGTAGTGGGGCAAAGGTACAGGATGGCAAGCAGGCTCAGGGCAGGCAGAAAGGTTAAAACTAGAAAACAGAAACTATAGACAATACAGGAGCAAGGGGAAAACCACTGGTAGGTTTGATGAACAAAACTAACTGGCAACAGACAGAGAACACAGGTATACATACACAGGGGATAATGGAGAAGGTAGGTGACACCTGGAGAGGGGTGGAGACAATCACAAAGACAGGTGAGACAGATCAGGGTGTGACAGACTTACATCATGGACATAGTAGACAACATACTTTTGTTGTATAACCTACCTTTTTAGTGCCATGTATAGCCTATGCTGTGTAACATATTTGTGATAACAAAGATCCTGTAAATCAGAATTCTTTAGCTAGTTCTATGTTGGTGATGTTCATTCCTTGTCTCACCCTCCCAGCTTCAACTCAAGGGGATCACCAGTGTTATCTTCAAGGGGAAGAAGGACAGCTACCCTCAGAGTGTCTCCCAACCCTTTGTGGACACCAGGATAAGTCAGTATATAGTAGCAGATATCTGCTAATTACATGTGGTATCTTACTCAAACTCGTATTTTAGGATCAATTGCCACCTTTTGCACTATGTTATATTTGCAGGTGAACAGGACATCAATATGAAGGTCCTGCAGATCATTCGCAATGAACGCATCAAGGTAATCAAGACATTTGCATTGCAGTATGTCCTTAAACTCTCTTATTTTAAAACTCTCACTTTCTCTATCATTTTAAAACCCTTAACACTATCACTTTCTCTCCCGCTCCCTTCCTCTTTCTCTCTCTCTCTGTTCTCTCTCTGTTCTCTCTCTGTTCTCTCTCTGTTCTCTCTCTGTTGTCTCTCTGTTCTCTCTCTGTTCTCTCTCTGTTCTCTCTCTGTTCTCTCTGTTCTCTCTCTGTTGTCTCTCTGCAGTATAGCATACCAGTGGTGAAGTATGACAGGAATGGGTTTAAAGCCCGACCTCGGCAGCTCATCCTCACGCAGACGGCTGCCTATGTGGTGGACGAGGCCAAGATCAAACAGAAAGTGCAGTACACTACTCTAAAAGGTGAGCCTCTAACATGGTATGGATGTGATGCTTGGGGTTTGAACTTGTCTGGTCACTTGCAAAATAGATTTGATTTCAGTGGGGCGAATCTTAATTTCCATCTGCATCAAATTTTCACAATGGATTATTAGTTGAAAATTCAACTGAAGTGTAAGTTAGGAAAATACTGGTAATATATACTGCTCAAAAAAATAAAGGGAACACTTAAACAACACACCGTAGATCTGAATGAAAGAAATAATCTTATTAAATACTTTTTTCTTTACATAGTTGAATGTGCTGACAACAAAATCACACAAAAATAATCAATGGAAATCCAATTTATCAACCCATGGAGGTCTGGATTTGGAGTCACACTCAAAATTAAAGTGGAAAACCACACTACAGGCTGATCAAACTTTGATGTAAAACCTTAAAAGAAGTCAAAATGAGGCTCAGTAGTGTGTGTGGCCTCCACGTGCCTGTATGACCTCCCTACAACGCCTGGGCATGCTCCTGATGAGGTGGCGGATGGTCTCCTGAGGGATCTCCTCCCAGACCTGGACTAAAGCATCCGCCAACTCCTGGACAGTCTGTGGTGCAACGTGGCATTGGTGGATGGAGCGAGACATGATGTCCCAGATGTGCTCAATTGGATTCAGGTCTGGGGAACGGGCAGGCCAGTCCATAGCATCAATGCCTTCCTCTTGCAGGAACTGCTGACACACTCCAGCCACAAGAGGTCTAGCATTGTCTTGCATTAGGAGGAACCCAGGGCCAACCGCACCAGCATATGGTCTCACAAGGGGTCTGAGGATCTCATCTCGGTACCTAATGGCAGTCAGGCTACCTCTGGCGAGCACATGGAGGGCTGTGCGGCCCCCCAAAGAAATGCCACCCCACACCATGACTGACCCACCGCCAAACCGGTCATGCTGGAGGATGTTGCAGGCAGCAGAACGTTCTCCACGGCGTCTCCAGACTCTGTCACGTCTGTCACATGTGCTCAGTGTGAACCTGCTTTTATCTGTGAAGAGCACAGGGCGCCAGTGGCGAATTTGCCAATCTTGGTGTTCTCTGGCAAATGCCAAACGTCCTGCACGGTGTTGGGCTGTAAGCACAACCCCCACCTGTGGACGTCGGGCCCTCATACCACCCTCATGGAGTCTGTTTCTGACCGTTTGAGCAGACACATGCACATTTGTGGCCTGCTGGAGGTCATTTTGCAGGGCTTTGGCAGTGCTCTTCCTGCTCCTCCTTGCACAAAGGCGGAGGTAGCGGTCCTGCTGCTGGGTTGTTGCCCTCCTACGGCCTCCTCCACGTCTCCTGATGTACTGGCCTGTCTCCTGGTAGCGCCTCCATGCTCTGGACACTACGCTGACAGACACAGAAAACCTTCTTGCCACAGCTCGCATTGATGTGCCATCCTGGATGAGCTGCACTACCTGAGCCACTTGTGTGGGTTGTAGACTCCGTCTCATGCTACCACTAGAGTGAAAGCACCGCCAGCATTCAAAAGTGACCAAAACATCAGCCAGGAAGCATAGGAACTGAGAAGTGGTCTGTGGTCCCCACCTGCAGAACCACTCCTTTATTGGGGGTGTCTTGCTAATTGCCTATAATTTCCAACTGTTGTCTATTCCATTTGCACAACAGCATGTGACATTTATTGTCAATCAGTGTTGCTTCCTAAGTGGACAGTTTGATTTCACAGAAGTGTGATTGACTTGGAGTTACATTGTGTTGTTTAAGTGTTCCCTTTATTTTTTTGAGCAGTGTATATAATATACAGTTTGTTTCAAAGTGTACTGATCTGTGTGAGTGCTGCTTACTCCATTGCAGGTGTGTCTGTCAGTACCTTGAGTGACAGCATCATAATTTTCCATATTGCAAGTGAAGACGTTAAACAGAAGGTAGGAGGACACTGTCGCCACACACTCACACAGCATAGTATAACTCGGTAAAGTGAGTGTAGTGCCTCTGTTTTTCAAGTGATTCTAACCAGGATATGTTTAGAATGAAATCCATCCTATTACAGTGCACTACAGGCCTTGGAACATGTTGCCCTTTCAGACACACCCCTAATGCTACCCAATGTGTCCTGACCTCATGTTCAGGGGGACCTGGTCATCCAGTGTGACCACCTGTTTGAAGTGTTGACCAAACTCAGTGTGGTTGCCAACAAGCAGAGCGCTATCAACGTGGTCCAGGGCAGGTGAGGCTGTGGCTGACAACAGGATGGATTCTGGAAGTACTAGTCCGATGGATCAAGTAGCCAGATGAGCTGACATATGTTTATTTCATTTTTATTTATTTAGCCAGGATAGTCCTCTACGTAACACGTACCACTGTTTTCCATGGAGTCTTGGATGAATATGAATGTTGTTTTTCAGCATCTCGTTTCAGATACAGGCGGGGAAAGAGGGCAATGTGGACTTCAGCAGTGGCCAGGAGTCCATGGTGTACAAGGACAAGAATGGACACCTCATGGTGGTGAGTAAGGCTATTGCTGCTGCTGAGAGGAGCCTGGTAGCCTGGTCCCAGACCTGCTTGTGCTGTCTTGCCAACTCCTATGGCCATTGCCCACCATCCTTTGCCTCAGATCTGGGATCAGTCTTGTGCACAGTTGGCTAGTATCACATGCTTTCTGCTGACTTTAGCTGTTAGAAGAATAACAAGTCCTGTATTGTCCACACAAAGTGGAATGTTTCCTTTGGCTTCCTCGTGGCATTATACACAGAACAAACAAATATTGAGACCACTGTTATCACATTGGTATCATACATACTGTATGAAATGTTAAAGGTCCAATGGAGCTGTTTTTATCTCAATATCAAATCATTTCTGGGTAACAATTAAGTACCTTACTGTGATTTTTTTTTTTTTTTTTTTACATTTTTCTTTTAAAACAAAGGCTACTTAGCAACAAGCAATTTCTTAAGCAACAATTTTGCTAGGACTGTCTGGGAGTGGTCTGAGTGGGGAGGGGAAAACTGAAAACTAGATGTTATTGGCAGAGAGCTTTGGAACTCTTATTGGTCTAATTTACTGCCTGGTGATTACACCAGGTAGGCCAAAACTCCATCCCACCCAAACAGGCTGAAATTTCAGGCAGTCTTTTCAAACAGCTTTTACACTAAAAGGGCATTATCAACATTTCCACAGTATTATTCCAATCTCATAGTGTGGAAGTACATATAAAACACAGGAATATCACATTTTTTGACTGCACTGGGTCTTTAACAAATGTTTGGAGTAAGATACAGTGATTGTATGGTGGTCTGACAGGCATGCACATAGTCAACCATTAAAAAAAAGAAATGCGGAGTCTGAAACAAAGAGGGACTACATGGTGTCCAATACAAATATCTCATTTAATTGCAAATGGTTTTTAAATGTTTTCTGTTATGTTCCCTAATGAACTTAAGCAGGTGATCAACACGTGCAGGCTGAACAAATAACATATTTGTCACTCTAGGTATCTACTCGGACCAGGGCTCGGTGACCTGCTCAGTGCCCAGCAGATAGACACGCTAAGGAGAGAACGAGTAAGGTCTCAGGAGACTGACCAAGCACATTAGAACCTATGGACAACATCTGGATTAGACCTAGAATTCTGCTCCTGTATAGCCTGATTCCAGATCTGTTTGTGTTGTGCATATATTTAACTCAATAGCCAGTTGGCAAGACACCACAAACAGATATGGAATCAGTCTGAGTTTTATAGAGATGAACCCCAAAACAGAACTACAGAGGTTGTTTTCAGGAAACCATGAAAGCTACAAACCAATTGCTCAATGTACTTAATGACATTCTCTAGGCAGAGCTCATAAGTAAATAAAACCCCCTTATGCGCACACATCCTGTCTAAGAGAATTGACTGGAGACAAGTGTTCATTTAAGGGACCAAAACAGCATAAACCTATAAGGATCTTTCTTTGTGAATTCAAGGCTAAGGGAGGCATGTGTATGCTGGTTTAGTATTTCAGCTGTAAACAATACATTACTGCATTGTTGAATGAGAGCAGAATGCATTGCTCTCTAAAATAGTCAATTACCTTTCTTTGCACTATATGAAACCATCAGGCTACTCTTGTATAGGAATCATTGATTTTGCAACAATGAAGCCATATGTACCATCATTTTACACTTCAAATATAAAATTAAGAGTAAACGCAAACAACATTCTTGTAGAAATGTTTTATTTGTGATAAGGTATGTATAAATATATGTAAAACATTTTGTGGTACAATTGTACAGATTAATCTACAAGTACTGTGTTTGTTAAAAGGGGACACAGTGTGTAGATGTACGGTTAACAGGTCTAATTTCTTTACCTGTTAAAAGCCCTCCTTGGGTTGAGCTCTGGTTTCAGACGTTCATTTCAGCCTTGGAGCTCTTTCAGCCCAGGTAACACTTCACACCACAGCTCAAGTTGTCTCCTTTTAAACAATCACTTACATGGCATGAAGGGACATTGCGTTAAATGGGAAATCCTATTCATTAAAAAAAGAGGTTGTGGGAGAGTGGAGGTACTCGATTGTATGATATTTTGATTCAACCGATATTCACAGAATGGGGCAAAAGGAAAATGCAACGATTTAATTGGAAATTGATAGGCTGCACAGGCAGCGATGCTGTCTCAGATTGTCTGTTTGATTCAATAATGCCCCCTGGTGGACTGTTTTTGTAGAACACCTGATTTACTGCCATTATAGTTTCTCCATACACTTCAAACATCCAGAAACTCAGCGACAGGCATAATGATTCTTGTTCTTCTTGCTGCAACAAAGCAAGGACCAAAGAAAAATGCATGATGCTGACATTTTAATTCCCTCCAGTATAACCACTGACACAACTCCATTCCACACGATTGATGTCCCATTCATAATCCAATCACCTAACTTGGCATCCACCAGCCTCTGAGACACTAAACACAGAACACCCCAAAATGTTGGATGACTCAGACATTCTTCCTCAGAGCACTACACAAAACAAGATGGTCTACATGAAACAACTTCACCACTACACACAAAGTCTCCACTCGTCTCTCCTCAGCAGTGGGGGACTGGTGAGAGTAGGAGTGGGGGAAGAAGAAAGAGCGAGGCGCTGGGTGTTGGAAGTAAGGCACACACATGGTCCACTGAGAGTCCAGGATCAGACAGGGAAGGGGGGGCGATCAGTCAGGGGTTACTGGTGGTGGTGTGTGCGATCGTCGGGCCGCTTGACGTGGATCCTGCGGACCCTGTCAATGCGCTCCTCGTCCTCGTCCAGGTGGTGCGATCGGCCAGCGGCACCCCCCGTAGCCTCCAGCAGAGCGTTGTCTGGACCCCTCCCATCCTGGGACTCATACAGCAGGATGTTGAGGGTCTCCTCGTAGATTCGTGCCTCAGGGAATTCCACCTGGAGGGGAAGGGGTTTATGTATTTAGGTCTGCCTGGTCATTATGTTATCTGAAAGCCAAGAATGCCTATACTTTGTAGCAAAGAAAATGTCCCAATGGCATATTAAAGTATACTTTTCTACAGTAATCTAACAGCATGCTAGCGACAACAAACTCCCAAACTGGGGTAGTTTACTAGAGGTGGTCTACCTTCAAAGCTAGAAGCCAGAGACATGATGTAGTTGCTGAGTCTGTGTTCAATAAAATATCTTAACGATGACATCCCACTATATGCCATTGCAGAGTGTGATTTTTTTTGCGTTACCTTGGTCTGCTTCTTCTCTGTGGCGTAGACGATGGAGGTGCAACACACCTCAGCGATCTTGCGTCCCTGGCCGTAGAAGGACCAGCAGCAGATCTCGTCGCCAATCACATCCTTGATGAAGAGCACACGGTTGTTGAAGCGCAGCGACAGCTTGTCAAACAGCTCAATGTTCTTCAGCATGTTGTCGTCAGAGTTACTGCATGGAGGGAAGGATGGGGAAGCCTGGTTAGTGATAAGAGGTCGCGTTCCACGCCAACTAGACTGCAGCCACGTAATTGCTGTCGCACAGTAACCACCTATTGTGTGCCACATCATCGACTATGCAGTCGGACATCAGATTGCTATATCATATGATGTGGTTAGGTGATGTTAAACACCTATCCAGGCGTTGTGAGATCTGGCAGCTGGCTACAATGTAGTCAGCCTGGGACGTGGACTGCACTTAAACCATACATTTTTCACTTTACATTCATCCTTTACACGTCTTTAATAGATGTGAGACTCTCTCACCTGGTGTAGGAGTATTTGTTGTTGCTTCTGTTGTATAAGAGTTTGACAGTGGGCTATGTAGACACAACAACAGGAAAACGTCAGTCAGAATTGAATACGTGAGACTAGATCTTCTGAAGTAAATACTGGGCGTGTCCTTCACTCTGATGCGTGACTCGGTCAACAATACCTTATTAGAGGTGGCGATGAGTCTCTGCTCTTCCTTCAATGATGTCACCAGAGGAACTTTACAGAACGGCTCGTATGACTCTTTGTTCTAGAACACCAATAAAAATAAAAAAATACTTGAATGGTAAAGACAGATTTTAGCTAGAATGGATATGATTTTTAACATAAGTCCTCTAACAGATAGATACAGATTGAGTGAGTTGGCTGGTCCGTAACGGTGTATGTGTAGAATGTAGAGGCAGTGGGAGGTAGAGCTAGATGAAGAGTGGGGGTGGAGGCATGAGACTGACCATTTCACACCATTGTGCCAACTCAAACAGTATTGGCTCTGATATTTTCCTTTTGACATGTCCTTTCCAGCACGGTTCAAGCAACTATGGTCGATGCATAACCAAGCCTGTGCAGTGCAGTTTGGCTCAGCTCAGTAGTGTGAAAAGGGGTAAAGAGTGAGAGGAGAAACGAGCAGTCTCAAGGGCGACGGTACCTGCAGGGCAGCCTGACACTCATCAGCCAGGCCCTGGACCAGATAGTATTTGGCCTCAGCCATCAGCTCCTCAGTCTCCCGACGACTCTCTGGGAGCGGCACAGCCCCGTCTCTAAGGTAGTTCAGAATCGTCCCAAAGTGTTTCCCACACCGGTCAATCAGGATCCAGCCTGGACAGGGACAACCACCAGATCAACTTAGCGGTCTAAAAAGTGAAAATGGCCACTAACAAAATACTAGGCTGATCCCAGTTCTGTTTATACTGTGTGTAACTCCTAAGCTCGTTGTCATGCTCGTGACTAGGGCTGTGGCGGTCACGAAATTGTCAGCCGGTGATTGCCAAGCAAATAACTGTCGGTGTCATGGTAATTGACCGTTAATTAATAAACACATTTAGCATCTCCTGGCTTCCACACATGGCCTACAAGCCACTGATGCAGACCTTTGAAACATCTGCATTTTAAAAAGTCTAATAAATCAATTTAATATAGCCTACACCTTCACAATACATCCATTATTTATTTTAGACAGGTCTAAAGAAACATGATATGAAGAAAATGTAGTCTATTTCAGAAGAACACAACAGCATACTCTTGAGTTGTTCTCATGTCAGGTCCTGATATGGCTGTGGGCTACACTAGTTCATTTGGCAGACAAGATTTGCTTAGAATTCCATGGCATTATTTTATAGTATGAAAAATACAATTGAACAAAGCTGAATAAAATAAAACATTCCTCCAAACGATTTGAGGGAGTGGGCACATGCGGCTATTCTGTGTTGAGCAGTTAACAAAGAAACATACTCCAATATGCTTAATTTAGAGTTATTAATGTAACTTTTGTATCATAACTAATGTTGGGCAATATGTTTTGATTTTTAATACATTGTAAGGCTGCATGATGCAACTAATGATGACTTGAAAAAAGTCACTTAAAAAGCATGAGCTCGCCTTTGTTTTTTGTGCAAGCTGTACACACTTCATTAGTCTCTCATTCACAATTTGACAAGCACTTGATAATGCCTTGAATTTCATGGTGGCATCCCCTTTGTGGCTGTAATGCACCCTGCGATTATGCATGTAATGCTTTTATTATAAAGATGCATTTTTATGGTGAAAATGATCTTCCCCAAACTTGAAACTCATGCGCTGCTTATGTATGCCAGTCAGCCTCTACACTCCTTGTAAAGCGGATTAATGTGCTTAATTTTAAGAAGTTATTTGGCCACTTTAGTTGTGATACAAACCTTATCAAAACATATAGGCGTATTGGCTAGGCTACATGAGGTGTGCGACTATGAATCGAAAAAGTCGCAAAAAAAGGCAGTTTGTTATTCTGTGATGATATATAACTCTCAAGTGATAGGCTAATATTGTCACCCATCAGAATATTCTTGACTTAATCTTGTCTTTACATATACTAAATAATATGTAAGAAATTTGTTTTGATTTAGAATGGACCATTATCATGCACCTGTCTTGAAACGGGCAGCGTGGAAAAATACATGTCATCTATGCACTTAAATAGCGAATTGAGGACGCTTTTCCCGTGGTTCATTTTCATGCCAGCCAGGTAGGCTATACTCCTGTTGTAAAGATAAACAATGTGCTTATATTAGGAAAGTTGAGAAATAAATATAGTAGGCCTAGCTAGAAAGCTGATAGAAAGCTGATAGGATCCTCCTGCTTTTAGTAGAGGCTATCACTGTGTTTTGTTGTACAATTGCATAGCCTATAGAAATGTTGCGCAATATGAGCTCATGGGTTCTCATGAAGTGTTTAATTAGATTTTCGAATACATCTGCATTGATGTCAAAGTGATTAGAGGGACAATAGAGTGCTGAGTACCAGGCAGTTAGCAAGTTTGGTAGGCTACTAAGGACCATCAGCGGCATCAGAGCTTGGAGAAGCCTAATTAAATTTGACTGCCTTCATGACTCGTGACCGCTGGTGTGGCGGTAATATGGTCACCGCAACAGCCTACTCATGACTCTTGACAATGACCATTTAGAAGTTGGCAAGACAGTACAAATAGATCTCGGACCAGGATAGAAAAATACAGGTGTAATAATAGAGGTGTTAAAGACTCCTCACTCAGACACTCTGGATCCCACCAAACGTATCTGAAATGAGTGGTGCCATGGAGGTCTAATAGATACAGTACCTTCACTGTCTGTGAGGACTTCCATCCTGCCACTGAACATGGCCTTGAGCATGGTGTCCTGCTTGGTGAGGGTCTGCATGGTGGTGTAGTAGAGCGCCCCGCCCACGTTTAACTTCACATACTTGGAGCTGGGACTGGAGCCCTTGAAGGAGGTGGTCCGGGTTGTAGCCGCCGGCACTGCCGAGCTCACCACACTCTCTCCTGACATCTCTTCCTGTGACGGGGGGAACAAAACACCCCCAAGTCAGGTGTCAAGATGGCAAACAGGACAATGAGCCGCATGGACAGGTCAGCATTGGAAAACTAGTCCATTCAATCCCACATTGACACCAAGCTTTTAACTCTAAATTGCCCTTATGGATTTGGGATCGGAAAGGATTAGATAGGTAGGACCAATACGATTATCAATTCTTACAACTATGACTTGTCTTGCCCAGTTAGTTGCCCTGCCACTCACACACCCGAATGGCAGTTAACTTTTGTTCTGGTGAGTTCACACGGACAAAGACTGACAAAACCAGCACTTTATATTCTACAAAACTCCCATGATATCCTTTACAGTGATCTAACTAAAGCATAACTAGGCGTACCCCATTCATAGACGCTAACTACCTTTAGCGTTTATTGATTAAGGTATTTTCTTCCCGGGGGACTGTTAAGTGCCCAAATGCTCGGTCTGAACTAGCCCAAAGGCCGGCTGATGGCGATATTGAGTCGTTTAATCTTACCGTCCAAAGGGAATCTATGCAGCCGGCTATACACTAGTACCCCCATGGACCGGTTCAGACATAAAACATTCTCCCTTCAGGCCGCAAAGGCAATGATTTTCTGCTTAACTCGATTTAAGACTTTTCTGTTTTCATCTACGCGTGCCGGGCGCCATAGCTCGCTCTCACTTGCAGCCAAAGCCAGGCTACTGGTACTTTTCTGTTGGAATTTACATAACAATGGCTTACTGTGAACTGTAACTCCTTCTCACCACCAACCACAGGTGGCCTCATAAGCCCGCTCTGGAAATCATCAGATGGGAGGAGGAGAGGAGGTAGGGGGCTCGTGTGGGTAACTAGGGGTCCCTGTCTTGGTTGGGTAACTGATTCTGGGCCGGCCCTAGCCTCTTGGGGGCGCTAAGCAAGATTTGGTTGGGCACCCCACCTCGCGGGCAAAACACTTTATTCGCCCCCCTCTTGACAGCAGAGAGAAAGTTAATGTCCTGCAATTCTAAACATTCTGCTATGTGGCGGAGAGTAATTTTTGCAGTTTTAAAGCTAATTACCTGCTATTATTCACATTTTGCCATTGCTTATGCCATGTTAATGATCTGAGTGAGAGTGACTAACAAAATCAATGGGGGCCCCATGGAGGTCAGAGCCCCTGAGCACGGTCAGTATTCTGCCATTACTACTACAAGTTTGGATAGTTGGCTAGACTAATTTACCAATCTAAAAATTGTTAGTTGACATGTCTAATTGAGTGACTGACATAAAATAAACTGCTGATGCACACAAAAAAATCGAAATTGCACCTTGTGTAACCTACTATTCTAACTCTCAAGAGTAAGTTGAAACCCTGACTGAGTCGTCGTCGGCATAAAAACAAAAAACAAAGCCCCGGGGTTTGAGAAGTTAATACGGGCCCTGTTCAAAAATCCTCCTGTCAACCCGAGTTATGGAAACACAATTTCCCTAGTATAACATAAGAGTGCATACTAGTGGTACAGTCCAAAATAAGCAATAAGGTCTTTGGAGTAACGATAAACTCGCCTACATTATTGCGCTAAAGTAGACGTAACGTTTGCTAAGAGTTCCGGTTAGCTAGCTAACGTTAGCTAGCTAGGAGACCTGAACCAAGACAGCTAAACGTTAGCTAGCTAGCTTAGGCCAAACGGACAAGTACGTCGACATTTCTCCAATTCGTGATCATTGATTCAATTGTTTTCTATTCCGAAAGTGTCTTTTAAAACAACATTGTTCAGTCATATTTACCATAGAACCCCCCAACAGACTTCAGAATTCGACGAGCACCAGCCCCAAGAATCACCTGCTTCCGGACCAACAATTGATGACGTCATTACAGGTAGTGAAAGTGCGCACCAACAAATTAATAATTTTCCCTTTTAATTTACCCTGCATTTTGTCTAATCATTCATTACTAAATTAGTTGACAGAATTGGTTAAAAGGTTTAACGTTTATAAAGTGTATTATTCTTAATACACTGAAACATTTCTTCAACACAAAGTAGAATATTCACCAGGTCATTGGCCATGTTCGAGAGGATCAAAACCGTAATCTGTCATGGTAAATTCAAATCAAATTGTTTTTGTCACATGCGCCGAATACAACAGGTGTAGTAGACCTTACAGTGAAATGCTTACTTACATACCCTTAACCAACAATGCAGTTGTAAGAAAAATAAGTGTTAAGTAAAAAATAGATAACTAAAAAATAAGAAATAAAAGTAACAAATAACAGCAGTAAAATATAGTGAGGCTATATACAGGGGGTGAATCAATACAGAGTGAATCAATGTACGGTGGCACTGGTTAGTCAAGGTAATTGAGGTAATATGTACTGTACATGTAGGCAGAGTTAAAGTTAGATAATAAACAGAGAGTAGCAGCTGCGTAAAATGGGGGGGGGGGGGTTGCAGATAGTCTGGGTAGCCATTTGATTATTGATTTGCTGTTCAGGAGTCTTATGACTTGGGGGTAAAAGCTCTTAAGAAGCCTTTTGGACCTAGAATTGGTGCTCCGGTACCACTTGCCGTGCGGTAGCAGAGAGATCAGTCTATGACTAGGGTGGCTGGAGTCTTTGACAATTTTTAGGGCCTTCCTCTGACACTGCCTGATATAGAGGTCCTGGATGGCAGGAGGCTTGGCCCCAGTGATGTACTGGGCTGTACGCACTACCCTCTGTAATGCCTTGCAGTCGGAGGCCGAGCAGTTGCCATACCCGGCAGTGATGCAACCAGCCAGGATGCTCTCGATGATGCAGCTGTAGAACTTTTTGAGGATCTGAGGACCCATGCCAAATCTTTTCAGTCTCCTGGGGGGGAGGCGTTGTCGTGCCCTCTTCACGACTGCCTTGGTGTGTTTGGACCATGATATTTTGTTGGTGATGTGGACACCAAAGAACTTGAAGCTCTCAACCTGCTCCACTACAGCCCCGTCGATGAGAATGGGGGTGTGCTCGGTCCTCCTTTTCCTGTAGTCCACAATCATCTCCATTGTCTCCATATCATCTCCATATCACATTGAGGGAGAGGTTGTTATCCTGGCACCACACGGTCAGGTCTCTGACTTCCTCCCTATAGGCTGTCTCATCGTTGTCGGTGATCAGGCCTACCACTGTTGTGTCATCGGCAAACTTAATGATGGTGTTGGAGTCGTGCCTGGCCATGCAGTCATGAGTGAACAGGGAGTACAGAAGGTCAGCTGAGCACGCACCCCTGAGGGTCCCCGTGTTGACGATCAGCGTGGCGGATGTGTTGTTACCTACCCTTACCACCTGGGGGTGGCCCGTCAGGAAGTCCAGGATCCAGTTGCAGAGGGAGGTGTTTGGTCCCAGGGTTCTTAGCTTAGTGATGAGCTTTGAGGGCACTATGGTTTTGAACGCTGAGCTGTAGTCAATGAATAGCATTCTCACATAGGTGTTCCTTTTGTCCAGGTGGGAACAGGCAGTGTGGAGTGCAATAGAGATTGCATCTTCTGTGGATCTGTTGGGGTGGTATGCAAATTGGAGTGGGTCTAGGGTTTCTGGGAAAATGGTGTTGTGAGCCATGACCAGCCTTCAAAGCACTTCATGGCTACAGACATGAGTGCTACGGGTCGGTAATCATTTAGGCAGGTTACCTTAGTGTTCTTGAGCACAGGGACTATGGTGGTCTGCTTGAAACATGTTGGTGTTACAATGTCAGTGAAGACACTTTCCAGTTGGTCAGCGCATGCTCGGAGTACACGTCCTGGTAATCCGTCTGGCACTGTGGCCTTGTGAATGCTGACTTGTTTAAAGATTCTTACTCACATCGGCTACAGAGAGCGTGATCACACAGTCGTCCAGAACAGCTGATTCTCTCATGCATGTTTCAGTGTTACTTGCCTTGAAGCGAGCATAGAAGTAATTTAGCTCGTCTGGTAGGCTCGTGTCACTGGGCAGCTCGCGGCTGTGCTTCCCTTTGTAGTCTGTAATAGTTTGCAAGCCCTGCCACATCCAACGAGTGTCGGAGCTGGTGTAGTAATATTCGATCTTAGTCCTGTATTGACGCTTTGCCTGTTTGATGGTTTGTCGGAGGGCATAGCGGTAGTTCTTATAAGCTTCCGGGTTAGAGTCCCGCTCCTTGAAAGCGGCAGCTCTACCCTTCAGCTCAGTGCAGATGTTGCCTGTAATCCATGGCTTCTGGTTGGAGTATGTAATTTGTGACTGACTGACTAGTTATAATTAGTAGTTATTTTTGATCTTTGTAGATCAGTCAGTCGACTGCAAAGTCGAACAAGTTAATTATTTATAGGGCGTTAATCAAGAAAATAGCATTTTGGACAGTCAACGGCCCAATCCCAAATGGACCCCTGGACCCAATGCACTTGTGGAGAGCTGAAATAATTTTTGGGGTATTTTATTTATTTGTATTTAACCTTTATTTAACTAGGCAAGTCAGTTAAGAACACATTCTTATTTACATTGATGGCCTACCAAAAGACCTCCTGCTGGGACGGGGCTGGGATTAAAAAACAAATAAAATATAAATATAGGACAAAACACATCACGACAAGAGAGACAACACTACATAAAGCGAGACCTAAGATAACAACATAGCAAGGCAGCAACACATGACAACACGGCATAGTCTATCAGAGGGCAAGGTTGAGGTATTACCATATTGGGTGCACCTGTCAAATCTCAGATGCCACAAGTGGGTGTAGGGTCTAGGGATCCATTTGGGATTGGACCATACCAATGCGATTGGTAAAAACATCAAACCGTGATTTATCATGGGTAATCTGCGACAGACTGACTGATCTACAAATAATACTGACTCGATGTTTAAGATGCAAGGTGATTTGTAGATCAGTCAGTCGGCAGTCGCCTGCACTGTCGGCTGTAATATCGAACAAGCCCATTTATAACTATCTGTGGCCATACGTCATTAATTAGCTTCCACCCCGGAAATGAGTAACCAATAATAGCTCCCCCATTTTCTTTAGCTTTAAATTCATATCCGTAGTTCTATGAATTGCATCAAAAGCTTTAATTGAATAGATCCAGTTTAGACAAAATAATAATTGTAACAAACATAATTTCAGTGTACATACAGTGTATCAATATGGAAAAGATCATGTAAATTGTTTACTCTCAGAAAAATACATCCCACTTGGAATGTTTTCAGTGCGAAAGTGCAAGGATTAATGGCTGCAATCACGGATCTCTTGTTATTGTTTACATTTTGAAACAGACTAAGGCCTCTAATTTATGGGGGTGTCATTGACAGTGAACGGCAAGTTCTTGTTGAGTAATGTTTTACCTAGCTTTTCATGTTCGTAAAATGCGTTGACAAGTAGCTAAGTTATCAATCAATTGGTGGTGACGAAGTAGCTAGCTAACGTTAGCCTGCTATGCTAACCAGCAGCTAGCTAACGTTAACCATAATACAGTAGATTGTTGGCTACAACAAGCTAGCGAGTTATTTGTCGGGTCTAGTAGTTATCTAGCTACTATAGCTAACTGTTACTCTTGATTTGTACCACAATGTTAGTTTGTCATGGATTCAAATGTTAGCTTGCTTGCTTTCTACTGTAGCTAAATTAGGAACGTGTCATCGTTTGAGACCAGACAGACCATCCACAATTTTGCTAACGTTGGCTAGCTAGCTTAAATGGCCTCAAAGTTGTAATGATGGGCTAACTCGTTACAAATGTTATTTATGTGTTATTTTCATAGAGATGACAAATTGATCCGCTTTTGCTGGGCTAACCAAAGCGCAGCTATAGCTCTCGAAGGGTTTCTGGAAACTTGGATCTCGAGGATGTTCAAATGACTGCAGAAACATAACGCATAGTTGCAAAGGTCAAGCCAAGATCACCAGAGAAAAACACAGGTATAACACATCATGTTCTGTGTTTGTGCTATTGTTTTCTGTGTGTGATGTCATTACCTTTATTTGAATGTATTCTTGTTATATTGCAGTGTATGGCTAGATCTAAGTCATGTTATTGTTTTCCCCCCTTCCCCTTTTCCCACAGAGAATACTGACAAGTGAATTTGTCCTTGAATATTCATCACTATTGTGTTTCTGCAGCAACTAAATCTGTCAATTTTGCCTGACCTTAGGGGTGCACAATGTTTAGTGCAACTCAGAGTTCCAAGTCTGAGTTCCTGGACAAAGCCAGGCAGGCACGTGAGGAGAGGAAGGGGTACAAAGAGAGGGAGAGAGCAGCCACTCTGATTCAAGCGCTGGTCAGGAGATTCCTCTGTCGCTGCAAACTCCAGAAGCAAATAAGGTTAGCTTTACAAGCAATACTTGCCATTATGCTTTAGGAGGACATATCATCTTTCTTGAGACTCAATGTGTGAATTCTCTCTCTTTCTGACCAGGAAAGAGGTTGATGACTTCTTTCAAGATGTCGGAACAACAAAAAGAAATGCACTATCCATTTTTAAAATTGCTCGGAAGTTGTTATTCATTTTTTGTCAAGAGGATAAGCTGGTGAGTTTCTTTAATCCCTACACGTTACCCTCACTGATAATATATAAAAATATGTTTTATACATTAACTGATTTGGAAATATGTTTTGTACATTGTTATAACTGATTTGAATTTTAATTGTCTCTTACTGGAGAATGCCTCTTATTTACTTACGAACTGAAAGGCATTTCAATGATTATGTATCAATATAGTACTTGAGATTACTGAAGATTGCTTAGTGTACATTTAACTAAAGAACTATGATGGTTTTTGCTACGCAGAGGTTTGAGAAGCTTTGTCGCTCCATTCTTGGTAGCATGGAGGTTGAAAATGAGCCCAAAGTGAGTATGATTATTATTGATCGACAGTGATTACAGATTTTTTATGAACCCAGAGTGTGATTGACTCTGTGACTGTGTTCTTGGTTATCAGGTTTGGTATGTGTCATTGGCCCTTTCCAAAGACCTCACCATCCCATGGATCAAGCAGATCAAAGATGTTCTGTGGGTCTCCTGTAATTTTCTGAAAAAATTAAAGGTAAATATAAATACATAGGATAATAACCTTTTATAAAATAACAGGTGTATAATTTTAAATATTGAAATGTCAAAATTGTAACTTTAACCCTCCCTCCCTTCCTTCTCCTGTAGCCTGACATCCTGCAGGACAATAAGCTGGTGACTTTGTACCTTACCATGCTGGTTACCTTCACAGACACGTCAACCTGGAAGATAGTGAGAGGGAAAGGTCAGTCTCAGGTCAAACCACTGCTGCAGTGCACACACATCCTCTGTTATCACAAGTGTCTTGATATTGAAAGAAAAAAGACAAAGTGGAATCCAACATTTCTTTCCTCCTCTATTCTAGGAGAGGCCCTCAGGCCAGCGTTGACTCGGATCTGTGAGAACATCATGGGGCATCTCAATCAAAAGGGATTTTATTCAATACTGCAGGTACAGTTACACACGCGGCTTCCACCCAGGCCTTTTAGAACGATTATTATGATAACAGGGTTGGGGTCAATTCAATTTAAATTCTAGTCAATTCAGGAAGTACACATTCTAATTCATATTCTCTTTTAATGCTTTTCAATTAGGAAGAATTAGAATTTTGACTTACTTTTTGAATTAACTGGAACTGAAATGGAATTGACCCCAACCCTGGTTGTTGACATGTATTGGTTGTTTGGATTCCCTGGTAGATTCTACTCACCAACGGATTGGCGCGTTCCAGACCCTCTCTTACCAAGGGCACACTCACAGCAGTATTCACGTTGGCATTAAGGTGAGTGGTTGTTGGAAGTGCTCTAATCCCCATTTAACCACAATGGATCAATTGTCTCTGCATCACTAGAGCCTGGAGCAGATCTATTGCAGTATATTCCCAGGGTTCAGCTAGCTCACGTTCCCTCTCAGTAACAGGGTTTGTTGTAAGAAAATAATCCTGTGTTTTAGCTTCATGGAGAATTAAGTCCTATCTTATAGTGTGTGTGATCTGCATGGTTACCGTTTTAGAATGCTCGGAGCCGAAGAAGCTTCGGGAGCCATTAGTGTAACTTGTCTTTATTTTATAGACCTGTCATTGCTGCTCACTTCTCTGACAACCTGCTGAGGTCTCTTCTCATCCACATCATGTCTGTCCCAGCTGTCGTCTCCCACATCAACACCATCACCCCAGAGGTAGACACTCACATGAAGAAATGGCACCCTATTCTCTACCTAGTGCACTGTATGTAGGGAATAGGGTGCTCGAAAGTAGTGCACTACGTAATGTATAGGGTGCCATTTCAGACGCACCCTTTATTGTGTAGACATCATAGCTTGTACAATGAGAGAGCCTCTGAGCGTGCGCTTGTCTGTGCAGTGCATGGCCACCATACAGACCCACGACCTGCTGAGGAAGTTCACCCTGTTCCTGAGCCGCGAGGAGCAGTGTGTTGACATCTGTGTCTGCCTGGAGGGGAGCCACACACTGTGCTTGCTGGGTATGGTCCTTTACACTGCCTCACATAGCTATTCTATGGCAATAGTTTTTAATTCTCTTCTATAGGGCAGGGTTTCCCAAACTCGGTCCTGGGGCCCTCCCTGGTGTACGTTTAGTTTTTTGTCCTAGCACTACACAGCTGACTCAAATAATCAAAGCTTCATGATGAGTTGGTTATTTGAATCAGCTGTGTAGTGCAAGGGGAAAAACCAAAACCTGCACCCAGTGGATGGGGGGGGGGGGCAGGACCGATTTTGGGAAACCTGCTATAGGCTACTGTTTGTGTGAGTGTACAAGTTTGAGTTTTTTTGCATCACTCTTTCTTGTTTTTCTCTGAGCGGTGCTGTGGGAAGCATACTGAATCAGCTCTTTGGGGTTGCTGCTCTGTGGGGCCTGTCTTTCATCCTGTCGTACTGTAGGTAACCTGATTCACCTGGGCTACCTCAACGAGAAAGTCCTGGAGGAGGAGGCCAACCACTTTGTGAAAGACCTGACGGACATGCTGTCCTACTGCCAGAGATACGTGTCCCAGAAGAAATCCAACCTCACTCACTGGCACCCGGTCCTAGGCTGGTTTTCCCAAACTGTAGACTACGGGTCAGTGGGACATCCTCAGAACCTGAAAGGTGTAGCCTGATCCCAGATATGTTTCTGCTCTCTTGTGGACTCCTATTGTCATGCCAAACTCATGACAATGACCATAGGAGCAAAACGGCGCAAAAAGTTATGGGACCGGGCTATGAAATGGGATCTCAACCATTGAATGTCATGGATTTAAAGTGGATCTTAACTCCCTCACCCTGTCCCCCTCTCCAGTCTGAATGAGTCTATGCCACTGGTCACCAAGCAGCTGCAGTACCTGTGGGGCATGCCTGTGATCCGGACTCTCTTCAGTGACGTCCTCAGCAAAAAGCTAGAGACCCAAGAGCCCACGCCTCCACCACAGCCTACCACGTCGCAGAACAACCTGCCAGTCAAGAGTAAGTCAAATTTGGTTTCAGTTTGTTGTTTTCCTCCCAGGCACTTAAACAATCAATTTCAAGGGTTAATTATTTTGACACTATTATAATATTTTTTTCCCCACTTACCTGGGTTTTTGTCGATCAATCCAGACACTGTATTAAAGGTTGTGTTTTAAAACAATGAACTAAACCTTATTAATGAAGTAACCTTGTCAGAGTGGTTTCTGATTGACATGTGGGTTTCTCTTAGGCCTCTTTAAGCGTGCGTTTCAGAAGTCTGCCTCGGTGCGCAACATCTTGAAGCCGGTCGGTGGGAGACGAGTGGATTCCGCTGAGGTGCAGAAGGTGTGCAGTATCTGTGTGCTGTACCAGACAGCCCTCACCACGCTCACTCAGATACGACTGCAAATCCTCACTGGTGAGTCCCTGCGATTTGAGACACACACACACACACACACACACACACACACACACACACACACACAACGTATGTTCTCTCATGTTGTCACCGGCGGTGTCGCCCTCAGGCCTAACCTACCTGGATGACCTTCTGCCTAAGCTGTGGGCCTTCATCTGCGAGCTAGGCCCCCAGGGAGGCCTCAAGCTGTTCATGGAGTGCCTGAACAACGACACAGAGGAGTCTAAGCAGCTGCTGGCCATGCTCATGCTGTTCTGTGACTGCTCCAGACATCTCATCACGTGAGCTCCATGAATTGCTACCATATAACAGACACGTGATAGACACATCCAGTATGGGAGGGTTTCCCACATATAGATTACATCTAGTCCTGGACTAAGAAGGACTTTCAATACTAATCTGTGTCTGGAAAACTGTCCATAAATGCAGTATCCCAGACCCACTAGATGTCTGTAGTTACTGACACGTTATACTGTATGTCTTCCACAGGATCCTGGATGTCTGTAGTTACTGACACGTTATACTGTATGTCTTCCACTTGATCCTGGATGTCTGTAGTTACTGACACGTTATACTGTATGTCTTCCACAGGATCCTGGATGTCTGTAGTTACTGACACGTTATACTGTATGTCTTCCACTTGATCCTGGATGTCTGTAGTTACTGACACGTTATACTGTATGTCTTCCACTTGATCCTGGATGTCTGTAGTTACTGACATGTTATACTGTATGTCTTCCACTTGATCCTGGATGTCTGTAGTTACTGACATGTTATACTGTATGTCTTCCACAGGATCCTAGATGACATTGAGGTTTACGAGGAGCAGATCTCATTTAAGACGGAGGAGCTTGTCACCATCTCCTCGTTTCTCAACACGTTTGTGTACAAGATGGTCTGGGACGGCATCTTAGGTGAGTCGCCTCTTACTCCTGTTGAACTCTTGTCAAACTCAAAGGTCAAGCTGATTGACAGTGACAGAATTGCCAATCCCTGGTTTCGGCACCATGAGAAATAGCTTGGGGATAGGGTTAGTGAGTGGGTGCATTCATTTAGTGTGTTGTTGTGACAGAGAATGCCAAGGGGGAGAAGCTGGACCTGTTCCACAGTGTTCACGGCTGGCTGATGGTGCTCTATGAGCGGGACTGCAGGAGAAGGTTCTCCCCTGATGACAACTGGCTGCGCAAGTAAGTGCCCCTCCGGAAACATACTGATCCTAATCCCCAATACTTCCCATATTTGTTATTCTGCACTTCCCAAATCCTTATAAGGTGATCCTAGTGATCAGTAGCAGTCAAATGCTCTCAAAGCTTGAGGTGCGCTTGATGAAGTTTGCCCACCATAATGGAACCAATGGAATGTTAGTGTCAAAAGCGCCAACTTTGTCCACCCTGTACACCCTGGGGAAATATCGGGCCCATCTCAAGTATTTGACCTATGTATTTGTTCCAGGTATGATCTGTGGGAGACAATTGTGATGTTGGAAAAAGGCGCACACGCACACACACTCTTTCACCCCTTATGTTCAGGGATCTGAAGCCGAGCCTTTTGTTCCAAGAGCTGGAGAAGGGCAAGAGGAGAGCTCAGCTGTTACTGCAGTACATACCACACGTCATTCCCCACAAAAACGTGAGTCTGCACAGAAAGAATATTGTCCCTCTGGGGCAGCTGTAGTTGTAGTTTCACTGTACCGTGTCCTTAATAAATGTGTACATAGTGTCTCACCCCCATTCATAATCCTGTCCTACCCACTTTAGAGGGTCCTGCTGTTCCGGAACATTATCACCAAGGAGAAGGAAACCTTGGGATTGGTGGAGACAAGCTCCGCATCTCCGCATGTCACCCATATCACCATTCGCCGCTCACGGATGTTAGAGGTATTAAATTGATGTATCGATCTGTTGCATGTTTTCCCCCACACTCGAATACCACTTAGGATGAATTCTGTATTCAAGTGTAAAGATTGAGACAGAGTCTAGTTGTCAAATACAGTCAGGTATGGTGGCTGTGACTTCAGCCCAAACTGATCACCCAAACTCTTTGTCTGAACACTCTTCAGGATGGTTATGACCAACTCCGCCGGTTGCCTGTCAACTCCATCAAAGGCGTGATCCGTGTGAAGTTTGTCAACGACCTTGGTGTGGACGAGGCCGGAATCGACCAGGACGGCGTCTTCAAGGAGTTTCTGGAAGAGATCATCAAGAAAGTCTTCAACCCGGCACTCAACCTCTTTAAGGTTTGCTCTCCAGACCTCGTTTCAAATAATTTTGGAATCATTTTGAAAGATTCACTCTCACAAGGTGCTTTTAGACATTTTCTGTCAACCATGCTGCTGCTGCTGATGATGATGATGTATTTTCCCCCATAGACCACCAGTGGCAACGAGAGGTTGTACCCCTCTCCTACGTCCTACATCCACGAGAACCACCTGCAGCTTTTTGAGTTTGTGGGGAAGATGCTTGGCAAAGCAATGTATGAGGTGTGTCTGCACTCACAGAGGATGTTAGTCATGTGAAATTACCATATATTTACAAGAATGACTCCTTTTAAAGCCAGAAGCCCTGCCCACCACTTTCCCCCCTATAAAACTGAGGGATGGGTCTGGAGAAATGTAACGACGGTTCATAGCTGGAGCTATGGATGCAATGCCTGATAGTCCATGAGATCAACGTGTGTGTGTTTTTCAGGGCATAGTGGTGGACGTACCCTTCGCCTCCTTCTTCCTCAGCCAGGTCATGGGTCACCACCACAGCACCTTCTACAGCTCCATCGACGAGCTGCCCTCCCTGGACTCTGAGTTCTACAAGAACCTCACCTCCATCAAGGTCAGAAAGATCCCCCGCCCCAGCTATCATAGTCCTATATTCCCTGTTATTGTGTGTATTACAGCATAAACCCTGTTTATTTACGAAATCGTTGTACATTTTTTTGCAACATTTTTTTGCAACTCCCTAAGTTTGTTTTACTTACTGCTTTAGCACACTCTGCCAACCCGGATGTCTTAGTCGTGTCTGAATCCTGGCTTAGGAAAACCACCAAAAACCCTGAAATCTCCATGGCTAACTATAACATTTTCCGCCAAGATAGAACTGCCAAAGGGGGCGGTGTTGCAATCTACTGCAAAGATAGCTTGCAGAGTTCTGTAGTACTATCCAAGTCTGTACCCAAACAATTCGAGCTTCTACTTCTAAAAATTCACCTTTCCAGAAACAAGTCTCTCACTGTTGCCGCTTGCTATAGACCTCCCTCTGCCCCCAGCTGGGCCCTCGATACCATATGTGAATTGATTGCCCCCCATCTATCTTCTGAGCTTGTGCTACTAGGTGACCTAAACTGGGACATGCTTAACACCCCGGCCATTCTACAATCTAAGCTTGATGCCCTCAATCTCACACATTATCAATGAACCTACCAGGTACAACCCCAAATCCGTAAACACGGGCACCCTCATAGATGTCATCCTAACTAACTCGCCCTCCAAATACACCTCTGCTGTTTTCAATCAAGATCTCCGCGATCACTGCCTCATTGCCTGCATCCGTAATGGGTCTGTGACCAAACGACCACCCCTCATCACTGTCAAACGCTCCCTAAAACACTTCTGCGAGCAGGCCTTTCTAATCAACCTGGCCGGGGTATCCTGGAATGACATTGACCTCATCCCGTCAGTAGATGATGCCTGGCTATTCTTTAAAAGTGCTTTCCTCACCGTCTTAAATAAGCATGCCCCACTCAAAAAATGTAGAACTAGGAATAGATATAGTCCTTGGTTCACTCCAGACCTGTCTGCCCTTGACCAGCACGAAAACATCCTGTGGCGTTCTGCATTAGCATCGAATAGCCCCTGTGATATGCAACTTTTCAGGGAAGTTAGGAACAAATATACACAGGCAGTTAGAAAAGCTAAGGCTAGCTTTTTCAAACAGAAATTTGCATCCTGTAGTACTAACTCAAAAACGTTCTGGGACACTCTAAAGTCCATGGAGAATAAAAGCACCTCCTCCCAGCTGCCCACTGCTCTGAGGCTAGGAATTTCAATAAGCATTTCTCTACTGCTGGCCATGCTTTCCACCTGGCTACCCCTACCCCGGTCAACTGCCTGGCACCCTCCACAGCAACCTGCCAAAGCCCCCACCATTTCTCCTTCACCCAAATCCAGATAGCTGATGTTCTGAAAGAGCTGCAAAATCTGGACCCGTACAAATCAGCCGGGCTAGACAATCTGGACCCTCTCTTTCTAAAATTATCTGCCGAAATTTTTGCAACCCCTATTACTAGCCTGTTCAACCTCTCTTTCGTATCGTCTGAGATTCCCAAAGATTGGAAAGCTGCCGCGGTCATCCCCCTCTTCAAAGGGGGAGACACTCTAAACCCAAACTGCTACAGACCTATATCTATCCTACCCTGTCTTTCTAAGGTCTTCGAAAGCCAGGGTTAACAAACAGATTACCGACTATTTCGAATCCCACCGTACCTTCTCTGCTATGCAACCTGGTTTCAGAGCTGGTCATGGGTGCACCTCAGCCACGCTCAAGGTCCTAAACGACAACATAACTGCCATCAATAAGAGACATTACTGTGCAGCCGTATTCATCGACCTGGCCAAGGCTTTCGACTCTGTCAATCACCACATTCTTATTGGCAGACTCGACAGCCTTGGTTTCTCAAATGATTGCCTCGCCTGGTTTACCAACTACTTCTCTGATAGAGTTCAGTGTGTCAAATCGGAGGGCCTGTTGTCCGGACCTCTGGCAGTCTCTATGGGTGTGCCACAGGGTTACATTCTCGGGCCGACTCTCTCCTCTGTATACATCAATGATGTTGCTCTTGCTGCTGGTGATTCTCTGATCCACCTCTACACAGACGACACCATTCTGTATACTTCTGGCCCCTCTTTGGGCACTGTGTTAACTACCCTCCAGACGAGCTTCAATGCCATACAACTCTCCTTCCGTGGCCTCCAACTGCTCTTAAACGCAAGTAAAACTAAATGCATGCTATTCAATCGATCACTGCCCGCACCTGCTCGCCCGTCCAGCATCACTATTCTGAACGGCTCTGACTTAGAATACGTGGACAACTACAAATACCTGGGTGTCTGGTTAGACTGTAAACTCTCTTCCAGACTCACATTAAGCATCTCCAATCCAAAATTAAATCTAGAATCGGCTTCCTATATCGCAACAAAGCATCCTTCACTCATGCTGCCAAACATACCCTCGTAAAACTGACCATCCTACCGATCCTCGACTTCGGTGATGTCATCTATAAAATAGCCTCCAACACTCTACTCAACAAACTGGATGCAGTCTATCACAGTGCCATCCATTGTCACCAAAGCCCCATACACTACCCACCATTGCGACCTGTACGCTCTCGTTGGTTGGCCCTCGCTTCATACTCGTCGCCAAACCCACTGGCTACAGGTTATCTACAAGTCTCTGCTAGGTAAAGCCCCGCCTTATCTCAGCTCAGCTCACTGGTCACCATAGCAGCGCCCACTCGTAGCACGCGCTCCTGCAGGTATATCTCACTGGTCATCCCCAAAGCCAATTCCTCCTTTGGTCGTCTTTCCTTCCAGTTCTCTGCTGCCAATGACTGGAACGAACTGCAAACATTTCTGAAGCTGGAGACTCATATCTCCCTCACTAGCTTTAAGCACCAGCTGTCAGAGGAGCTCACAGATCACTGCACCTGTACATAGCCCATCTGTATACAGCCCATCTATCTACCTACCTCATCCCCATACTGTATTTATTTATTTATCTTGCTCCTTTCCAGTATCTCTACTTGCACATTCATCTTCTGCACATCTACCATTCCAGTGTTTAATTGCTATATTGTAATTACTTCACCACCATGGCCTATTTATTGCCTTAACTTACCTCATCACTGTATATAGACTTTTTGTTTTCTTTTGTTCTACTGTATTATTGACTGCATGTTTTGTTTATTCCAAGTGTAACTCTGTTGTTTGTGTCGAACTGCTTTGCTTTATCTTGGCCAGGTCGCAGTTGCAAATGAGAACTTGTTCTCAACTAGCCTACCTGGTTAAATAAAGGTGAAATAAAAAACAGAAAATTAGCGTTTCTGATTGGATAAGTCCAGGTGGTCCCCCCCTGTTTTAGTCTGTTTTCTGCCGCTTGTTGCCTGTTGAACACGACTCTGGTTTATGGTTATAATTGCGCTCTTTTGATTTGAGATGTTTGTTTTGCTTTGTCGATACTTTTTTGTGAGCAATTTGACTTCAAGTTGTGGAAGTTGACTCAAAATAGGTGGTTGATCTTGGTTTTGTCCTTTTCCAGCGCTATGACGGGGATGTTGGTGATTTGGGACTGACACTATCGTATGACGAGGACGTTATGGGACAGGTAGAAACTATATTTTTTTCTCTGAATGCAGGAAAACAGAACTGCTCTTTTAATCTTAATACTCTCTTCATGTTTCCTGGCAGCTGGTCTGTCACGAGCTGATTCCTGGAGGAAAGACGATGCCAGTCACCAACGAAAACAAGTGAGCAAGATGCAGATCCAGTATCTAGTGGTTCTCAAACCCCTCGGGGACCCCCACCCATTCCATGCATTTGATCTATTCCACAGCTAGCACACCTGATTCAACTTGTCAACTAATCATCAAACCCTTGACTAGGTGAATCAGGTGAGCTAGTTCAGAGCTACAATGAAATTGTGAAACATCTAGGGGTCCCAGAGGAGAGGTTTGAGAACCACTGATATACTGTACAACCAAACTTACAGATGTTAGTTATTAGTGCCACTTGATGTTCACACCATTGTTTGTCTAATACAAGTTGTATTTATTGTCCCCCCTCCAGACACTTGTGGAGATCTAAAAGGATTTGATAGGTATAAGCAATAAGGTTAATGTCCTACCAAGCCAGGGCATAGTAGATGTACTTGCATTGCTTATTATACCTATCAAATCCATTCATATTTTCACTGTTACTTTTTTATTATTACTTTTTATTTTAGTTTACTTGGTAAATATTTTGTCAACTCTTCTTGAACTGCACTGTTGGTTAAGGGCTTGTAAGTAAGCATTTCACGGTAAAGTCTACACTTGTTGTATTCGGCGCATGTGACAAATAGTTTGAGTTGATTTCACAAGTGCCCAGGAGGTAAGGGCTACGGGGTTGTTCTAGACAGGCCCATGGTCAAAGACGGTACAGTATGAAGATGGAAACTGCTTCTCCAATAGAAATCCTGATCACGCTTGTCGGTGATGTCATGGCGACGTTGGCTAGCAAAGCTCATGCATAGAAACACGTCATCGGGTCTAACAGTCCTCTCTCACTGAACTGTGCAGGTCGTCAAATCAAAGGCACTCCTTTGCTATAAAGTTGTTTTTGACAAATGAAAACGTGTCAGTTTGTCACTTTCACAAGGTTGGAGTAATAACATGTTCAGCTACTTAAGACATCGGCTCAAATCTCAGTTGTGCCTTTAGATTTTCAGAAAATTAACAACCAAGGAAGAATTTTTACCTTTTCTCATTGACTTCTTAAACCCTGGTCTGCTTCACAAGCGTTCCCAGAAGTCTTGAGATCAAATGAAATGGTTAGCAGATGTTATTGCGAGTGTAGTGAAATGCTTGTGCTTCTAGTTCCGACAGTGCAGCAATATCTAACAAGTAACCTAACAATTCCACAACAACCACCTAATACCCACAAATTTAAGTAAAGGAATGGAATAAGAACATAAATATATGGATAAGCAATGACAGAGTGACAAAGGCAAGATGCAATAGATAGTATAGAATACAGAATATACATGAGATGAGTAATTCAAGATATGTAAACATTATTAAAGTGGCATTATTAAAGTGACTAGTGATCCAATGATTTCAAGTCTGTATGTAGGCAGCAGCCTCTGTGTTAGTTATGGCTGTTTAACAGTCTGATGGCCTTGAGATAGAAGCTGTTTTTCGGTCTCTCGGTCCCAGCTTTAATGCACCTGTACTGACCTCGCCTTCTGGATGTTAGCGGGGTGAACAGGCAGTGGCTCGGGTGATTGTTGTCCTTGATGATCTTTTTGGCTTCAGGTGCTGTAGTTGTCTTGGAGGGCAGGTAGTTTGCCCCCGGTGATGAGTTGTGCAGACCGCACCACTCTCTGGAGAGCCCTGCGGTTGTGGCCTGTGCACCTGATGTTTGATCCTCTGGGTTTAGAAACTCTGCCATGGTGTTCTGAGTCTGACGTAACCTCACCTTTGACCTTCTCTGTGCTGCAGGATCAGCTACATCCACCTGATGGCGCACTTCCGCATGCACACGCAGATCAAGGAGCAGACGGCAGCTTTTATCCGAGGATACCGCAGCATCATCAACCCTGAGTGGCTGCACATGTTCTCCACCCCCGAGGTCCAGCGCCTCGTCTCCGGGGACAACGCCGAGATCGACCTGGACGACCTCAAGTGCGTAACCTTTGACCCCTTTGACCCCGACCAGCCCCTCCACATGTCACTACTGTTGTCATTCGACAGCTCTTCAACGTGCCAATTCTCAAACATTTTAGGGAAATCCTGAAATCCACGGTGTTCAAATGGTCTGAATCTCCCATTTGATTGTTTCGCTGACAATGAGCTGACCTTGTAAGAAGGTGATGAAGCCAAGGTGAAGGTGCTCGCTGACATGGTCTCTCTCTCTCTGTATATCTCTTTCCATCACTCTGTCTCTGTCTGTCTCTCTTTCTGTCTGTCTGTCTCTCTCTCTTCGTCTCTCTCCTGTTGTCAGGAAACACACAGTTTACTATGGAGGTTTCCACAGCAGCCATCGGGTCATCATCTGGCTGTGGGACATCCTGTCCAGTGACTTCTCCTCTGAGGAAAGAGCCATGTTCCTCAAGGTAATAACCAGCCCCAAATGTTACAAAAATGCTATTTTACCATTCATTAATTTAGCTGCATTAAATCGAGTTGCGGGGTGCCAGTTTGAGACTTGTAACTGTTATGTGATCATCCATTGTTTTTATTGATTTACAGTTTGTCACCAGCTGTTCAAGACCCCCCCTCCTAGGTTTTGCCTACCTCAAGCCCCCTTTCTCCATCCGCTGTGTGGAGGTGTCCGATGATCAGGTGAGAACACTGTAATCATAGTCAATGTTTATACATAGAGCTCAGTGATATGGAAAACAATCCATACCATGATAATTTGCCCGATTTGATACGATAAATTAAACTATAAGTTTATAACAATGTGCACCACAGTTTAACATTTAAAAAGTTGTAGCCATCAATTGTCCCATTAACAACCCATATTAGCGAACTTATTTCACTCCAAACCTTCCATTTCTCTAGCATAGACTACTAATCGTAATGAACGATATCAGCAAAATGCCTGCTATAAGTGATCGGTATGGTCGGTGTCGATCATTTTTGGTTTATCGTCCCAGCTCTACGACAGCACACCGACACCAGCGCACCCCTGCTACTCTCCATTGAACTTTGGCCTTTTTGTTGAAGAAGAAAATAGCTTTAGGAAGTCTGTCCCTTGGGACTACTTTGGGGTCACTGTGTGTTTGTGTGCTCCTGTCGCCTGTCTCTCTAGGACACTGGGGACACCCTAGGCAGCGTCCTCCGGGGTTTCTTCACCATCCGGAAGAAGGAACCAGGCGGTCGCCTCCCCACCTCGTCCACCTGCTTCAACCTGCTCAAGCTGCCTAACTACAGCAAGAAGAGCATCCTGCGTGACAAGCTCCGCTATGCCATCAGTATGAACACAGGTTTTGAGCTCTCATAAAATAAACTCCCCCCTGCTCGTGGCCTGCTGACAACAAAACTAAAGGGAGAACGACTGAAGAGCGTCCTCCTTACCCAGGCTAGAGGAGGGAGTCCGTTAAGTCAGTGGAGCTTTACCAAAGCGGAAGGCAAAACACATAAGATACCCCCCCCCCCCCTACCTTTATCGCAGCCTAGGAAACCAGAAGAGCTCCACCCTCTCTTATCCCAATCAGTCTGGATTCTGGAAGCTACCCACCCCAAGGGCTCTCAAGCCCATTTGCTGCCTGTGTAACCACGGTAACCTATTTTCTGTCCAATTGTAGTCATTGACTACGTTAGATTTTCTTTCTTCAAATAGACAAGTAGCTAAAGAAACAAGTGCTGTGGGAGCAACACATTTGGAACAGTCACTTTCTACTCTCTCAACTTTAACCCCATGCTAATAATCGTAACAAGGAGAAGAATGTGTTACCTAACACATTGCAAAACTAAAATGGCTCCATGTCTTACCATTTCTTCTCAGGCTTAATAGAACGATACTTGGATCTAGCACTCCCACGTCAAATTAACTGGAAAGCAATATAGATGCAATGCAAGCCATTAGACACGTGATAGACTTCTCACTGGAGAGAAACCATAGAACAAAGTTTCCTATCTATTGGAATACAATGTTATCCATGCAACTTTCAGCTGTCATTCGATGAGTCTTAATAGCCTTGTTGAACATGACGAAAGCACCTTTTTATAAAGAGACGACAAATCACTGCCTCATGTTCAACAACAAGTTCTAACCACAGAGAGGTGGTCACCTGTTGATGCCTGTGTCATATTTATATTGGCTCATGGATAAATTAGGGAATTAAATCCTGACGATCTGTCTCTCTCTCCCCATATACACACACTACAGTCAGTCACCTGACAAAAGCATTAGACCTTGTATCTCTGTTCTCCAATGTATTGAAATTAGAACTCATGTTACACAGCAATGCATTTGTAACCCAAAGTGATGCCTGTCTGTCATGTCAATACTTTCACTGATCATGCGGTTGTTTGATACAGACAAATGATGTCCCATTATCTTATGTCGTGTTTCCAGAGTGTTTTTTTTTTGTTGGTTGCTTTTGATAATGAATTAGTGGCTCTTGAATGTTTTATATGATTTGCTGTGAAATATCTGGGTCCTATAACTACAGCAGACAACTGTTGTTTTTTTCCGCATTGCATGTCGCTGATTGTGACCTTCCCAAACAAATCTGTTATAGTGAAGTCAATCATGAACGTTTCTCTATACACTAGGATTTCACTGAATAATTCTCACTACACTTCTGAAAAATGCTGAGTGCCTCGTATGTCCCCACCTCGTATGTCTAAGTGTGGCTTTGGATCGCGTTTGTGACTGACCATGTCTCTTCGAAATGGAATCAAGCCATAAACACACAGGACAAGGTATTTATAAGGACTTGA
Organism: Salmo trutta; assembly: GCF_901001165.1. Classification (NCBI taxonomy): domain Eukaryota; kingdom Metazoa; phylum Chordata; class Actinopteri; order Salmoniformes; family Salmonidae; genus Salmo; species Salmo trutta. The sequence continues at coordinate 29,847,017 of NC_042983.1, read as the reverse complement.
GCCTGCTTCGAGACAATTCAATTTCAACGCTCCCTCTACCATGTCCGCCACTGAACAAACCAACCAACCAAACCAGGAAGGTTTGGTGTAATTTGTCACTGGCTGTGCATGCCAACCCTGTAAGGATGCTCCCTTGTCTGTAGACCTTACAGCCACATGGAAAGGGGTTACACAGGGAGCAAACCATACTACAACATGTCATGGGTTGGTTGATCACCTGAATCTGAAAGCATTTCTTTTGTATCCATCCACCCTCCTTCAGACCCTCTCTTGCACAGAAAATCCTGCAAAATACCATGCAAAATGTTGCATTAACAGGGTCAAATAAAAAGACTATGTGGGGCAGTTGTTAGTGACTTGGTGGTGGGAGACAAGGCAGTTTAGGGTCTTGATTTGAATGAAGTGAAAGATAAACAGGCTGATAAAAAGCAATAGCCTGTTTGTTGATTCTGTATTTTATGCAGAACTGTTTCCTGAGGGGTGTACATGTGTGCACTACGTGGTTGTGGTCAGCCATAGACGCGGCTCTGGTTGTGGTCAGCCATAGAGACGGCTCTGGTTGTGGTCAGCCATAGAGACGGCTCTGGTTGTGGTCAGCCATAGACGCGGCTCTGGTTGTGGTCAGCCATAGAGACGGCTCTGGTTGTGGTCAGCCATAGACGCGGCTCTGGTTGTGGTCAGCCATAGACGCGGCTCTGGTTGTGGTCAGCCATAGACGCGGCTCTGGTTGTGGTCAGCCATAGACGCGGCTCTGGTTGTGGTCAGCCAGAGACGCGGCTCTGGTTGTGGTCAGCCATAGACGCGGCTCTGGTTGTGGTCAGCCATAGACGCGGCTCTGGTTGTGGTCAGCCATAGAGACGGCTCTGGTTGTGGTCAGCCATAGACGCGGCTCTGGTTGTGGTCAGCCATAGAGACGGCTCTGGTTGTGGTCAGCCAGAGACGCGGCTCTGGTTGTGGTCAGCCATAGAGACGGCTCTGGTTGTGGTCAGCCAGAGACGCGGCTCTGGTTGTGGTCAGCCATAGAGACGGCTCTGGTTGTGGTCAGCCATAGAGACGGCTCTGGTTGTGGTCAGCCAGAGACGCGGCTCTGGTTGTGGTCAGCCATAGAGACGGCTCTGGTTGTGGTCAGCCAGAGACGCGGCTCTGGTTGTGGTCAGCCATAGACGCGGCTCTGGTTGTGGTCAGCCATAGACGCGGCTCTGGTTGTGGTCAGCCATAGACGCGGCTCTGGTTGTGGTCAGCCATAGACGCGGCTCTGGTTGTGGTCAGCCATAGACGCGGCTCTGGTTGTGGTCAGCCATAGACGCGGCTCTGGTTGTGGTCAGCCATAGACGCGGCTCTGGTTGTGGTCAGCCATAGACGCGGCTCTGGTTGTGGTCAGCCATAGACGCGGCTCTGGTTGTGGTCAGCCATAGACGCGGCTCTGGTTGTGGTCAGCCATAGACGCGGCTCTGGTTGTGGTCAGCCAGAGACGCGGCTCTGGTTGTGGTCAGCCAGAGACGCGGCTCTGGTTGTGGTCAGCCAGAGACGCGGCTCTGGTTGTGGTCAGCCATAGATGCGGCTCTGGTTGTGGTCAGCCATAGAGACGGCTCTGGTTGTGGTCAGCCAGAGACGCGGCTCTGGTTGTGGTCAGCCATAGACGCGGCTCTGGTTGTGGTCAGCCATAGACGCGGCTCTGGTTGTGGTCAGCCATAGACGCGGCTCTGGTTGTGGTCAGCCATAGACGCGGCTCTGGTTGTGGTCAGCCAGAGACGCGGCTCTGGTTGTGGTCAGCCAGAGACGCGGCTCTGGTTGTGGTCATTTCTAGTTGAAGGCATAATGCACCCCAACACCTCACGGCATTAATCACTAGTTAACAGAAAAACACCTTTCTGATGATGTTATGGGGATTTTATGGGCCACTAAACAAGGTTCTGTATGGTTTTATATTGCTTCGGTATCTTAAATCGACCAATGAACCGAAATCTGTGATCTATTTGTTTGTGTATAGTAATATTAAGGGGTAAAACCTACATGTACAGGCATTTCCCACAGTTATGAATGCCATCAATTTCATTGACAAATTGAAATAACAACTATTGGAGACTATAGTATATGGGAAGATCTTACATCAATTTTTTTCTGTTGTGACTGCGATATATTTAATTCCCAAGAGCCTCTGACTGTGGCCTCTCTGACAAATCAGTGGTCAATGTCCTCAGTGGTGTCTGACTAAATGTTACCCATAAATTCTTTCAATCAATTGTTTCAACAGCCTGATGCGGATTAGAAATGAGGTTTGGAAATGGAGCTGTAGTGAGACATGTTCAGTGTCCAAGAGAGAATGGAAGATACCTCACACACTCTGTCTGTGTTTGATGAGGTCATTCCTCACTTTTAAATGATGTCATGAGATCTTGCTATCTTTTTATTAGAAGAAAAGGAAATCCAGGAAATGTGCAACATACTCCTATGAAAGTACTGTCCTCTCCCTCCTTTTTAAAAGTGTTTTTGAAACTGGTTGCACTATGTGAAATACAGGTTGTTGAAAAGGTTATTTCAATGTAAAACATGTCTGTGTAAGATAATATTTCTGCTGTAAAACATTAACAATTGTTGAGTCATGTTAACCATATTTATTCTAAACTTTACTTAACTAAAGTGAGTGTCTTTCTTCAGGAATCAAGCCATGCTTTTCTTCAGGAGAAGTTGTATAGTGCAGAGAGGTATTTCTATATTAAATAATGAAATGGCAGCTGTGTAGAACAGGTTATGTCATGGATTCGTGTGTCAGTCTGTCAGTTCTCTATTTATTACATTTCTATCAGCAAAGTTCAGATCGTTTCCTTGCTATCTGGGATCCTTGGGACGTCCCTACCACGTTGAAATGTAAAATGGTTCACCTGGTTGGAGGATTCCAGATTTCCTATTTATTTCCTCCTTAATCCGGGAATACTCCTGGCAATATATTGAAATTAGCGGAATTTTGTAACCCTGGTTATGGTTTAGGGTGGGGGACATCCCAATGATTCCAGATAGCACTAACCCTCCCTTACTAGGCTATAGCGATGTATGTCAGTCGACTCAAGTTTGGGTCAGGTGAGCCTGAATTTCAATGCGTCCTCTACATACACTTTAAAAAGTAGTTTAGCGATCATTGCATCTCTAAAACCATGAGTACTCCTCCAAGGCGCTGGTTCAAGGCATTACGGAGGTAAGTTGGCTACATTAAAACTAGTTAGTCGCATCCCAAATCGCTGTCTGAATTCACTTGAATCACTTTGGTAGTAACACATTGTTTTATTGATTTACTTTTGTTGCTCAAACTTAATGTATATTGTTAAACTTTGTTCATCTTTGCGATCAATATTACTTATCTTTCAGAAAGTTCATGTGACAGGTTTGAACAACTTAATTTCTTCATCACTTATCTTTGATTGATTCTCCTTTGCGTTGCCTGATTGGTTGCCTGGAAACCCGACGTCTAGGTGGGCAGAAATGAGTGTTTGAACCAGAAACTGTTCATCTCGCCACATCTACAAGCCAGAATGTTATAAAAGTATATTAAGGTACTTCACCGGTTGGTATATGAGACAATATATGTGAGACAATATATCCACAGGGAAGTATAATTACATGTTGGTAGTGCATTCAGATTTCTATCACCTGAAGCATGCACATAACTATGTGCGTCAGTTTGGCAAGTAGGCATACCTCTCCTGCAGGGTGGGTATAATTTGTGGAACATTCCAATAGGAATCTGTTCCAAAAACTTCGTAAATAAAAAGGTTGCCAACAAACAACACATACAAAGTTGTATAGCGGCAGAATAAGATAACGGGGTAGGGAGTGGGCTATTTAATTACGTTTTTTAAATTATGTTTATTCAGATAAGTCTGTACTCACTGGTAGCCTATCGACAAACATTAAGAATAAACTACATGGTGAGTTGATCATGTTACCTTGTACTTTACGAAGTTTTTGGAACAGTTTCCTGTTGTGATCGTTCCACAAATTATACCCACCCCCTCCAGCATGTATTTGTATCGCATACTTCAGGTGATATAAATCTAAACGCTCTACCAGCGCATTGAAAAAAGTATGTAATTACACTTTCCTGTGGATATATTGTCTCACATTCCTACCGCCCAAAGGACCAAACTCACTGAATGGTCCTTGGGGCGTCCCTACCCCGTTGAAATGTAAAATGGTTAACCTGGTTGAAGAATTCCAGATTTCGTGCTTATTTCCTCCTGATTCCGGGAGTATTCCAACCGGGATTTCGGGAAAATCAGGGAATATATTGAAATTACAGGAATTTTGTAACTATGGTTATGGATTAGGGTGGGGGACATCCCAATGATTCCAGATAGCACTAACCCTCCCTATAGCGGTTTATAGGCTACTGCGCACGCCCGAAGACGTATGTCAGACGACTCAAGTTTGGGTCAGGTGAGCCTGAATTTCAATGCGTCCTCTTCATACACTTCAAAAAGTAGTTTAACGATCATTGCATCTCAAAAACCATGAGTACTCCTCCGACGCGCTGGTTCAAAGCATTGCGGGGGTAAGTTTGTTACATTGTTATTCTTCTTGTTATTGTATTTTTATTTAACTAGGCAAGCCAGTTAAGAACACATTCTTATTTACATTGAAGGCCTACCCGGGCCTAACCCAGACGACGCGGGGACAATTGTACGCAGCCCTATGGGACTCCCAATCACGGTCGGCTGTGATACATCCTGGAATCGAACCAGGGTCTGTAGTGACGCCTCTAGCACTGAGATGCAGTGCCTTAGACCGCTGTGCCACTCGGGAGCCGATTAAAACTAGTCAGACGCATCCCAAATCGCTGTCTAAATTCCCTTGAATCACTTTGGTAGTAACACGCATTAATGTTTTATTGATTTACGTTTGTTGCTCAAACTTAATGTATGTTGTTAAACATTGTTCGTCTTTAAGATCAATATTACTTATCTTTTAGAAAGTTCATGTGACAGGTTTGAACAACTTCATTACTCATATCTTTGATTCTCTTTTGCGTTGCCTGATTGGTTGCCTGGAAACCCGAAGTCTAGGTGGGCAGAAATGAGTGTTTGAGTCAGGATATCGTCCTCTCACCACCTCTAGAAGCCATAATGTTATAAAGGTATATTTTAAGGACTGGTTGTCTGTGTGGTTGGTCCTTTTGGTGGCAGAAAAGTATAATTACATGCTGATGGTGCATTTGGATTTCTATCACCTGAAGCATGCATATAACCATGTAAACATGTGCACCAGCTTGGCAAGTATGCATCCTTCTCCAGCATGTATTTGTATCGCATGCTTCAGGTGATAGAAATCGAAACGCTTTGAAAACTTTCCTGTGGATATATTGTCTCACATTCCTACCACCCAAAGGACCAACTGCAAGGACAACCGGTAAAGTACATTTAAAATATAATTTTATTCACCATTCTGACTTGTTGCCATCATGAGAGGAAACTTTCCTGATTCAAACACAAATTTCTGCCCGATGTAGAGTTAAATGCAATTCAACAGGTTTCCAGGAAACATGATTGCCTGAGTCATTTTCCTCTGATACTGGGGGTTTAATGGTATGGATACTGCCCACGGGCTGTCCTCTGTTTGGCACACACTTTTCACCAGGCTTATACACTACATGGCCAAACGTATGTGGACACCCCTTCAAATTAGTCGCTGACAGGTATTTTATTTTTACCTTTATTTAACTAGGAAAGTCAGTTAAGAACAAATTCTTATTTTCAATGACGGCCTAGGAACAGTGGGGTAACTGCCTTGTTCAGGGGCAGAACGACATATTTTTACCTTGTCACCTCAGGGATACGATCTTGCAACCTTTCGGTTACTAGTCTAACGCTCTAACCACTAGGCTACCTGCCGCCCCGTATAAAACCGAGCACAAAGCCATGCAATCTCCATAGACAAATATTGGCAGTAGAATGGCCTTACTGTAGAGCTCAGTGACTTTCAACGTGGCACTGTCATCGGATGCCACCTTTTCAACAAGTCAGTTTGTGAAATTTCTGTCCTGCAAGAGCTGCCCTGGTCAACTGTAAGTGCTGTTATTGTGAAGTGGAAATGTCTAGGAGCAACAATGGCTCAGCCGCGAAGTGGTAGGCCACACAAGCTCAAAGTATGGAACCGCCGAGTGCCGAAGCGCATAGCACATACAAATCATCTGTCCTCGGTTGCAACACTCACTACCGAGTTCCAAACTGCTGCTGGAAGCAACATCAGCACAAGAACTGTTCATTGGGAGCTTCATGAAATGGGTTTCCGTGGCCAAGCAGCTGCACTCAAGCCTAAGATCACCATGCTTGCCGCTATTGGACTCTGGAGCAGTGGAAGCGCTTTCTCTGGAGTGATGAATCACGCTTCACCATCTGGCAGTCCGACGGACTAATCTGTGTTTAGTGGATGCCAGGAGAACGTTACCTGCCCCAATGCAGAGTGCCAATTGTAAAGCTTGGTGGAGGAATAATAGTCTTGTCGAGATCGGTGTGGAAGAACTTGACTGGCCTGCAAAGAGCCCTGACCTCAACTCCATGTAACACCTTTGGGAGGAATTGGAACGGTGACTGCGAGCCAGGCCAAATCGCCCAACATCAGTGCCCAATCTCACTAATGCTCTTGTGGCTGAATGGAAGCAATGTTCCAACATCTCGTGAAAAGCCTTCCCAGAAGATTGGAGGCTGTTATAGCAGCAAAGTGGGGACCAACTCCATATCAATGATTTTGGAATGAGATGTTTGACTATACTTTTGGCCATGTAGTGTATCTGTACGCCTGTTCGAGATTAACATAATAACAGTGTAGAAGGAAGCATGCGGGGCAAATCAAGAGCATGTTATGCATGCAAGAAGAATGGCAGCCTAACCTGCAGAAGGTGTACTGAATATGATTTGATCTAGAATACTAACTACAAGACTTGTTTCCTTTACACATAGGAATACACTGGCTTTTGTCTGACATGTGTTTCAGGGACAGGCTGGAGGAGCCCTGCATGAAGACCCATCTTTTAGAGTGTATGGAGCTGCTGAAAAGGGCCAGAGCTGCCTTCCAAGCTGGCCGCGCATTTGACGAGAGCTTCAGACGGGTCCAACTGGAAGCCCTAGTGCGCATGCTGGTGGAACACGAGTGTGACTTTGTGGATGCACTTGGGAGGGACCTCCATAAGGTGGGTGTACAGAGGTTATACTCCAGATGGAGAATGTCTAATCATTTCTCCATTGTTTAGTAGGAGCTGAAGAGGTTGACAAGATGCAGACCAGTACATAATAACAATATACAGTGTATTCGGAAAGTATTCATACCCCTTCACTTTTTCCACATTTTGTTATGTTACAGCCTTATTCTAAAATTGACTAAATCGTTTTCCCCCCTCATCATTCTACACACAATACCCCATAATGACAAAGCAAAAACAGGTTTATATACACTGAACAAAAATATAAATGCAACATGTAAAGTGTTGGTCCCATGTTTCATGAGCTGAAATAAAATGTCCCAGAAAAGCTTCTTTCTCTCAAATGTTTTCAAACATTTGTTTACATCCCTGTTAGTAAGCATTTATTCTTTCCACAACAATCCATCCACCTGACAGGTGTGGCATATCAAGGATCTGATTAGACAGCATGATCATTACACAGGTGCACCTTGTGCTGGGGAGAGTAAAAGGTCACTCTAAAATGTGCAGTTTTGTCACACAACACAATGCTACAGATGTTTTGAGGGAGCGTGCAATTGGCATGCTGACTGCTGGAATTTCCACCAGAGCTGTTGCCAGATAATTTTAATGTTTATTTCATTACCATAAGTCGCCTCCAACATTGTTTTAGAGAATTTGGCAGTACGTCCAACCGCAGACCACGTGTTTGGCGTCATGTGGGCGAGCGGTTATCTGATGTCACGGTTGTGAATGTAGTGCCCCATGGTGGCGATGGGGTTATGGTATGGGCAGGCATAAGCTGCAGACAAAGGACACAATAGCATTTCATCGATGGCAGTTTGAATGCACAGAAATACCGTGACTAGATCCTGAGGCCCCTTGTGAGACCATTTCTTTTAAGGCAGTGGTTTCCACTTTTTATAGTCCCGTACCCCTTCAAACATTCAACCTCCAGCTGCGTACCCCCTCTAGCACCAGGGTCAGCGCACTGTCAAATAGTGTTTTTTTGCCATCATTGTAAGCCTGCCACACACACACTATACTATACATTTATTAAGCATAAGAATGAGTGAGTTTTTGTCACAACCCTGCTCGTGGGAAGTGACAGAGCTCTTATAGGACGAGGATACACATAATACATTTTGCTCTTTTATTTAACCATCTTACATATAAAACCTTTATTTGTTAATCGAAAATTGTGAATAACTCACCACAGGTTAATGAGAAGGGTGTGCTTGAAAGGATGCACATAGCTCTGCAATGTTGGGTCGTATTGGAGAGAGTCTGAGACTTAAATAATTTTCCACACACAGTCTGTGCCTGCATTTAGTTTTCATGCTAATGAGGTACGAGAATCCACTCTCACATAGGTACGTGGTTGCAAAGGGCATCAGTGTCTTAACAGTGCGACTTGCCAAGGCAGGATACTCTGAGCGCAGCCCAATCCAGAAATCTGGCAGTGGCTTCTGATTTAAATTAAATTTTCACAGAACCGCTTGATGCAATTTCGATGAGGCTCTCTTGTTCAGATATTGGTAAGTGGACTGGAGGCAGGGCATGAAAGGGATAACGAATCCAGTTGTTTGTGTCATCCGTTTCGGGAAAGTACATACGTAATTGCGCATCGAACTCACTTGTTTGCACACACAAAATCATACAATGATGGAATGACCTGTGTGTTGTCCTTGTTAATGCAGACAGAGAAGAACTCAAACTTCTTAATCATAGCCTCAATTTAGTCCCGCACATTGAATATAGTTGCGGAGAGTCCCTGTAATCCTAGATTCAGATCATTCAGGCGAGAAAAAACATCACCCAGATAGGCCAGTCGTGTGAGAAACTCGTCATAATGCAAGTGGTCAGACGAGTGAAAATAATGGTTAGTAAAAAAAACTTTAAGCTCATTTAAAAAAAAAAACATGTCAATAATTTGCCCCTTGATAACCAGCACATTACTGTATGTTGTAAAAGCGTTACATGGTCACTGCCCATATCATTGCATAGTGCAGAAAATACACACGCGTTCAGGGGCTTTGCTTTAACAAGTTAACCATTTTCACTGTAGTGTCCAAAACGTCTTTCAAGCGGTCAGGCATTCCCTTGGCAGCAAGAGCCTCTTGGTGGATCCCGTGATTTAAATTACATTTTTTGTCTTTTCCCCCAGCATTGTCCCAGCCATATTCACAGCAGAAGGAAGAATTAAGCACTCCACAATAGTATGAGGCTTGCCTGTCCTAGCCACTCGGTAGCTCACCACCATATAAGACACTTCTAGCCCCTTCTTATTAATGGTATCTGTTGCATTTATACACGTCTTACTACTCGAAAGTCATCTTAATTCTTTTTGGCGGCATCAGATTCCCAACTGTCAGTGTCCATGCTAGCTGGGCTACCTGTATTTTACATTGTTGTTATTTCGCTGATCACTAGATGGTTTAATTTCATTTTTGGCAGCGAAACTAGGCTAATCAGGCGAGGGGGGGGAGCCTCACCCAAATGTATAGCCGTTGGAAAATATAAATGGACTGTTTGAAAATGTGAAGAAAAATAAATATATTTTTATTGTGAATCACATTTTTTATTTGGCGTACCCCCGACGGCATTGCGCATACCACTGGGAATACCTGTTTTAAGGTATCTGTGACTAACAAATACATGTCTGTATTCCGAGTCATGTGAAATCCATAGATTAGGGTGAAATGAATTTATTTAAATTGTCTGATTTTTTTTTTTCCTCATATGAACTGTAACTCAGTAAAGTCTTTGAAATTGTTGCATTTTGTTCTATATAATGTATATGTGTGTGTATATACACTACCGGTCAAAGGTTTTAGAACACCTACTCATTCAAGGGTTTTTATTTTTACTATTAGAATAATAGTGAAGACATCAAAACTATGAAATAACACACATGGAATCTTGTAGTGACCAAAAAAATGTCAAACAAATCTAAATATATTTGAGTTTCTTCAAATAGCCTTTTCCTTGATGACAGCTTTGCACACTTGGCATTCTCTCAACCAGCTTCACCTGGAATGCTTTTCCAACAGTCTTGAAGGACTTCCCACATATGCTGAGCACTTGCTGGCTGCTTTTCCTTCACTCTGCGGTCCGACTCATCCCAAACCATATCAATTGGGTTGCGGTCGGGGGAGTGTGGAGGCCAGGTCATCGGATGCAGCACTCAATTACTCTCCTTCTTGGTAAAATAGCCCTTACACAGCTTGGAGGTGTGTGTTGGGTCATTGTCCTGTTGAAAAACCAACGATAATCCCACTAAGCCCAAACCAGATGGGATGGCGTACCGCTGCAGAATGCTGTGGTAGCCATGCTGGTTAAGTGTGCCTTGAATTCTAAATATATCACTGACTCACCAGCAAAGCACCATCACACCTCCTCCTCCATGCTTCATGGTGGGAACCACACATGCAGAGATCATCGGTTCACCTACTCTGTGTCTCACAAAGACACGGTGGGTGGAACCAAAAATCGCCAATTTGGACTCATCAGACCAAAGGACCGATTTCCACCGGTCTAATGTCCATTGCTCGTGTTTCTTGGCCCAAGCAAGTCTCTTCTTCTTATTGGTGTCCTTTAGTAGTGGTTTCTTTGCAGCAATTTGACCACGAAGGCCTGATTCTGAACAGTTGAATTTGAGATGTGGCTGTTACTTGAAAACTCTGAAGCATTTGTTTGGGCTGAAATTTCTGAGGCTGATGACTCTAATGAACTCTGGGTCTTCCATTCCTGTGGCAGTCCTCATGAGAGCCAGTTTCATAGTGCTTGATGGTTTTTGCGACTGAAAATTCTTCATATTTTCCGTATTTACTGACTTAAAGTAATATCTTAAAGTAATGATGGACTGTCATTTTTCTTTGCTTATTTGAGCTCTTCTTTTATAGTTACTACATGATTCCATGTGTTATTTCATAGTTTTGATGTCTTCACTATTATTCTACAATGTAGAAAATAGTAAAAATAAAAACCCTTGACTGAGTAGGTGTTCTGTAACTTTTGACTTGTGTGTGTCACCTTCTTCTTTATTACTCCGTTATTTTATTAGGGAATCCACATTCCTGAAGAAGGCACACATTGGTTCCCCAATAAATCACTATGTGGCATTTTATAATGTTTATCTTCAAGGTGATCAGTAGTGTAAACAAACCGGCTACCATCAGGGCCTTATTTCAAATGTTCTGTCCGAGACCTGAGCATTTGTGGTGTTTTGCCAGCCGCGGTTTGAGACGGTAGTGTCTGAACTGATACTGGTGAAGAACGAGGCTCTTCATGCCATCAACAACCTCAAGAAGTGGATGGAGCCGCAACAGGTGGAGAGGAACCTGGTAAGACTGTTGCAGGGTGCCCTGTGTGTGTTTTCTGAATACTGGGTCGTGTTCAGTTGGGAGAAACATTTTGAAATGGAGTGAAACGGGGAGGTACTACTACCTGAATTTGTCCAGTGAGAACACCGGTTTTTGTTTTCTGTTGCAAAACCTTTTGCTATGTATACGGGTGGGATAGTTGGACTTTGTAGGAATACACAAGTTTTAATGCCACTTAAAATATGATTGTTGGATCATCAATTAGGTAAATTGTCTTTGAGAGAATGGGCTGTCTCAGCGACAAAGCAATGTATTGTGCTGAACTTGTCAAAACAGCTTAGAAAAGTCTGGGTGCCAGTCTGTTTTTGCTCTGTTTCCAACTTCTTATGGAATTGTCATGCCAAACAGTGACTGTATGCACATAGTACCTGTAACTCATGAGTTTTTCCATTGGCTGGGTAATGTGAGCTCCTCCCCTCTGCCTTCTTCTGATTGGTGCAGACCACCACGTTGGATGAGTGCCTGGTGGTGTGTGAGCCACTGGGAGTGGTGCTGATTGTGGGGGCCTGGTGTAGCCCTGTTCAGCTCTGTCTGGTACCCATGGTTGGGGCCATTGCCGCAGGTAACAATACACTAACTATAGGCTTTAGGGCATTTTAAGTGTCACACACTCAAACACAATGCTCATCCATTTGCATTCAATACTGAAAGTTGCTTGCCAATCGTTGTACTGTTGTATCTGTTTGTTCTTTAGGGAACTGTGTGATCCTCAACCCCTCAGAATGTAGTTCTCACACATCGGAGCTGCTACACCACCTCATACCGTCATACCTGGACAATGTGAGTTGAATTCAATGGTACACAGGTGGCTGTTTTGGTGACTTGTCATATAAGTGAGTATACCTTTTAACCTACAAACATTCCTGCTCTTTTCAAAGGAGTGTTACCATGTGACCCTTGCAGGGGTGAATGACCTGACTGAAATAGTGGACCTCAAATTTGATCATGTCTTCTTCACAGGTAAAAAAAAAAAAAAAGTTCAGATTTAAAATGTCACCATTGCCTTATCTGAATTTTGCTCCCTAATCTTTGTTGTATCAGAAGCAATGTGTGCTCTGTGTGAGGTAATAATGGTTCCCCTAGGAAACCGTGAGGACGGGGGCAGAGTGGCACAGGCAGCAGCCCACACCCTCACACCCGTCACCCTGGTCTTGGGCGGTGGTAAGAACCCCTGCTACGTGGACCAGCAGTGTGACATCACCACCACGGCACGACGCATCACCTGGGCGCGCTTCCATAATGCTGGGCAGAGCATGGTAGCACCCGACTACGTCCTGTGCCATGCCGAGGCCAAAGCACAGCTGCTCCAGGCCTTGCGCTGCTGCCTCCTGCAGTTCTATGGTTCAAACCCCCAGGAGTCCAGGAGCTTTGGCCGCATCGTGAACCTGGAGAACTTACACCGCACCACGGACCTGCTGCGGAGGTCTGGCAAGGTGGCTGTAGGAGGCCAAGTGAATGAAGCAGATAAATACATTGGTAAATGAATGAGGAAGGAAGTTTTGAAGAGATTCTAAGGCCTGGTTTCCTTGATGAAGATTAAGCCTAGTCCTGCGCAAATAGCATGCTCAACAGAGAATCTCCATTGAAAGTGCTTTTCAGTCTGGGATTAGGCTTAATTTGTGTCCAGGAAACTATTCCTTCATGTATATGCACCTGATTTACAGTCTGTGTACTACACCACAGTATTTGTACATATTGACTTTTGTTTATATATTTGTTTGTGTGAAGCACCAACCATTCTGTCAGATGTGATAGACTCGGACCCTATCATGCAGCAGGAGGTTTTCGGCCCCGTTCTGCCCATTCTGACCGTTAACAGCATAGACGAGGCAATCTCCTTCATCAGTCGTCGAGAGAAGCCTCTCTGTGTGTACGCTTACTCTAGCAACAGCAAGGTGACTGGCACAAGCTTACACACACAATTCATGTATACACATACAATATATGCTGGCTGTCATGCCTCTTTCTGCTTCCCGTGCAGGTAATCTCAAGGCTAATGAGTGAGACCTCAAGTGGGAGCTTCTGCTCCAATGACAGTGTCCTGCAGAGCCTGATGGTGGTCCTGCCTTTTGGGGGAGTAGGTAGGTTCGAGAACGGTCTGCCTGGGTCAGATTACTGCCTCAGATCTTCAACCCTTCTCAGACAGAGACCTAGGTCATGTTCAGTAGGGCATACTGTAATAAAATGTTTTGCAGCAGAAATCTGTTCTTGTTGAACAAAGTATTAAAAACAAACATGCTATTGACAGCTTTCACCTGATCAGTCTAAGATCTGTTATCGATGTCACTTGTTAAATTCACTTAATTCAGTGTGGATGAAGGAGACAGGTTAAAGAAGGGTTTTTAAGCCTTGGTAATAGAATTGTGTGCAATTCAGAGGGTGAAGGGGGCAAGACAAAAAACGTAACAGGGTATGGTAGTACAGTACGTGTCAGGCGCACCGGTTTGTGTCAAACTGCATCTCCCTTTAAAAAAAAGAACTCTTCCATAATAAGGTCTGACAGGCAGCACCATAGTGAATGAATAAATATATTATATTAACCCTCCCATATTTTAACTTTACTTGACAGGTGCCAGTGGGATGGGTTCCTACCATGGGCACTACAGCTTTGACACCTTCTCGCACCGGAAATCATGCCTGCTCAGAAACACTTGTATCGAGTGTGTCACCTACCTGCGCTACCCACCATATGAGGAACACAATCTGTCACTTATGACCTGGGCAAGTAGCCTTTCCCAGAAGAGCCAGGGCTGGTGCCAGATACTGTGACCGTGTGCGATTTGGAAGACGGAGACCTTTTTACAACACTGAGCCGGGCTGAGCTCTACTGTACTGGCTTGATTACACATCCACCATAGTTGTTGAAATCGTGCTGTAAAGCCCAGTGTGAAAAGAGGATATCTGAACCTACAGTACATTCTGAGGACCAGTTGTGATAGATCTCCAATATGACAATATATTCAGCACTTTACATTTATGGTGTAGAACATGATTCTAATGCAGTGACTATGATTAGCAAGTTTATTTACCGCAGCATGGCATGATAGCCCATCAGTATAAATATTGTATCTATGGGATATTTTAAGCTATTCATCCAGTGCTCTCTGAAATACTTTATAAAAAAGCTTCTTGTGATCTAACCTGTGACATTTAAATACAACAATGTACATAGGATTATAACTTGCTCACTTCATTACAAAATTCTAATTCTTTATTCGGTATTATCCTAGTGTCACAGGTTATTGTTGTAGCAGTTTTTCCACCTTTCATTAAAAGCAACGTGTCACTCAGTATGTTAAGGTTTAGCCTCTGGCAAAGTCGAACTTGGATTCTAGTCTTTATTTGAAATTTAGGGGCAGTTCCATTACGAGATATTCAAGCTTAGACCATCAATCTGTCTTTCACATATGCCAATGATGAATTCAAGCCTTAAACAGAATAAATGTTGTTTCAAAGTTCCCCAGTCTGTTCATTCATGTGTGGATGTCACTCAGGTCTTTTGTAGATTTTCTCCTCATTACCTTCTTTCATAGCTGTGTACCTGGCCACTGTAAACAGGTAGTCGCTCAATCTGTGGGAAGACGTGAGGTGAAAGTTAATCAGCTAGAGCACACCACATTCTAAAATGTGCACATTTACACCAGGAACATAGTGGCTTGTGAAAGTATTCACCCCCCTTGGCATTTTTCCTATTTTGTTGCCTTACAACCTGGAATTAAATGCATTTTTGGGGGGGGGTGTTTATCATTTTATTTACACAACATGCCTACCACTTTGAAAATGCAAAATGTTTTATTGTGAAACAAACAAGAAATAAGACAAATTAAACTTGAGCGTGCATAACTATTCACTGCCCCAAAGTCAATACTTTGTAGAGCCACCTTTTGCAGCAATCACAGCTGCAAGTCTCTTGGGGTAGATTTCTATAAGCTTGGCACATCTAGCCACTGGGATTGTTACCCATTCTTAAAGGCAACACTGCTCCAGCTCCTTCAAGTTGGATGGGTTCTGCTGGTGTACAGCAATCTTTAAGTCATACCACAGAATCTCAATTGGATTGAGGTCTGGGCTTTGACTAGGCCATTCCAAGACATTTAAATGTTTCCCCTTAAACCACTCGAGTGTTGCTTTAGCAGTATGCTTAAGGTCATTGTCCTGCTGGAAGGTGAACCTCCGTCTCAGTCTCAAATCTCTGGAAGACTGAAACAGGTTTACCTCAAGAATTTCCGTTTTTAGCACCATCCATCATTCCTTCAACTCTGACCAGTTTTCCAGTCCCTGCTGATGGAAAAACAGCATGATGCTGCTTTTTTTCTGGCCACTCTTCCGTAAAGCCCAGCTCTGTGGTGTGTACGGCTTAAAGTGGCCCTATGGACAGATACTCTAATTCCAAGACATTTGCAGCTTTGCAGCTCATCTTTGATCTCTGTTGCCGCTCTGATTAATGCCCTCCTTGCCTGGTCTGAGTTTTGGTGTGTGGCCCTCTTTTGGCAGGTTTGTTGTGGTGCCATATTCTTTCCATTTTTTAATAATGGATTTAACGGTGCTCGGTGGGATGTTCAAAGTTTTGGATATTTTTTTATAACCCTGATCTGTACTTCTCTACAACTTTGTCCCTGACCTGTTTGGAAAGCTCCTTGGTCTTCATGGTGCCCCTTGCTTAGTGGTGTTGCAGAATCTGGGACCTTTCAGAACAGGTACAGTTGAAGTCGGAAGTTTACATAAACTAGTTTTAATGACTCCAAGTGTTTCAACCACTCCACAAATTTCTTGTTAACCAACTATAGTTTTGGCAAGTCGGTTAGGACATCTACTTTGTGCATGACACAAGTAATGTTTTCAATTGTTTACAGAGAGATTATTTCACTGTATCACAATTCCAGTGGGTCAGAAGTTTACATACACTAAGTTGACTGTGCCTTTAAACAGCCTGTAAAATTCCAGAAAATTATGTCATGGCTTTAGAAGCTTCTGATAGGCTAATTAACATAATTTGGGTCAATTGGAGGTGTACCTGTGGATGTATTTCAAGGCCTACCTTCAAACTCAGTGCCTCTTTGCGTGACATCATGGGAAAATCAAAAGACATCAGCCAAGACCTCAGAAAAACAAAATGGTAGACCTCCAGAAGTCTGGTTCATCATTGGGAGCAATTTCCAAGCGCCTGAAGGTACCACGTTAATCTGTACAAACAATAGTACGCAAGTATAAACACCATGGGACCACACAGCCGTCATACCGCTCAGGAAGGAGTGGTGTTCTGTCTCCTAGAGTTGAACGTACTTTGGTGCAAAAAGTACAAATCTATCCCAGAACGATAGCAAAGGACCTTGTGAAGATGCTGGAGGAAACGGGTACAAAAGTATCTATATCCACAGTAAAACGAGTCCTATATCGACATAACCTGAAAGGCCGCTCAGCAAGGAAGAAGCCACTGCTCCAAAACCGGCATAAAAAAGCCAGACTACGGTTTGCAACTGCACATGGGGACAAAGATCGTACTTTTTGGAGAAATGTCCTCTGGTCTGATGAAACAAAAATAGAACGGTTTGGCAATAATGGCCATCGTTATGTTTGGAGGAAAAAGGGGGAGGCTTGCAAGCCGAAGAACACTATCCCAACCGTGAAGCACGGAGGTGGCAGCACCCGTGGGGGTGCTTTGCTGCAGGAGGGTCTGGTGCACCTCACAAAATAGATGGATGGCATCATGAGGCAGGAAAATTATGTGGATATATTGAAGCAACATCAAGACATCCGTCAAGAAGTTAAAGCTTGGTCGCAAATGGGTCTTTCAAATTGACCATGACCCCAAGCATACTTCCAAAGTTGTGGCAAAATGGCTTAAGGACAACAAAGTCAAGGTATTGGAGTGGCCATCACAAAGCCCTGACCTCAATCCTACAGAAAAGTTGTGGGCAGAACTGAAAAAGCATGTGCGAGAAAGGAGGCCTACAAACCTGACTCAGTTACACCAGCTCTGTCAGGAGGAATGGGCCAAAATTCACCCAACTTATTGTGGGAAGCTTGTGGAAGGATGCCCGAAACGTTTGACCCAAGTTAAACAATCTAAAGGCAATGCTACCAAATACTAATTGAGTGTATGTAAATGTCTGACCCAGTGGGAATGTGATGAAAGAAATAAAAGCTGAAACAAATCATTCTCTCTACTATTATTCTGACATTCCACATTCTTAAAATGAAGTGGTGATCCTAAAACAGGGAATTTTTACTCGGATTAAATGTCAGGAATTGTGAAAAACTGAGTTTAAATGTATTTGGCTAAGGTGTATGTAAACTTCAACTTCAACTGTGTGTTGTATGTATGTATGTGTGTGTACAGTGGAGGAAAAAGGTATTTGATCCCCTGCTGATTTTGTACATTTGCCCACTTACAAAGAAATGATCAGTCTATCATTTTAATGGTAGGTTTATTTGAACAGTGAGAGACAGGAAAAAAAAAAAAATCCAGAAAAACATGCCAAAAATATTATAAATTGATTTGCATTTTAATGAGGGAAATAAGTATTTGACCCCCTCTCAATCACTCACTGTAGGTATTTGTAGTTGTCCACATATTCTAGGTCAGAACCGTCCAGAGTAGTGATGCTAGTCGGGCGGGAGGGTGTGGGCAGCAATCGGTTGAAGAGCATGCACTTAGTTTTACTAGTATTTAAAATCAGTTGGAGGCCACGAAGGAGTGTTGTATGGCGTTGAAGCTCGTTTGGAGGTCTGTTAGCACAGTGTTCAAAGATGGGCCAGAAGTATACAGAATGGTGTCGTCTGCGTAGAGGTGGATCAGAGAACCACCAGCAGCAAGAGCAACATCATTGATATATACAGAGAAAAGTCGGCCCGAGAATTGAATATTTATAAGGTGATGTGGAAGTATTGATGATCGGTTTACAGGTTCAAATTCCAAATAGTCTTAGCGTACTTCCAGGTAACACATCAGATGAGGTTTTGCATATGTTACAGTTTTTTCCAATTGCTAACACACTAAAATGACATGCACAGCACAATTATTTAAACTGACACACAGAGAGCAAAACCTCTTCTCAAGTCTCCAAAAGTCTAAACACTTTCTGCTTTACACACATTTTGCAATTCAAAATGGCACTTTTTAAATGCACTGCACACGGTTCTCTGCATAAGACACAACAATCTGACATAAAGTCACATGTTTGCCATTTCAAAACACTGCCATTCAAAATTACATTTACATTTCATTTAAGTCATTTAGCAGACGCTCTTATCCAGAGCGACTTACAAATTGGTGCATTCACCTATAATATCCAGTAGAACAACCACTTTACAATAGTGCATCTAAATCTTTTAAAGGGGGGGGGGGGGTTAGAAGGATTACTTTATCCTATCCCAGGTATTCCTTAAAGAGGTGGGGTTTCAGGTGTCTCCGGAAGGTGGTGATTGACTCCGCTGTCCTGGCATCGTGAGGGAGCTTGTTCCACCATTGGGGTGCCAGAGCAGCGAACAGTTTTGACTGGGCTGAGCGGGAACTGTGCTTCCTCAGAGGTAGGGAGGCGAGCAGGCCAGAGGTGGATGAACGCAGTGGCCTTGTTTGGGTGTAGGGCCTGATCAGAGCCTGAAGGTACGGAGGTGCCGTTCCCCTCACAGCTCCGTAGGCAAGCACCATGGTCTTGTAGCGGATGCGAGCTTCAACTGGAAGCCAGTGGAGAGAGCGGAGGAGCGGGGTGACGTGAGAGAACTTGGGAAGGTTGAACACCAGACGGGCTGCGGCGTTCTGGATGAGTTGTAGGGGTTTGATGGCACAGGCAGGGAGCCCAGCCAACAGCGAGTTGCAGTAATCCAGACGGGAGATGACAAGTGCCTGGATTAGGACCTGCGCCGCTTCCTGTGTGAGGCAGGGTCGTACTCTGCGAATGTTGTAGAGCATGAACCTACAGGATCGGGTCACCGCCTTGATGTTAGTGGAGAACGACAGGGTGTTGTCCAGGATCACGCCAAGGTTCTTAGCACTCTGGGAGGAGGACACAAGGGAGTTGTCAACCGTGATGGCGAGATCATGGAACGGGCAGTCCTTCCCCGGGAGGAAGAGCAGCTCCGTCTTGCCGAGGTTCAGCTTGAGGTGGTGATCCGTCATCCACACTGATATGTCTGCCAGACATGCAGAGATGCGATTCGCCACCTGGTTGTCAGAAGGGGGAAAGGAGAAGATTAATTGTGTGTCGTCTGCATAGCAATGATAGGAGAGACCGTGTGAGGATATGACAGAGCCAAGTGACTTGGTGTATAGCGAGAATAGGAGAGGGCCTAGAACAGAGCCCTGGGGGACACCAGTGGTGAGAGCAAATGACACTACATGAGCTAATTGGCCAATACATGTGCCACCTGGCCAAACACCTCAATGGTTAATTGTTACCACTTCAATCAGGAAGTAAGCACTATGAAAAGACCACAGGTGAGCACTTTTTGTTTTACAACAATTGTAAAACAAAAAGCCGTTGCAGAGAGAGGAAGAGGGAGGGTGAGAATGAGAGGGGGAGGCAGAGTGAGAGGTAGGGGTAGAGCTGGTAGAGGAGTTCATGGCCAAAGAAGACAACTTTCAAATGAAATCAGAGCAACCTTAGTTGATCATGTCATCAACCATGGGCTGACAATGCGAGAGGCTGGACAGAGAGTGCAGCCCAACTTGAGCCGTTTTACTGTCGCCTGTATCCGGACATTTAGACTGGAGTACAGGTATGTAACCAACATTTCTTTCACACTATGTAGTACACCCCATGTCATAGCGTATCAGTTGGGTGACACCTGTTTACTTCATGAATGGCTGATGTCATACACTAACTGCACAAATTTCCTGTAGAATTTACTCTACTGTGGGGGAAATATCTTTAGGCTGCATTGTCCAAGCCCTATATTTTTGTTTTTTTGTTTTTCTAAAGGACTGAGAGACGCAACCATGGTGGAGGAAGGGGCCAAATGTTCACCGCGGTACAGGAAGCTGCCATTGTAAACTTGGTTTTGGAAAATAATGAAATCAGATTACGAGAAATTCAAAGCAACATCATCCAAGACAACACCATATTCAACGAGTCAGTCTGTCCACATTGGCTCGCATTCTCAAGCGAAACCAAATCAGAATGAAACAACTTTATAAGGTTCCGTTTGAGAGAAACTCTCAAAGAAACAAAGAGGTCAGACGAGCATATGTGGATGTAAGTACAATATTGACTACAGTACACTACACGCAACATTGTTTCCCAGTGTACTGGATAACACCATATTGACTGCTTTTGTTCTTTGTTTTCAGGGAGTACTGGAAATGGATGCTCATGCAATCCCACATGAGTTCATCTTTATAGATGAAGCTGGGTTCAACCTAGCAAAGACCAGAAGAAGGGGGAGAAACGTCATTGGCCACAGAGCCATTATAGATGTTCCTGGCCAACGTGGTGGGAACTTCACAATGTGCGTTGCCATCTCCAATATGCATGGTGTCCTCCACCGTCATGCCAACCTTGGACCATACAACACAGCCCATATTCTCACATTTCTGGACAGACTCCACAACATTCTCAATACTTATTTCCCTCACTAAAATGCAAATCAATTTATAACATTTTTGACATGCGTTTTTCTGGATTTTTTTGTTATTCTGTCTCTCACTGTTCAAATAAACCTACCATTAAAATTATAGACTGATCATTTCTTTGTCAGTGGGCAAACATACAAAATCAGCAGGGGATCAAATACTTTTTTCCCTCACTGTAGGTGTCTGGTTAGACTGTAAACTCTCTTTCCAGACTCGCATTAAGCATCTCCAATTCAAAATGTAATCTAGAATCGGTTTCCTATTTCGCAACAAAGCATCCTTCACTCACGCCGCCAAACATACCCTCGTAAAACTGACTTTCCTACCGATCCTTGACTTCGGCGATGTCATTTACAAAATAGCCCCCAACACTCTACTCAACAAATTGGATACAGTCTATCACAGTGCCATCCGTTTTATCCAGGTCGCAATTGTAAATGAAAACTTGTTCTCAACTTGCCTACCTGGTTAAATAAAGGTGAAATAAAAAAGAAATAAAAAATATCACACAAGCCCCATATACTACCCACCACTGCGACCTGAATGCTCTCGTTGGCTGGCCCTCACTACATATCCGTCGCCAAACCCACTGGCTCCAGGTCATCTATAAGTCTTCGCTAGGTAAAGCACCGCCTTATCTCAGCTCACTGGTCACCATAACAACACCTACCCGTAGCACGCGCTCCAGCAGGTATATTGCACTGGTCATCCCCAAAGCCAACACTTCCTTTGGCCGCCTTTCCTTCCAGTTCTCTGCTGCCAATGACTTGAACGAATTGCAAAAATCTCTGAAACTGGAGTCTTATATCGCCCTCTCTAACTTTAAGCATCAGCTGTCAGCTTACCAGCTTACCGATCACTGTACCTGTACACAGACAATCTGTAAATAGTACACCCAACTACCTCATCCCCATATTATTACTTACCCTCTTGCACCCCAGTATCTCTACTTGCACATCATCATCTGCACATCTATCACTCCAGTATTAATGCTAAATTGTAATTATTTTCACCTCTATGGCTTATTTATTGCCTACCTCCCTACATTTGCACACATTGTACATAGAATTTTCTATTTCTTTTCTTTTTTGTTATTGACTGTACGTTTGTTTGTGTAACTCTGTGTTGTTGTTTTTGTCGCACTGCTTTGCTTTATCTTGGCCAGGTCGCAGTTGTAAATGAGAACTTGTTCTCAACTGACCTACCTGGTAAAATAAAGGTGAAATAAAACATTTAAATAAATGAAGGTTCTGAGAAAGAGAAAAGTTTCCTCCAGAGTGGGTGCTTACAGGTAATATAAAGTTTGTCAGTGGTGGCAGCTCCTCTGTGAATGCGTTGAGACAGCTTTCCAGGTCTGCCACTGGCTGGGAACTTAACTTGCTTTTCTCTGTTGGATAGAGTGAGATAAGAGTATGAATAGAATGAGAAGGCCACCGGCTGGGGTGAGCTGTGTGTAATGATTCTACAAAAGGATTTGCAGAAATATATTTACTTATCTTTCTCTTGCAGATGACCATGGTGTGGCAATGTTGGATCCCACATCTTGTAAGACACACTGAATCTGTAGGGTTAGGCAGGTAAGCACTGAGTAAAATATAACATATGTTTATCATTACTCTCCAAAAATTAACTGAATAAGTTCAAACTCAGAACGTCCAGCTGATCTGTGAATTATGACCTTTGTCGATGCAAAACACAAGACCGTGAATAAGTCATAAAGCACAATACCCAATAGAAGGAAAGGACATCACGTTACCCTATTGCTAATGACATCTCATCTGTTGTCCCCAATGCTTCAAACACATGATCTTCCTTAGGTCTTCTCTCTCCAGTGTAAGTGTTAGAGAAACCTTTGGCAATGACAAGATGATGAGCAAAGCTTTCTTTGATGAAATGACCATATGATGTGCAATGACTTGCTTGAATATTCACCTTTATCGCCCGTTTTTGTGCAGATTTTGGGTATGCTGCTGTCTAGCTTTGTGCTGACAGTGGTGTAAAATCTAGCTAACTTGTTACCAAACAAGATACAACATTGTAGCATTAAAAGCGAGTTATACTATACAGCTAGCTACCTTAATTTTGATCCAAACGATGTTTTTGTCCTATTCACAGTTAAACATGTTACTGTTGTTAGGATACACCGTAGCTGAGATGTCTTTGTAATCGTAATCATGTTTAAATAATATAAAAACGCTCCTTGTGCCTCTTGTTTATCGGTGGCATCCGTATGTTAGTGGGCTGATCCAATCTGATCACACGACCAATGGCACGAGGGTGAGAGTAGGATTTTGATTGGCTATCAAAATATCTGTACATCTCACCTCTAGCCCTGATTGGACATGAAGCCAGAGGCATGTCCCGCTGGCTGTGTGTGTCTGTCGCTTGATATTTTCAAGATTGTGGTATTTAACAGTGCCGACAGCTTCATCCCTGCTAAAAATACAACGGGAATTTGTAAAGACTACCCCTCATCGTACGGAGTGGTTTGGAGGTATTACTATTTATAACTACAGGACGTTTTCCTGATGAATTAACTGGAAAAAGCTAGCTAACGTTAGCTATTTTACTAACAATTCAACATTTACTTGGCAGGCTACATTTTGCTATCAGAATGCAAATCAAGGAATGTATCGTGTCTGCACCAGGGAAAGCTATCCTCCACGGAGAACACGCTGTCGTGCATGGCAAGGTAAGTATTTTTTTTACATTTTTATTTCACCTTTATTTAACCAGGTAAGTTCTCATTTACAACTGCGACCTGGCCAAGATAAAGCAAAGCAGTGCGACACAAACAACAACACAGAGTTACATGGAATAAACAAGCGTGCAGTCAGTAACACAATACAAAAAAATAAAGGCTATATACAGTGTGTGCAAATGGCATGAGAAGGTAGGGCAATAAATAGGCCATAGTAGCGAGTGGCTTCCTATTTCGCAACAAAGCATCCTTCACTCATGCTGCCAAACATACCCTCGTAAAACTGACTATCCTACTGATCCTTGACTTCGACGATGTCATTTACAAAATAGCCTCCAACACTCTACTCAGGAAATTGGATGCAATCTATCACAGTGCCATCCGTTTTGTCACCAAAGCCCCATATACTACCCACCACTGCGACCTGAATGCTCTGGTTGGCTGGCCCTCGCTTCATATCCATCGCCAAACCCACTGGCTCCAGGTCATCTATAAGTTTTTGCTAGGTAAAGCCCCGCCTTATCTCAGCTCACTGGTCACCATTGCAGCACCCACCCGTAGCACGCGCTCCAGCAGGTATATGTCACTGGTCACCCCCAAAGTCAATTCCTTCTTCTGCTGCCTTTCCTTCCAGTTCTCTGCTGCCAATGACTGGAACGAACTGCAAAAATCACTGAAGCTGGAGACTCATATCTCCCTCACTAGCTTTAAGCACCAGCTGTCAGAGCAGCTCACAGATCACTGCACCTGTACATAGCCAATCTGTAAATCACCCATCCAACTACCTCACCCCCATACTGTTATTTATTTTATTTATTTTGCATCCCAGCATCTCTACCTGCACACTCATCTTCTGCACATCTATCACCCCAGTGTTTAATTTTCCATTCTGTAATAATTTTGCCACTATGGCCTATTTATTGCCTCACCCCCCTTATCCTACCTCATTTGCACACACTGTATATAGACTTTCTCTATTGTATTATTGACTGTATGTTTGTTTATTCCATGTGTAACTTTGTGTTATTGTTTGTGTCTCACTGCTTTGCTTTATCTTGGCCAGGTCACAGTTGTAAATGAGAACTTGTTCTCAACTAGCCTACCTGGTTAAATAAAGGTGAAAATAAAAAACACATGTACTGAACAATAATATAAATGCAACAATTTAATGATTTTACTAATTTACAGTTCATAAGGAAATCGGTCAATTGAAATACATTTAATTAGGCCCTAATCAATGGATTTCACATGACTGGGCAGGGGCGCAGGGCCTGGGAGGGCATGGGCCTACCTGCTGGGGAGCCAGGCCCATCCACTCGAGACCCAGGTCCAGCCGATCACAACGATCACGAGTTTTTCCCCACAAAAGGGCTTTATTGCAGACAGAGATACTCCTCAGTTTCATCAGCTGTCTGGATGGCTGGTCTCAGACGATCACACTGGTGAAGAAACTGGATGTGGAGGTCCTGGACTGGCGTGGTTACATGTCTACGGTTGTGAGGCCGGTTGGACTGCCAAATTCTCTAAAATGACATTGGGAGGTGGCTTATAGTAGTGAAATGAACATTTAAATTATATGGCATCATCTCAGGTGGACATTGCTGCATCAGCATGCCAATTGCACACTCCCTCTCAACTTGAGACATATATGGCATTGTTGTGTTACACAACTGCACATTTTATTGACCTTTTATTGTCCCCAGCACAAAGTGCACCTGTGTAATGATCATGCTGTTTAATTAGCTTCTTCATATGCCACACCTGTGGATGGATTATCTTGGCAAAGGAGATATGTTAACTAACTGGGATTTAAACAAATTTGTGCACATTTGAGAGAAATAAGCATTTTCTTTTGTGTATGGAAAAATTCCCGGATCATTTATTTAAGCTCATGAACTATGGGACCAACACTTTACATGTTCCGTTTTATACTTTTGTTAAGTATATTTTGAGCCTGATTTACTTTATTGTATGAATATCTTACTGAAGATAGTTGTCCATGCCAGTCCATCATCTTTATGTATTCATGAGATTTGTTCGTCATATGACCCCCAAGACAAGCAGTGTTATTGTTTTCTGTTCACCGAAAGATTGGTTGTTGAAATGAAATTGATTTGACATTAACCACAACAATAATTCAGAGGTATTTTTGCTCCCACCCGTGCTAGGTGGCTCTGGCTGTAAGTTTGAACCTGCGCACATACCTACGGTTGCAGGCCACATCCACCAGTAAAGTCTGCATCAATCTCCCCAACATCAACACTTTCCTCAGCTGGGATGTGACCGCGTTAAAGCAGCTTCTCCCTGACTCTGGAGGTGAGAGATGTTGTAGGGCTGACCGATTGAAATAATTTGGACGGTAACCGGAGTGGGATTTGAACCCTGGTCCCTGTCAGTCCAACACCTTAGTCATTACACAAAGAGGCTTGAACCTCTTTACAAGGTAGGTGTTGTACAGTTGTTTTTGTTACATTTGTTTTATTTAACAACATTAATTAATTCCAAGTAATCTCAACTCGATAGAGCTGCTGCCTATGCTTTCTGAGAAAATCACTGTTTTGTAGTTCTTCAAAGTAAATAAAGCATACTTTTATGACTGCTGAATACCAACTATCAATCACTTATATCGTGTTTTTTCAGGTAGTGATACCTCTCTCTATATCACATCACGATCATTCTTCTGCTTCTGTAGCAGGCGTAAAAGAAGAACACAGACCAAACACCTACTGTGCTGGAGTGTGCGATCAATTATGGTCTGCCGAATTCTGCACTACTAAGAATCTATCCATACTAATTTCTACCCCCCCCCCCCCCCCCAATCAAGCACCCCTACCCTATTACACTTGATATCATGCTGAAACAATCCACCCGTAGGATTATTCAGCATGTTCGACAGTAACATCTGCATTCCATTTTTTGCATTGAAAAAAGGAATCCCATCTGTACTCAGCAGCACTGATAAGCTTTCACTTCTTTGACCTTCTTTCCGACTGATCAATCCTTTGGTCTCAATCACTCTGCCTCTCTTCACATTTTCTATAATATCATCTATGGACATAGATAATGGGACCCCAGTGATGACTCCCCTCAACCTAGCATAAGCACCAGGGACATGGCTTTTAATCTTCTTCCCATTAAGCTTTTCCATTAGCAGAATATTCCCTTGCTGAGCCTGGCTACCACAAAGTATTAGCAGTCTACCATTTCCAATGAACCGGGCTAGTTTGAGTTCAGCTATCTCTTTTCTCTACGGCATTGGTTAATCGGATAGGGTGTAAACGAGGCCCTGTGGTCTCAAACACCATCAGAACTTGTCACTCTGACACATTATTAGTCTTGCTTCCTACCTTGACCCTCTTTATGCCTTCTTTACTAGATGCACCACTGCTTTGTGTTTCATGATCTCTCTTCCTATGTCTTTCCACTACAGACCATTCAGATCCTTGACCCTCATCCACCTGATCCATATCATCAGAACTGTCACCCATATTGATCACATTCCAGCACAGCTGCTGCTTCTCCAACCTTTTCTCCATTTCCTCAACTTGGTCCGCGCTACTCTCCGCCATGTCCAACCGTCCGCCATACGTTCCTGCAAATCGGCCCGACGTCCCGCTTCCATCTCTCCATTATGGTCATTGTAGTTAATTACCATGTTTTATACACTTAAATATGTAGAATATTGGCCTATTTGAATCTACAACTCCCTACTACATCGCATAGTTCAGGCTTGATCTGATTTCTCTCGAAAAACTGCAATGTATGTGCACATTGAGCTCACTCCAGAAAAACGTAACGAATTAAATAAAAAAATTATACAAAATATTCAGTTAATCAATCAGCACAAGACACCAATGTAGCAAATTTTGGAGATGAGCTGGACTTGAACCCAAAAACTATTGGAAAAGTTGTAAAATAACAGCTGAAAGTATCTTTGTGGTTGTTTTATTCTCCTATTGTAATGTTGTCTATTTGTATCATTCTGTCTCACAGCTGAGCTGGGGAATGTGAATGAGCTTGATGCAGAGCTTGTCAGGATGCTGCGAAACTTTGTTGGTGTATCAAATGGAACCTTGGATACTCGCAGCATGGCCATCCTAGCCTTCCTCTACATCTACCTCTGTGTCTTTGCCCAGTCAGGGTAAGAGTGTCAACTGATAGAGCAAATTGATTTATATAGGCATGTTAACATAGGGTAATGCTAATCTTGGTACCCAAGAACCAAACCTCTAATGCCCTAATGAACACCACAGACCCCATCCTAGTGAGAAAGACTTGGGCAGCTAGGAGCTGGGTAGATGCTAAGGAGTAGACCTAATCGTGAGTTGACGCTTGCAGCGCTATGCTAGCATGTCTGAGAGAGTGGTGGATGGGCTCTGACAGGACGGACAGCCACTAATGAGAGGCTGGCACTGGGCTCACGCTGCAGCCTTAACAAGTCTGGATGCGTTTGTCCCTAGGGAAAGCAGCTCCTTAATTAGTTTTGAGCGCCCTCCTGTCCTGTCTGACCAGAAAGAGCCTGGCTGTCATGGGCATTGACAGAGCCTGTCCTGTCTGCCCAGAAAGAGCCTGGCTGTCATGGGCATTGACAGCGCCTGTCCTGTCTGCCCAGAAAGAGCCTGGCTGTCATGGGCATTGACAGCGCCTGTCCTGTCTGCCCAGAAAGAGCCTGGCTGTCATGGGCATTGACAGCGCCTGTCCTGTCTGCCCAGAAAGAGCCTGGCTGTCATGGGTATTGACAGCGCCTGTCCTGTCTGCCCAGAAAGAGCCTGGCTGTCATGGGCATTGACAGCGCCTGTCCTGTCTGCCCAGAAAGAGCCTGGCAGTCATGGGCAAGTCTACTGTAGTCACATCCATGAACATATGTACACCACGCTAGTCGTTCACAATAAAAAGGACTGCTGTGTCTAGACGCTTTGGCCAGTTGGATTAAGATCAAAGGAAATGTGCATTTTTTGGGATGTTTTTGCTGTAGGAGCTGTTGCAAAGTGTGATGTTTTTGTGTGAGATTGAGTGCCCTAAAACCTATTACAAACACTAGTAGGTAAAAACAATAGCGCTATTTTTAGCTTTTTCATCCACATTTAATAGTTTTTCACTCAGCCATACCAAACTAGGCTGAAGAAATCATACTACAGTCACATTCCTAGATGTAAGCAAGCCATGCTGAGAATGTTTTCAGTAATTGATGGAATGTGATTAATAGTTCTCATCCATCTCAGGGAGTTGCCCAGCCTGACGGTGTCTGTGTGGTCAGAGTTGCCAACTGGAGCGGGTCTGGGCTCCAGCGCTGCCTACTCTGTGTGCCTGGCTGCAGCCATGCTTTGTGCCAGTGGAACCATCCCTTCTCCACTGAGTGACCAGGAAAACACAGCCAGGTAATGACCTAACACCAGATACCCTACTGGATCTACTAACATGGAGTTATTTCAAGAAATCTCTCACTAGCTGTTTTATTGGAACAAACAAATGAAACATTGTAAGCCATATTTGTCTTAATTTATAGTTACTTTAGTTAATTTAGAGTAGCTGCTGCAGCACCACTAGCTGAGTCCTGGGATATGCTATTCCACCCTCCAGACAGACAGTCAGTCAATACAAATATATTCTGCCCACAATGTGAACTATTTGCTTCCGTTTGGCTGCAGTTTCTCCAGCAACCTACATATTGTTTTTCAGTCATCTGTAGAGATTTTGATAGCTTTCAGATCCCCAGTTTTCTTAAATCTATTTCCACAACTGGAGGATGCTAGTCCGTTATAAATTCTGGAAGTCAGACTGGACTGTTTCTGATGTCCTCACATGTCAGTATGGGTGGGGCTGGACTCATCACAAGCACAGAGTGAGGGACAACAGGGCTATGTTAGACAGGGGTTGAAGGCCCAGTGTAAATCCTCATTGTAATCATCTCTTCTGTATTTCATTGTGTTTCAACAGGTGGGGTGAGGTGGAGATGGAGCTAATAAACAGGTGGGCGTTTCAGGGAGAGAGGATCATCCATGGGAACCCATCAGGGGTGGACAACGCTGTGGGGACATGGGGTAAGACCCGCATCCCTCTGCCTTGTGCACTCAACAGCACAGACCCCACAGTACCACACAGCTTTGTGGTGTGTGTGGTACAATGAATGGTGTGATACAATCTGGCAGCATGTTCTGTCTGCAGAACGGCACAAAACAGTATTGTAGCGGGAGTTACTTTTCTTGTGTGTGTTTTCTGTGAGCAGGCTGATGTTACAGTTAACACTGCAGTATTCCTTTGTGTGTTGCGAGGGTTGTTTTGCGCCCAGAAAATACTATTTTGCTCAAATTACTCTATTATGGTATCTGATTGATGGCCGATTCTATCACTTTGCTTTGAATCTTGAAGGTGGCATATTGAGATACCGTTCTGGGAAGACAACAGCCTTAAGCAGGTACTGTACACTAAACCAATCCCTTTCCATGTCACTGCAGTGAATATGGTCAATGGGCCTAATTTACATTGACAGTTTTACAGAGTGTGATAGCATGCATTATTTCAAGTAGTCGACTGTGTTGTGGAGGGATTAATGAATGTCATCCAGGTCAGTGGGTTAATGGATTATACTCTTGAACAATTATTCCAGCATGGCAGGTGGCATTAAATCCCCAATGCAGTTACAATGGACTACTTTAGAATAAGGACGTACCTCTGTGACACTGCCCATGCTGTCACAAACAATGAATGGAAAAGATAGTCTGTGCTCCTTCACTCTGCTATTGCCACTCATGAGGAGAAACATTGACAATAGCAACACCTGAATAAATACAGGTACATAATGTGGTATGATATTGCTAACTTTCCTTTAATGTTTTCCCACTTGTAGGGTCCCAATGTTAAGGATCCTACTCACGAACACCAAGGTCCCTCGCAGCACCAAGGTACTTGTTGCTGGAGTGAAGGACAAAATGAACAAGGTACTAAATGGCTCTGGTCTCTGTGTTCTCCTCCCCAGCCCTGTAATTAGTGTAATCGCCAGTGCTTTAATTTGCATGGGAAAGACACTCTGGGGCCTGGCATTGACTGTCTTCATAAAACATGGAGAAGAAGCGCTTAGCTAGCACCCCTGTGTGCCGTTGCCTAGGTGACATCCACAGGTGTGAGCACTTATGTTCTTTTAGATTGTCATAGGTGGTGTTACTGGCAGTGTTGTGATTGGGGGAAAGAGCTATGTTTTTTTCACTGGCTTTTTGTGCTGCTATACAATATGTACTGACTGTTTTAATTAATGATATGACCACTAGATGAGATGATATTATGGACATTTGCTGCTTTAGTCTGCACTGTTGACTTCCTTAAGTATATTTAGTGTTGTTAAATTCCTTTACATTGAATTCCAAATGATTAGTAAAAAGTATTTATTCTTAGTTTTATTTGCTGTTCTCTTCCCCCCTCCAGTTTCCCTCTATTATAAACCCTGTACTGGAGTCTGTGGATGCAGTCTCCTGCACCTGTGAGCAGACCTTAACAGAGATGGCCAGCGACACCCCCACACCAGAGCACTACAATGTCTTGGAGGTACAGTATGGAAACGCATGTTGCCTATGGACGGTGTGTTCTGGTGGGGTAGACACTACCAGTCTGACACAGCGTACAAATGATTGACTTCCTCTTACACATGGTAAAAGCCAGGGGTGCAACTTTCACTAGGGACGGGGGACATGTCCCCTTAACATTTTGAAATTGCGTTGTTGTCCCCCCCAGTTTTATCATTGGAATGTGATACAAAATGAGGCAACGGTGTGCTTTAGGACCATGCAGATGCTTGCGAGCGGTCGGCTAGGTTGTTTGGAGTGTTTATCTTAATTTATAAAAATAATGATACCCTCCCTCACTTCTAAAACCAAAGTTGCACCCCTGGTAAAAAACTACAGCTGCATGAAAAGCCAAAATACAGAACAAAATTGTGTTTTCATACAAAACAGATTGAAAATGAAATTATGTAAAACCCACAGCTGCTATTATATCTCCCATAGGAGCTTATTGACATCAACCAGCACCACCTGAATGTGATTGGTGTCGGACACCCGTCCCTGGACACTCTGTGCCGTGTCACCCTGGCCAGAGGGCTACACAGCAAGCTGACTGGTGCCGGAGGAGGGGGCTGTGGCATCACCTTGCTTAGACCAGGTACTGTAGCTGTCTGCTAGTAACGCCTCCCTACACTTTCATCTGGCTCGCAGTAATCAAGTGGGGGCGTCCCTATGTTATGTGTTCTTACACTGCATTGGCATTGCCACCATCTATGGCCCTCGCCTTCATTTTGGGGCAGAGAGTTGCTGAGAGCCTTGTTGCCTTGTCTATTTTTTTTATGAATAGTGTGACCTCTTAACAGTGAGCGAGATCTGTGAAATGACATCTGCATGCTGATTGTATGTCGGCACATCAGTAGATTTGGCTCCATTATATTGACTTGACGGCGAGCCAAGATATGGGGTGTGTGCCAAAATGTCACCCTCAGTCTAGTCTCAAACTGACGGCATAGAGAAGGAGAGCTGGTTGAGTTAGCCAGGAGGATCCTGTGTTTCACGCTTATCTTCCACAAAAATCCACTGCCACCTTTGCTTATGCCTGCAGCCCGTAACACAAAGAATATATATCCCCAAATGAAGTTGCTTTGTTTTGTTGTACTAGCAAACAAGTGTTGCACATTTTTTGTGCTTTGTAGCTATTTTCCAAAAGGTTTAGTCGTGTTTTCCCCTCAGTGCTCTCAGATCAGCTTTGATTTGAGCGAGAGCAGGGACGAAACATGCAGTGAAGTTACCTGCTATCCTGCAGCCTTGTTAAAACCCACCACTGTCTGATGACGTGCTACGTATTTAGCATTTCTTTATAATGAGCATTATAATGATTTTTCTCCACATAGAGATGTACTTTAGCTTACTGTTTGTTCTTCAGTTTAATAAATACTACTACTACTACTACTACTACTACTACTACTACTAATACAGTATAGTAGCCATTTCAGACACTTTTATCCAAAGCAACTTACTGTACAGTACAGAGAGTGGGGGCATACCTTTTTTAATATATTTGACCCCAGTGGGAATTGAACCCATGACCCTGGCATTGCTAGTGCCATGTTCTTCCCAGCTGAGCCACACAGCACCACAGAAGCAGCCAGGTTAAATGCCCTCTTCAAGGTCAGTCTCAAATCCAAATCCCTGGTCACGCAAACATTTCCTTTGCTGCATGGTGGGAGGCTTTCTTATTTTACTTTCAGAAATTGCTCCCCTATTTGACACATTTTCACCCCAAGCATTTTAGCCCTAGCCTATGTTTACACATTATTATCCAGTTATTGGGCACCCTGGTGTTTGCTAGAGAGGGCTTTGTAGGTTCAGCTCTCACAGTGGCCGTCAGACTCCACCTCCTAGTGGGAGTCTCGCATCACAGAACCCTAGTGTGCAGATTCCGATGGGTGCCATTTCAGTAGCAAACATAGTCCTTCTCCCAAGCTCTGCAGATGTAAATGAATCCTCCGGAGCAGTAAGCAGGAACGGAGGGTCAAAAACAAGTTGGGTGTTAAATGTAGTTCACTGTGTGTGATGGTTTGTTTTTCTTTGTGATTTCCTCTCGTAGAAACGGAGTGCTCGGTGGTCCAGAACACGATCCAGGACTTGAGAGACTGTGGATATGACTGCTGGGAGACCCGTATCGGTGCAGCAGGCGTGCAGCAGCACTCTCCCCTCGCTGTGAAAGAGGAGGTCCTGGAGGTTTTGGCGCGCTACTGAGACCCACTGGCCATGGGTGTGCCCAATGCCCTCCCTACAGGGTAGTGGGGAGCTTTGCTCCATGACTCTGGCCTACCAAGTCTTCTATTGTTAAGGAATGACAGCGAACAATAGACTTGGCTACAGTATGGGTTGACGCATAAATGTTAATAGCACTTGTCTATTAGACTACCAACAGTCAAGACAGACTGTGTGTCAGGGGAGGACAATAACTCATCACTTGTTTTTCTATCTCTGAAATCATGCCACTTCTAACTCTGAAATCATGCCATTTCTTATATTGTAGGGGAACTAGGCAGGTGATCACACGTCTCTTTGAAATGTGGTTTTCTAGTTTTCAGTATTGGAGTATGAGCCTTCCCTGGCCTGAAATGAATGTTAACAGATGTGGGTTTGAACTGTTTTTCTAGGTTTAGCATGAGCTTTTTATTAGATTTCTAATGCGGATGCTGCAGAAAAGCAAGAAACACTGTGGTCAGCAGTGTGTCTAGCCGCTGGTTTTGGCAGAGACAACTAGTATTCAAAAACGAGTAAAAACGAACCCACTGGGGGGAGAAAAAGATAGATGACCAACCTTGACTTTAGTGCTTATTTGTTTTCAACTCAAGATTTGTCCTTTTTCAGTGTGCGGTTTTTAGTCTTGTTTTTGAATATCAGTACCTTCATTGACGTCTTGTTAAGTTCAAAAGAGGGTGCAGTGATCTGTTTGTCCAATAGATGGCAGCAAAATGTAAGAATTCAATAACCTCAACAGGGACTGAGCGAGTCGAGCAACGGGGACTAAGCGAGTCAGAGCGATAGATTGTCATTCAGTGTTTGCTTCAGGTGTCAATACAATGCCATGGCTGATGCACTATTTGTTAAACTAACCTTTTAAAACTGAAAACCTTCTAGTTCTATGTGTCACATAAGTGGTGTGTGGATGTCTTTTTAAAGGAGCTATTGCACACTTGGACACAATCCAAGACTAGTTATGGTGAATTCATTGACTAAAAATAGAAAAAAAAATAAAAAAAGATAAACCACTTCCTCAAGAAGCATAGCAGGGTAATTGTTTTCTCAAGGTCCAAAGCAAAAATTGTATTTCTCCATACTTTTTTTGTGGTGAGACCATGTTTTTTTGAAGACAGCCCCTCAAGCTCTTCTTTCCAAGAGCTGAGTATGAAATTGAAAATGACAGCCATTATCTGATTTCTTTGGTCATCAAATATGTCTGATGCATCATGCCACAGACCAAGAAATGCAAGGCCTTTAAAAATAACTATTGGTAGGTAGGCTAGGCTACATCTCTGCCTTTCACATTGGTTTTCACGTTTTGTTATTTATATTAACCATGATATGCTAGAGCATGTATAAGGGGGGAAAAAAGCAAATCTTGAATCATTGTATTTCAGTACATATCAGAGGAGGCTGGTTGGAGGACCTAAAGGAGGATAGGCTCATTGTAATGAATGGAGTCAAACGTGGTTTCCATGTGTTTGATACTGTTCCATTAATTCCATTCCAGCCATTATAATGATCCTGTCCTCCTATAGCTCCTTCCACCAGCCTCCTCTGGTACATATGCATCCCATATTTCTATTGATTTATTTTCAAAATTATGAAAAGCGTTTGTTTTTGATCAGTGTTAATGTTGTGTGAGAAAGGTGGTGTAGCACATGAGGAAAGGGAGGCTGGCTACAAGGCTTTTCAGTGAGCCTGGATTAATGTCCTCTAATGTGGATCAACAGCTCGTGGCGTGCAGTGACTCACGCTTACTTTTGTGCTGACACACACGCATCTTCAAATTATGTTTTACTTAACTGCTCATCCTCTAAGCATAACAGAAATTTCTGCCTATGCTGCATTCATATAAGATATGGATTAGCCTAATTTAGAAAACTTCTCATTTCGGGAAAAGGTCAGTTGGGGATATCTGAGTCTTAAATCTCCATTTTTATTTAATTTTAAATGTCATGAAGATTGAGTAGTGTGGACCTGGCAGTGTGTATGAATGAACGGCGTTTGTCACATGCCCCCTCCATCCCTTTCTTCCTGTCACCCCTCTCGTCCCCCTGAATTGTGTCATCTTTATGTCAGTGCTGCCCCCGTCACTGCTCTGCACAGTCGCCCCTAACCCCCGCTGCAATTTAATTACCACTGCACTTTTCAATTGAAATGGCATTGACGAGGGGGGACAAGAGGGAGACAGCAGCCCAGCCGTGCCCGTTTCATTTTAAGCTCCTCTTTCTTCTCTCTACTCTCTCTCTCTCCTTTTACCCCTGCGAGGCACAGATGTTTTTTTTTATCAATGTCAATGCCAGCTTCTTTTTGCTCTGATGAATAGATTCTAAGAAGGCCCTGACGTTATTTCAGATAACAGAAGGAGCAATGAAAGGGGGTCAAGGATAGAGGGAGAATGACAGCACTGGAGATGACATGAAAAGCCTTCAAAGAGAGAATATGTGTACATTATATATTTTTTTGTTTTTTTCACAAAGTGTGCAGTGTTTGAATCATGGGAGAATAATAAGGGATGCAGAAATCGTACTGCTCAAGCAAGAGTAACGCAATGGTTAATTTTGCTATGGAAATGTTGTGATCATGATCACTATGGCACCACCATCCCTCTGGTCTCAATGAGCTGGTGAAATGTTGTCATGACCTATTCACTTTCAACACACAATTGGAACTGGCTGACAATAGATCACTTTGTTCTTGGCCATGACTGTTTGCCTATGCATGTTTTTCCTTGCAGGTCATTATATCGGTATCTGTCAGTTGGAGATTTTGAGTACAGTATGTGGTCATTAACATTTAGTAGTTTCTTAGGATCCCCATTAGCTGTTGCCAGGCAGCAGTGTGTGCGTGCATGTCCATCCTCTCCCAGCCTCCAGGCACAGACAGACGGCTGACAGACATCAGCCTCTGAAAGCCTCGTGGGTCTAGCCTCCGACCCCACCCCCCACCCACCCACTCATTAGGGCTCTGTGACCCTCCTGTGGGGAGGTTGCCCTTTTGGGGAAGTGACGGGGCGGAGGGGGCCAGGGGCAACTGGCTGTGGTGAACGCAGGGATCTGCTGACCCTATTAAAGCCAGTGGGGGTGTGGTGGAATCTGTGACAGAATTCCCCAGAGTCCCCACGCTTCATTTGAAGAGGACTGAAACATTGGTGCCACTTTGGAAAAACAATGGGTCACTTGTGACTCACATGAGCACTAACATAACTAGACAGAGATACCAGAACTACATAAACATAGAGAGCGTTGACCACCACAGCACATGACTAGTGTCCGCTCCACATACCATACTTATGTAATTACATTGATCAGGTAACTGGTTGTGTGAAGTAGTGGAAGAAACCTGCGCAGTAGTATGTCATCCCCTTAGTGCCGGCAGCTCTTGTTTTAATTGCAGGCTAAGGTTTCGCTTTTTCTTGTTGCCTTTGAAGAGCCTTATTGATTTTTATACCACCCCTCATCCCTGCTCTGCTCGGGTAAAGAGCAAATCCCTTATGGCAAAGTTACCAGGAATGTAAAAGCATAAAATTGTCAGCTATTTTATTTTTTCACACAAGACTGATGTGCAATCGAGACGTTTTGACATTGAAGTTTTAAAAATTGGGCTCCTCTGCTTTTTAAAAAGAGTGAGAGGAAATATTGAGGCTGTATTTTATTCCTGTGGTCTGTCTCGTAGACGGGTCAGCTCCAGGGCTAGCTCATCGCCAACGCTGTTAAAAAATATTTAGATTTTCTACTGAATGAGTCAAATGCACCCCAACTCTAAAGCAGCTATGCTCCTGTTATGGTTAAATGAACTGACCCTGTCAAAAATCCCCACCAAAACTATGGCAATAATGATTTCTCAGGTTGTGTAGTTGTCTTCTGTGGAATTAATGCTATCTACTGTGGCATTTGGGTGAATATGCTAGTAAATAATATTGAAGTGGTTTCTCTTGATGTCTCTCGGTTATGAAGCTTCAATCAGAATTATGTACAATTCCTTGCATCTATTGTAAATCTAGCGACGCAAACATTGATGCCAAATCTTTAATCATGCTACCACCCGCGTTAAGAACCTGGCATAGAACTCAATGCAATTACACTTGGCTTTCTAAAGAACCCAAATATCCAAGCAGAAATTTGATAAGCTGGCTATTATTAAATGAATGCTAATCTAACTTGCATACTTTGAACTGCCTTTTGAATAGAAAATACACTCATCATTGTCCTTGGGATACCTGCCAATTTAATTTAATCCTGCTGTGTGTCGCCGAGGTTTTGAGAGGATGAAGATCTTCCTATTTAATCACGTGTCATCACAGTGTGATTGACGGCCTGTTAAAACTCAGTCAACTGCTCATACTAAAAGATTCAGCATTAAAGTGAATAAGTCAAGGTGAACAACGGGATTCAGAGAATGTGGGGAAACACATTCATCCCTATTAGGAGTTCTGTGATTATATCCTGTTGGTCTGTGCCCCACTGGGGGCCATACCCCCCCCCCCAAAAAAACCCTCTCTGGGGTATCTGTACTTTACTATTTATATTTTTGCCAACTTTTACTTCACTACATTCCTAAAGAAAATAATGTACTTTTTACTCCATGCATTTTCCCTGACATCCAAAAGTACATGTTACATTTTGACAGGAAAATGGTCCAATTCACACTTATCACTTGCCTCTGCTCTGGCGGTCTCACCAAACACATGCGTCGTTTGTAAATTATGTTGGAGTGTGCCCCCTGACTACCTGTCAATTTAAAAAATGTCAATAATTGTGCAGTCTGGTTTGCTTAATATACAGAATTTGAAAATGGTTTATACTTTTACTTTTGATACTTAAATACATTTTAGCAATTCCATTTACTTTTGATACTTAAGTACATTTAAAACCAAATACTTTTAGACTTTTACTCAAGTAGTATTTTACTGGTTGACTTACCTTACTTTTACTTGAGTCATTTTTTAGTATCTTATACAGCAAGTATGACAATTTGAGTACTTTTTCCACCACTGCTGTTTAGACCACTCCACTCATGTAATTACTATGGGACAGGTAGGAGTGTTCATATTTCATCCGCTGCATTCACGATAATATCTAATAATCTGAAAGCGTTGCAAAATTGGTATCTCTTCTTGCTCATGCATTATGAATGAGTCACTGTTTTGCATAGATTAGCAATCACAGAAACCTTTCATATCAAAATGTGCCAGGAGGGTTCTATCGCTCTCTTTTTTTAAAGACGTGAGGTGATACATCCCTCCGCTTTTTAAGATATGACAGATCAGGTGATACTGTCTCTCCCCATTTCTCTTCTATTCTCACTCTTGCTCTCTGATTTATTTCTCCATGCATATCATCATCATCATCATCATAGGGGGAATATATGTCATTTTCAACCTGCTTTTAAATTGATTGCTCACTTGCTGAATATTTTTGCATCTGCAGTGTTGTGTCTGGGGCTGCATGGCTAAGCTCAGCAGGGATGTTCTATTGTCAAATTAAACATTTGCCACAACCTAGGAAGAGGAAGATGGCACCCTGACCATCCTTTAAAACCTCTTCAGCTGACAGGCAAAAATGTGAATTTCCGCCTAAAATGTTATACCCAAACTAAAAAGTGTATAACTTAGGAATTATTTGCTGCACATGCATATCGATGGTATCGTTTGAAAGGAAACCCATTGTAGTTTGTATAGAAATAGATAGGAATTACACAAGATATTTCATAGATAGGAATTACACAAGATAAGGTGCAGAAATAAATTTTCTTTTTTTTCCCACATCACATGAAGAAGTAGTGCTGAGTGTTGTTTTGGAGTTGTGGCCCAAAATGTACCCAAAGTATGACATACATACATACATACATACATACATACATACACACATACATACACCAGTTATACAATTGCAAACAGTTCTTCACAGAAAAACTGAAATGGTTGAACTGTTTTCAAAACTGAGGCCTAAAACATCCAAAATAACAGAGGTGCAGGGCAATGTTTTCAACAATACACAATAAATCAGTGTCCTGGGGACATATTGAAATGTATTTGATTTGGGCCAAGCTTAGGTGCACTCACACAAAACAATCAATAATGCTGGCAGCAATCAAGCTGGAGATGTTGGCCAAGGGGGTGGGGGGTGCTAGGGGTGGCAGTAGGGAGGGACAGCTGACTGGGCCCCCAGCCTGGTTATTGGCTCCCATTCATCATCAGTGTCCTGACTGGGTGGTGAGAAATTATCATTTTGGAAGCTACATTACATTATAGTGGAAACTGGTGCAAAATACAAAGCCTGAAATATGTATTTGATTTGAGGCACACAGAGGTGCACACACAAGTAAAATTATAAATATGTACAAAGGCACGGAAGCATTGGGCAGTATTACTCAGTGGTACACTCACACATTTTTTTAAACTAAGGTAGAAACAGCCTACTATGAAAAGATAAAGATTGCTAGTTATCTAAACCAAAACAAAATTAATACTTTGAGCCTGGACCTTTTAGTCCCAAATGGTACCTTTTATTCCCTATGTAGTGCACTACTTTTGACCAGGGCCCATAGTATAGAGCACTGTATGGTGAATAGAATGCAATTTGGGACTTGTCCTAAAAAATTCAAATACAAAAACAAGCAATGACACATGTTCTGCATGCAGAACAAATCAAAATCAAATGTACTTACAATAATCCAAAAGAGGATGCAGGGAGCCCTTAAAAAAAATGTAATCGCTGCAAAATTTCACCTGTCCAAGTTGCCGCTATTATCCTCCATATGTTACGTGTCCGTTGCACTATCCTCCAGAATCATAAATCAAATCAAAGTTTATTGGTCACATGCACAGATTTGCAGATGTTACCGCAGGTGAAAAAAAAAAACTACACAATACACACAATATACACTACCGTTCAAAAGTTTGGGGTCACTTAGAAATATCCTTGTTTTTGAAAGAAAAGCAAAAAAAAATTGTCCATCAAAATAGCATCAAATTGATCAGAAATACAGTGTAGACATAGTCATTTACAACATTAACAATTGTAGCTGGAAACGGCTGATTTTTAATGGAATATCTCCTTAGGCGTACAGAGGCCCATTATCAGCAACCATCACTCCTGGCCTTCTAGGCAGAGTTGCAAAGAAAAAGACAAATCTGTGTTCTTTTGCCCATCTTAATATTTTCTTTTTATTAGACAGTCTGAGATATGTCTTTTTCTTTGCAATTCTTTTTCTTTGCAGCATCCCGGAGTCGCCTCTTCACTGTTGACGTTGACACTGGTGTTTTGCAAATGAAGCTGCCAGGTGAGGACTTGTGAGGCGTCTGTTTCTCAAACTAGACACTCTAATGTACTTGTCCTCTTGCTCAGTTGTGCACCGGGGCCTCCCACTTTCTATTCTGGTTAGATAGCCTTCATTTCTCAGAACAAGAATAGACTGACGAGTTTCAGAAGAAAGTTCTTTGTTTCTGGCCATTTTGAGCCTGTAATCAAACCCACAAATGCTGATGCTCCAGATACTCAACTAGTCTAAAGAAGGCCCGTTTTTTTGTTTCTTTAATCAGAGCAACAGTTTTCAGCTGTGCTAACATAATTGCAAAAGTTTTTTCTAATGATCAATTAGCCTTTTAAAATGATAAACTTGGATTAGCTAACACAACGTGCCATTGGAACACAGGAGTGACAGTTGCTGATAATGGGCCTCTGTACGCCTATGTCGATATTCCATTAAAAATCAGCCGTTTCCAGCTACAATAGTCATTTACAACATTAACAATATCTACACTGTATTTCTGATCAATTTAATGTTATTTTAATGGACAAAAAATTAGATTTTCTTTCAAAAACAAAGACATTTCTAAGTGACCCCAAACTTTTGAACGGTAGTGTGTACAGTTGAAGTCGGAAGTTTACATACACCTTAGCCAAATACATCTAAATTCAGTTTTTCACAATTTAATCCTAGTAAAAATTACCTGTCTTAGGTCAGTTAGGATCACCACTTTATTTTAAGAATGTGAAATGTCAGAATAATAGTAGAGAGAATGATTTATTTCAGCTTTAATTTCTTTCATCACATTCCCAGTGGGTCAGACGTTTACATACATTAAATTAGTATTTGGTAGCATTGCCTTTAAATTGTTTAACTTGGGTCAAATGATTCGGGTAGCCTTCCACAAGCTCCCCACAATAAGTTGGGTTAATTTTGGCCCATTCCTCCTGATAGAGCTGGTGTAGCTGAGTCAGATTTGTAGGCCTCCTTGTCGCACATGCTTTTTTGGTTGTGCCCATACATTTTTTATAGGATTGAGGTCAGGGCTTTGTGATGACCACTCCAATACCTTGACTTTGTTGTCCTTAAGCCATTTTGCCACAACTTTGGAAGTATGCTTGGGGTCATTGTCCATTTGGAAGACCCATTTGCGACCAAACTTTAACTTCCTGACTAATGTCTTGAGATGTTGCTTCAATTTATCCACATAATTTTCCTGCCTCATGATGCCATCTATTTTGTGAAGTGCACAAGTCCCTCCTGCAGCAAAGCACCCCCACAACATGATGCTGCCACCCCCGTGCTTCACAGTTGGGATGGTGTTCTTCGGCATGCAAGCCTCCCCCTTTATTCTCCAAACTTAATGATGGTCATTATGGCCCAAAAGTTATATTTTTGTTTCATCAGACCAGAGGACATTTCTCCAAAAAGTACCATCTTTGTCCCCATGTGCAGTTGCAAACCGTAGTCTGGCTTTTTTACGGCGGTTTTGGAGCAGTGGCTTCTTCCTTGCTGAGCGGCCTTTCAGGTTATGTCGATATAGGACTCGTTTTACTGTGGATATAGATACTTTTGTACCTGTTTCCTCCAGCATCTTCACAAGGTCCTTTGCTGTTGTTCTGGGATTGATTTGCACTTTTCGCACCAAAGTACGTTCATCTCTAGGAGACAGAACACGTCTCCTTCCTGAGCGGTGTGACGGCTGTGTGATCCCATGGTGTTTATACTTGCGTACTATTGTTTGTACAGATGAACGTGGTACCTTCAGGCGTTTGGAAATTGCTCCCAAGGATGAACCTGACTTGTGGAGGGCTACAATTGTTTTTCTGAGTTCTTGGCTGATTTCTTTTGATTTTTCCATGATGTCAAGCAAAGAGGCACTGAGTTTGAAGGTAGGCCTTGAAAGACATCCACAGGTACACCTCCAATTGGCTCAAATGATGTCAATTAGCCTATCAGAAGCTTCTAAAGCCATGACATTTTCTGTAATTTTCCAAGCTGTTTAAAGGCACAGTCAACTTAGTGTATGTAAACTTCTGTCTCACTGGAATTGTGATGCAGTGAATTATAAGTGAAATAATCTGTTTGTAAACAATTGTTGGAAAAATTACTTGTGTCATGCACAAAGTAGATGTCCTAACCGACTTGCCAAAACTATAGTTTGTTAACAAGAAATTTGTGGAGTGGTTGAAAAACGAGTTTTAATGACTCCAACCTAAGTGTATGTAAACTTCCGACTTCAACTGTATATATATATCAGAATGAGCAATATCAGAGACCGGAGTATAAATATATTTATATAATGGTGTGTAAAGACATTATGGAAAGTATATGAATAGAAAAGGTGTGTACAGCAGTAGTTATATAGGATGGGCCATCAACAGAATACAGTATATACTGTACATATAAAGTGGGTAAAACAGTATGTAAACATCATTAAAGTGTCCAGTGTTCAATGACTCTGTTCATATGGCAGTAGTCTCTAAGGTGCAGGGTAGAGTACCGGGTGGTAGCCGGCTAGAACAGTGACTAAGTGGGGTGCCAGAACAACAACCTCAGCCTCTCCCTCAACGTCAGCAAGACAAAGGAGCAGATCGTGGACTACAGGAAACGGGGGGCTGAGCGCGCATCATGGTCCACACACAGCAACACTGTGAAGTGGGCACGACAACGCCTCTTCCCCTTCAGGAGTCTGAAAAGATTTTGCATGGGCCCTCAGATCTTCAAAAGGTTCTACAGTTGCACCATTGAGAGCATCTTGATGGGCTGCATCGCTGCTTGGTATGGCAACTGCTTGTTATCCGCAAGGCTCTACAGAGGGTAGTGCGTATGGCACAGTACATCACTGGGGCTGAACTGTCATCCAGGACCTTCATAATGTACCAGGCGGTGTCAGAGGAAGGCAGTCAAAATTGTTAAAGACTCCAGCCACACAAGTCATTGGGCACCGCCTCATGGCTTTCCCTGTCACGGCCGGCTGTGACACAGCTTGGTTATTTTCCTGGCACTACTCTGCCTGGGCTTTCACCTCCTCCCTGAAGGCTGTCTCATCGTTGTTGGTAATCAAGCCTACCACTGTTGTGTTGTTAGCCATAGTCCATTAC
Source organism: Salmo trutta (assembly GCF_901001165.1). Lineage (NCBI taxonomy): Eukaryota > Metazoa > Chordata > Actinopteri > Salmoniformes > Salmonidae > Salmo > Salmo trutta. Next base: position 29,803,082 of record NC_042983.1, on the reverse strand, counting down.
TTATTTTTGCCACTAGCCATATCAATACTACCTACACTAGCTAGCTATACGAATATGTACAAAAGTGCATACAAATATTTTTGGGGTCAAAACAGTGTCTGCTGCTCTGTGCGTGGGTTCGCTGGCTGACTGCAAAAGGAAATAACAACTCACATGCAGCTTTGAGCACTCCTCTTGCAAAGAGGTGAAAACTCCACCCCTGTGATGTGGATATGGTCTCAAAAGCTTATCTTATTTGCTACAACCCTGTAATGTAGTGGTGCACGGGTCAACTGTTTGTTCACCTGCACCTGCCTGCAATTGCTAATAACCCATCCGACTATATTTGATGAATTGAAAATCTGAGGCCCGCACCCGACCTGACCCTAAAAGCTGATTTCTGCTTGATCCAGCAATGTTGTCCGGAGGCAATGTGGTCCAGAGTCCCACATTCTTTGCAAAAATATATTTATTTTTTGCTAAAGTATATTTTTTGGGCTTGCCTGTTTTGCATGTTATTTTGGCATTAATACGTGTCACATATCAGTTTGCAAAGAATGTAAAAAAAAATAATTATGTCATTGAGTTAATAAAGCCGCATACAAACATGGTCTCTTTTTTGTTTTCTTCAGTAAGGCAGCTCCAAAATGCAGGTGTTTCAGCCTAGCGCAGTGCTTTCTGGGGTGGTGGGGCGAACCAGCAAAAAATAGGAGCATTGCGCCGTGATTGGCTCAGTGTTCTGTCACTCATGGGGACACTACGTCATCGTCATCAAGTTTAAGTCCTTAGTAAGGGTAGACATCCACAATTTGAGTCCTGCCATAGTTATATTACAAGTGCCCTTCCAAGAAGGCTCAAGGTCATTGGCCACAGATAAAATGACATCAAATCACGTTATATCTACAGTAGCTTTGATTTGACTGATCATGTCAACATCTTACTTTCAAAGTCTTAGCTAGCAGTCATCATCATCATGAATCAAGTCAACAATCTACTGGCAAATCCTTTTCATCCTTGTCATATGAAGAGAAATAACGGAGAGAAATTATAGACAAAATGTATCGGTGCTCATCGGCCGTAAAGATTACACAACAAGTTGGAAATTGCAAATTCAACAATGAGTCATTTGGAAGGAATCAGTGGCTAACTGCAGGCAACCAGTAGCCAGCTATTCAAAAACATTTTTTTCCTTTATTTAACTAGGCAAGTCAGTTAAGAACAAATTCTTATTTTCAATGATGGCCTAGGAACAGTGGGTTAACTGCCTTGTTCAGGGGCAGAATGACAGATTTTTACCTTGTCAGCTCGGGGATTTGATCTTGCAACCTTCCAGTTACTAGTCCAACGCTCTAACCACTAGGCTACCTGCCGCCCCGCAATGCAGTGGCTATGTGTTTTTTTCCCCGAGTTCCCACCATAAATCCAGAAAATGCCAGACTGATGACAAAATTTGCCCTCAAAGGACCGCCGTGCCATGAGTGACAGAACCCCATGAGTGACAGAACACTGAGCCAATCACGGCGCAATGCTCCTATTTTTTGCTGGTTCGCCCCACCACCCCAGAAAGCACTGCGCTAGGCTGAAACACCTGCATTTTGGAGCTGCCTTACTCAAGAAAACAAAAAAGAGACCATGTTTGTATGCGGCTTTATTAACTCAATGACATAATTATTTTTTTACATTCTTTGTAAACTGATATGTGACACGTATTAATGCCAAAATAACATGCAAAACAGGCAAGCCCCAAAAATATACTTCATGTTTAAGTGAGCACATCACAAGCCAAGGTGAGTCCAAAAATGTCTTGTGTGCTGCTGCATACATGATGTAATATGCAAGGGAGATATGTATACTGTAGCTAAGTAAGTAATACTAAGTGTACGTTGTGTAGTAAGCTGTTAGCAACCCATGTTCCTCACCACAAAAATTTGGTCTAATTTCACCTCTTAATTTCTCCTAGCTGACTTGTAGCTTATAACCTGTTTTTGAGAAATGTAATCATCTAATATTGTAAGACGTTTCATTGTCTGCTTATATGCCCCCTTCATTTATCCTACGGTTCTGACTTGCTATACAGGGAAAATACTGTAAGAGCAGTCCATGTTCTGCATTCTGTCACTGTACATTTCAAAAGTGCTGAACACATAGTTATATTGACTACGTCCGTTGTCGCTCGCTCATTAATATCTTAATATCTTATCTTATATCGAAATTACGGAATGTCTCTTACCCGCTCATCGTTCCCTTATGCCATAGTTTGTACATCTCAATTGTCAGTGGAAACCACATTTGTTTAAGCAAGTCGGACATATCAGCTATGTTTTTTTTAAAAGGCAGTAAATGAGGTTAAATTAATTGATTCGCTGCCAAACAAGGCTCCGCTGATAGCCAGGTGTAGCGGTGGTAGGGATTCAGTCCATTGTGCTGGAAAGAAAGCTCTGCTGTTGGGACAGCTTTATGTAGGCCCTAACAGTTTGTGGGCACCGCTTGTTGCCGTTATAGTGCAATTAATGTATTATTTAGTTTTGTGTTGTATAGTGTCTTTGCTGGCAAGCATCTTTTTTTTTTTGCTCCACCAAGATTTACATGCTAAAATCGCCACTGTGAACAGTCAATGTATTGACCATGCAGAGCCTTTAAAAGCCAATTTATGCTTGATCTGGAAATGCTGTCCGGAGGTCCGTACAGAGGGTGTGACGCAATTGCGGAGCCTCCAGAGGCCAAATCGAGCCCCGTACGGCCAAATCGAGCTCCGTACACCTCTCATTTTTCAACCATGTGGAGGGCTCCGTATAGTTTGGCCATAATGACCATCGTTATGTTTGGAGGAAAAAGGGGAGGCTTGCAAGCCGAAGAACACCATCCCAACCGTGACGCATGGGGGTGCCAGCATCATGTTGTGGGGGTGCTTTGCTGCAGGAGGGACTGGTGCACTTCACAAAATAGATGGCATCATGAGGTAGGAAATGTATGTGGATATATTGAAGCAACATCTCAAGACATCAGTCATTAAGTTAAAGCTTGGTTGCAAATGGGTCTTCCAAATGGACAATGACCCCAAGCATGCTTCCAAAGTTGTGGCAAAATGGCTTCAGGACAACAAAGTCAAGGTATTGGAGTCGCCATCACAAAGCCCTGACCTCAATCCTATAGACAATTTGTGGGCAGAACTGAAATAGCGTGTGCGAGCAAGGAGGCCTACAAACCTGACTCAGTTACACCAGCTCTGTTAGGAGGAATGGGCCAAAATTCACCCAACTTATTGTGGGAAGCTTGTGGAAGGCTACCCGAATCATTTGACCCAAGTTAAACAATTTAAAGGCAATGCTACCAAATACTAATTGAGTGTATGTAAACTTCTGACCCACTAGGAATGTGATGAAAGAAATTAAAGCTGAAATAAATCATTCTCTCTACTATTATTCTGACATTTCACATTCTTAAAATGAAGTGGTGATCCTAACTGACCTAAGACAGGGAATTTCTACTGGGATTAAATGTGTGGAATCGTGAAAAACTGAGTTTAAATGTATTTGGCTAAGGTGTATGTAAACTTCCGACTTCAACTGTACATATGATATGATTAATGTAAGATATGTAAACATTATTAAAGTGGTATTGTTTAAAGTGACTAGTGATCCATTTATTAAAGTGGCCAGTGATTGGGTCTGATGGCCTTGAGATGTAAGCTGTTTTTCAGTCTCCAAGTCCCAGCTTTGATGCACCTGTACTGACCTCGCCTTCTGGATGGTAGCGGTTTGAGGAGTCCTGGAGGGCAGGTAGTTTGCCCCTGTTGATGCGTTGTGCAGACCACACCACCCTCTGGAGAGCCTTGCAGTTGAGGGCGGTGCAGTTGCCATACCAGGCAGTGATACAGCCCGACAGGATGCTCTCAACTGTGCATCTTTAAAAGTTTGTCAGGGTTTTGGGTGACAAGCCACATTTCTTCAGCCTCCTGAGGTTTAAGTGGCGCTGTTGCGCCTTCTTCACCACACTGTCTGTGTGGGTGGACCATTTCAGTTTGTCTGTGATGTGTACGCCAAGGAACTTAAAACTTTCCACCTTCTCCACTGCTGTCCCTTCGATGTGGATAGGGGGGTGCTCCCTCTGCTGTTTCATGAAGTCCACGATCATCTCCTTTGTTGACATTGAGTGAGAGGTTGTTTTCCTGACACCCCTCTCTGAGTGCCTTCATCTCCTCCCTGTAGCTTGGAGGGTACTATGGTGTTGAATGCGGAGCTGTAGTCAATGAACAGCATTCTTACATAGGTATTCCTCTTGTCCAGATGGGATAGGGCAGTGTGATGGCGATTACATCGTCTGTGGGGTAGGTTTTAATAGTCACAGTGGGTACAACATCTCCAATGCACTTCTTTCTAAACTCACTCACCAAGTCAGTGTATAGATCAATGTTGTTATCTGAGGCTGACTAGAACATATCTCATTCCACGTGATCAAAACAATCTTGAAGCATGGATTCTGATTGGTCAGACCAGCGTTGAATGGTTCTAGTCACTGGTACATCCTGTTTGAGTTTCTGCCTAGAAGACGGTAGGAGCAAGATGGCATCGTGGTCGGATTTGACGAAGAGAGGGCGGGGGAGGGCTTGGTATGCATCGTGGAAGTTAGAATAGCAGTGATTGAGTGTATTACACCCACGCGTAGTGCAATATGCTGGTAGAATTTAGGTAGCCTTGTTCTCATATTTGCTTTGTTAAAATCCCCAGCTACAATAAATGCAGCCTCAGGATATATGGTTTCCAGTTTACATAGAGTCCAATGAAGTTCCTTGAGGGGCATCTTGGTGTCTGCTTGAGGGGGAATGTACACCGCTGTGGCGATAACTGATGAGAATTCTCTTGGGAGATAATATGGCTGGCATTTGATTGTAAGGAATTCTAGGTCGGGTGAGCAGAAGGACTTGAGTTCCTGTATGTTGTTATGATTACACCATGAGTCATTAAACATGAAGCATACACCCCCACCCTTCCTCTTCCAAGAGAGGAGTTTATCTCTGTCGGGGCGATGCATGGAGAATCCCAGTGGCTGAACCAATTCTGACAACATATCCTGAGAGAGCCATGTTTCTGTGAAACAGAGGATGTTACAATCTCGATTGTCTCTCTGGAAGGCAACCTTTGCTTGAATTTCATCTACCTTGTTGTCAAGAGACTGGACATTGGCGAGGAGCATACTCGGGAGCGGTGGGCGATGTGCACATCTACAGAGCCTGACCAGGAGGCCGCCCCGTCTGTCCCTTCTGCATGCGCCATTGTTTTGGGTCGGCTTCTGGGATTAGGTCCATTGTCCTGGGTGGTGGTCCAAACAGAGGATCCGCTTCGGGAAAGTCGTATTCCTGGTCGTAATGTTGGTAAGTTGACGTCGTTCTTATATCCGATAGTTCTTCCCGGCTGTATGTAATAAGACTTAAGATTTCCTGGAGTAACAATGTAAGAAATAATACATTAAAAAAACAAAATACTGCATAGTTTCCTAAGGACTCAAAACGAGGCGGCCATCTCTGTCGGCACCATCTTGCTTTGAATAGATAATAGCTGGGAGCTGGCTGTGTCTGATACTTGTGAGATTTGTTTATGACAGTTTGTGTTGGAACACATGGGGAAAAAATGATCGAGCTACTCATAGATTGACCTCTTGGAGACCCCTGCTATAGACTTTTCAGTTTCCATTTAACCCATCTGAACAGTAGGCCTAGGCTACAGTTCCCTTGAACTTCCCTATTTGAAGTCAGTGTCTTGTGACTGTCGAATTTGTATAGCGCCTCACAATCATCACATAACATAGACTGCTATCATCCTCTTTTACCACTTCACCAAACATGACTTTTCTGGCCCTCCCTTCTCTTTATTTTCACCTCTCCATTTCACAGCCTTTCTCTTTTTGAATTGAACTTCAACAATGTCCTTTCTGCCTCCATGGATTGATGTTAACTTTTTCTGTTTGTTCCCAAAAGCATTTGGCGATTGGTGTGTAGGCTATTTGGCAAACGTACAGTTAGGCCCTGAAGCTTACATGCTGATTAAACTTGTGCCGCGGGTGTGCCATCATGCACATGTTGATTTTTTTCATGACACGCAGTTTAAAATACCAAAACCAACTGTGAACCAACTATATTAATTTGGGGACAGGTCGAAACACACGTGAAACATTAATGGACATTTAGCTTGCTTGCTGTTGCTAGCTAATTTGTCGTGGGAGATCAACATTTGGTTGTTATTTTGCCTGAAATGCATATAGTCCTTTTTTTGTTGAATTTTTGTACAATGTTGGCCCATTTTTAGTCACACAAAATCATGTGTTCTCTACTCTGACAATTAATCCACAGATAAAAATGAGAAACCTAGTTAGTTTTCTTTGGTTAAGGTCTCTGCTTCTTTTGTCTTCTTCTATGGATATTATATAACAGTTGGCAACCAACTTTAATGTGCATTACCGCCACCTACTGGAGTATGGACCTTGTTCATCTTTCAATCGCACATGTGGATTAGTTTGCTCCTAAAAACCAATGAGTAGATGGGAGAAGTGGGACTTGCAGCAGGTCCAAAAAATAGAACCAAGTTCTATTTTAGAGCCTGCCTACGCAGACACGCGCAAACAGTTTGGATGAAATGATTGAATAACATGTATGTGTACATTTATTTTGCAACGCCTGCGCACGCAAAGCGGACGGTTTGTTCAGCAAATCATCTGGTTATGTTTGGAACAACCTAACAATTAATTTAATACCCCATTTGTAGCTTTTCATCAAACACAGACAAGTGCACAACTCATATGATAAAATACGTTTTTGGGGGTGAAGTCTACTGATTTAGATTATCAGCTTTCAGAATATGACAAGTTTGTGATGTTTTCTATTCTCTGCCACGAACGAAGTGTAACTGTCACCATTTCAGGAGGTTCTTATTCTTCTTCTTATGTGGTTTTATGGCGTTCACACATTTTGTTTGTGCGTGCCGCCACCTACCGTGTAGTAGTGTGTGGTCAATCACGTTACATTTTGTGAAACAAAAATGAAAAAGGAAGGGGGAAAAGGAAAAAATTGCCCAACTAACTAACCCTACACCTATATAGGCCTACCACTATTTCAAACAAATAAAAATCACCACCCCATACCACTACATTGACCCTTACTGATCCTAAACCAGGCCGACCATGGCAATGAATGCTAAGAAGCCAGCCTTACTGAAACAAAAATTTGTATCAATCTGTTGCCAGGCCTTAAGCCTACTACTCACCTTCGACCCATCATCCTCTACTCTCTTCACTGCCTTAACATACGACATCTTCTGTTCTACTCCGACCCTGGCAACCTCAACCTGTCTCTCTCGCACCGGGCACTTCTGATCCCCAGCAACATGGGCACCCCCACAATTCACACACAGTTTTTGTCCACCGATACTACACATTCCTTTGTCCCATGCTCTCCTGTACACTTCTCACATCTCGGAATCTCCCTCCTACACACTGCTGCAACATGACCTTTGCGTGATGCGAAGAAACACGGAAAATAATCACAAGTCTACTTCGCACTACCCTCACCGATTTATTAGTACCCAACTTATTTTCTACCCAGCCTGAGACTATATGTGGATCAGCCAATAAACAGCGATCTACTTTCTCAAAAAATGTCACTCCCACTGGGCCCGAATTATCCTTTGCTCAGGTCTTCACCACACATGGGGCGGCAGCGTAGCCTAGTGGTTAGAGCGTTGGACTAGTAACCGAAAGGTTGCAAGTTCAAATGACCCTGAACAAGGAAGTTAAACCACTGTTCCTAGGCTGTCATTTGAAAATAACTGACTTGCCTCTTAACTGACTTGCCTAGTTAAATAAATAAAACATGCCACCACAGGTAATTTATCCTCACTTTCATGAGGTTCAATATCTGAACTAGCAGAATATGGTTTGTACTTGGCACTATTCTTCCTCAACACACATCTTGGCTCTTCTTCCTCACTGTCCATTACCACGTCTATCTGTGCAGAGCACGCACTGATGGTGTCTCTCCAACTTCTCTTCCTCAGCCCAATTAACCAGTCTGGCTATCTCTGGTCTCTTCTATCGTTGTAACTGTCTCAGAGGACTCGATCCCCATGTTCCTATCTAGCTGTCATCTTTTTCAGCCTCAGAAAGAGGTTGTGGGTGGGCGGGCACTGGCCTTATATGGAAGATCCCCATCTTTCAAACGGTCGCGTATGCAACTTACTGTGTGAAAATGTATTAATATCTTAATGTCTTATAAATATTATGCTAATTAGTGCCAGAAATCGCTGGTGGTTAGGAAAATGGACTAGTGGTTAGATTGCTATCTTTGTATACACCCACAAGCATGCCCTCACATGAACCCAGAACCCAGTTGTTGTACTTTCATTGCATTAGTGACTGGACTGTGTGTGTGTGTCTCCAAATCCTGACCCCGGACCTTTGCCCCTCTCCCCTGGCTGGCAGGTCCTCAGCCAGAGCCCTGTGGAGGCTGGTGCCCGCTGTCTGACAGCCCATCACTGTGCCAAGGTGGCAGCGTTTTCATAACCCCCACACCCTTATTTCTGCAGGAGATGCTGTCTGATTGGGAGCAGTGTGTGAATAGCCCTGTCACACTCGATAAGCCAGCAGGGCAACCTGTGATGGGGACATATGGCATGTTTGACAGGGAGAGAGGGTGCGAATGGCACTGAATGATAAAATTGTGTTTTTCCCCCTTCAGCAATGTCATGATTTCAGGCAAGTGTGTGGACCATCGCTCGGTCAAGCGGCAGACTTACTCCGGCCTCCTCATGACATCTCCTTCAAGGTCCTGGGGTTTCTCAGCCTGCCTCGTGCCTGGCCAATTCTGACACTCCAGGCCCACACTGCCGCGCTGCAGAGCTATGGTGCGGCTCGCCACCACTCGGTTAGCCTGTCAAAGTGGGGAACATAATTGGATATCAGTTTAGTTTAGTAATGCAGAGTGGGAAATTCATCTTAAGAGCCTGTTCGTCTCGGTTTCCTCGTGAAGCTCTCTCTGTCAGACTGCAGCACATCAGCTCCCCTCCTCTGAGCCAGTCACACTTCACAGGCAGTCTTTTCAGACATCCTATGGCTGTGGGCTTGAACCCAGCAGGACCCTGACATATTTTAAAGGAGAGAAGTAGAGGAGGCGAGAGAGAGACAGAAGGAGAGAGAGAGAGAGAGGCTGGGATGCTAGTGGTCGAGGGAGGGATGTTATGGAGTTTAGCTGCGTGCACCTCATCCACACTGTCACCCGGGTCTTGACTTCTAGTGCTGCAGCCTCAACTGCTGTCCTGTCATGTGTCACATAAGTCTGTGTTTGTAGCCCTGTGACAGACAGCGCAGGTGCACACTCAGGCTTCAGCGCGCCGTCGGTCGCCTCCAATCCCCAGTGGCTCACCGTCATAGACAGCACAGCTCCTTCGCTCCCCTACCCGCCCTCTCCGCCCTCCCAGGGGAACCCTGAGGAGACCTGAGGTGGGTGACAATGAGGGGGCACACTTGGGAGCACTACAGTCGATGCCATTTTAAAACATGCTGGAAAGTCTACCCTGATCACTGCAGCAAAGCTATATACACCTGCATAACATACTAATAAACTGTGGGTTTTGACCATTTTAGAAAGTAACTAACTGTTTCTGTCTTGGTGAGGGAGAAGGTAGCCCTTTCCTGCAGTTAATGACCAAAAGCGCCTTCTTTGGCATCATGGGTGGATTGTTATTAATATTTTTCATAATTTCATCATTAAAAAAACATTTCTATGTCAAACAGTTTTGCTATATTTCAGTCTTCTGTGATTTATATAAAGTGTAATATTGGGATGCAAACTCAAAATTGAATAAATGTCAACTCTATATCTGACATGCCTTCATTTTTAAGCCCATAGCCATGTGTGCTAGGTGTATCATTTTGTTTCAAAGTAGATTTGTCTTAGATGACCAAGAATCACTCTGTGAGACCCTGATTTAGCCCACTGCAGTAAAGGGTTAAATAGCAGGGCCTGTATTCAAAAAGGGGCTCCGAGTAAGAGTGCTGATTTAGGATCAGGTCCATATCTTTTTTATTTAAGTAATTGAGAAGACTCTCTTATCTAGAGTGCATACATTTTCATTGTTTTTTTCTTACTAGTCCCCCATTGGAATCAAACCCACATCCCTGGCATTGCAAGCGCCATGCTCTTCCAACTGAGCTACATGGGACAATACATATCCTCTTATTCATTATGATCTAAAGGGAAATCTGATCCTATATCAGCACTCCTCTACTCTGAAACAGTCATGTCTAGATGGGATCCAGCTTTGTCAAATATACGTAACAATTATTTTATTTATTTAGTATTTTAGCTACCTTTTCCTAACCTTAACCTAATTCTCCTAACCTGCCACATTTATTATCCTAACCTGCTGCGTAAATTCTCCTAAACCTGCTATGAAAAATCTATTCTGACAAAAGCTGGATCCCTTCTAGCCATGACCCTCTGAAACCTTTTGTGAAAATGGACCCAGATCTATAATTATTATCAAATTGGTCATCCTATACCTTTAATATGCTTAGTGTATAATGTCCTTACACCAGGGGCCTCCTAGTCCCAATGCTCGCTGTGACTGCAGCTGCTCCATTGGCACTCCATTGTGATCATAACACCAAAGGCACCTCTGACCCTTATTGACACATTGCTCCCACTTCTGTCCACTAGTATACATCCAGTCAATAATGCTTTGACTGACAGGCTCTCTTGTCAAGCGAGCTGTCTGATGAGTCCCAAGGCAGACTATGGGTGTTTCCCAAATGAAACCCTATTTCCTATATAGTGCACTACGTAGGGAATGGGGTGCCATGTGAGATGCAGACTATAGGTTTTACAGGCGGTAATGACCTCTGTGATGTGACACCTCCCACTGCAGTGCAGCTAGTGGACAAAGGAAGGGCCAGTGTCATCCACCGCCTGTTGAAAGGAATCAGACGCTCTTTTCGGAATGAAAGTGAGGATAGTGTTTTTCTGATGCAGCGCGATGAAGGACATTTGGGAGAGATTGGAGGGAGTTTTTGTAGGTGTTAGCGATTTAGAAGAACCACTATTACGTCACTCAGAGAATCTGAGATTCGTCATTGCCCTAGCTCTCCCCCCATGAATGTAAAAGTACTCTCCACTTTTTGGAATAGTAATGTTTTGCCATGTCCATTATTCAGTGTGCCCTGTTGCTACAGCAACATATTATGTATTCCTCATGAGCCTAGAAGACACACACACACACACACGCACACGCACACGCACACGCTTGTCCTCATCACTAGTAATGAGTGCATTAGCATTGATGGGCACATACAGTCAGGGTCACAGCACTTACACTAAACATGGAGGGCCAGTACTTGTAATCACATATATGATAATCTCATTCACTAGTGGAGCTGCCATTCAACATATGCTAATGTATTTAATGGACCATGCATTTGTGAAGTTCATTATGCGTTCTATATGTCTGAGTATGGAGTGTGTGAGCGTTGAGTGTGTGTTCAGTTGGTCTGATGTTTGTGTGTTCTGCATGGATTTGGAAAGCAGAATATATTCAGGGGTGGGTCATACACATAAGAGCTCCAGCCCTTTCCTTACTAACAGGGCTGCCTAACCCCCAGCCCTGTAATTAAGAACAACATTTAGTGTTAGAGTATATGGGGGCCCAGTATGCCATTGTGCTGGCCTGCCTGATTAATAAAAGACAACTAATTTTGGTGGTGGAAGGCAGCGCTCCAAAATGGCTCCTAATTACACGTTAGGATTGTGAAAGGCCCCCCCCAACCCCCTACCTTCCTTATGGCATGCCCACTGGCACATTAGCGCCGGCTCCCGAAAGTGGCTAATTCCAGCCAGCCCTAACAGCATAATCAGCGGCAGATGTCAGGAATGGAAAATGATGAATTATGAATATCCTGGAGATGTGGGTAGAATAGCAGCACCATGGGAGAAAAAGGTTCCCTTTTGGTCAGCCAAACAAGCAGATTTTGAAAAAAACAACTGAATGATTTTGATTTTGATTTCCAAATGGGGTCTGACTGTAAATGGGATGTTTTAGTGAAGTCGTCAAGGCCTACGAGTTGGAGCGGCTGCCTTGCGGCATACAGAGTGCACCAGCCTGGGCTGTGATAGCGCTGATGACTTCCCCTTCTCTCCTCCCCTGGGTGGTCAAGTCAAGGGCTCTGACAGCTGGGAATAATGTCTCGGAGAGGGGGGCACAAACCTCTCACCGCACAGCATTTGCATGGTTACATGATTACAGTTGAATTGGAAGGGGGTGGCGGAGACCAGGGACCCACAAGAAATTAGAGAGCAGTTGTTTTGGTTGCCGCTGAGCCTCGTCTACTACAGGCAAGTTGAGAGGGGAAGGGGAGAGTGGAGTTGTGCAACTTTCTACAGTCTAGAATATATGATCATCTGGACTGTATTTAAGCTACAGTTTCTATTCTTTGTACTTCCTTAAAGACATACATTGTGGTTTCATATAACTTATCTTTAAGTGGGATGAAATACAGCCGATATAAGACCATGTGCGTTGCTTTCAGCTTGAGGTAGGTGCAGGATACTTTGTGTTAGGTCATCTTACCCCTCAAAGAAACTCACCTCTTGGATATGGACGCAAGAGCAATAGACACTGACTGACAATATCCACTGTGTCCAAGCAAGGATCTTGAGACGTGATGATCGAATTGGACACCTTGTCAAAACAGATGCCGGGCTGATGATGTAGGTAGGTAGGTTGGCAGGCTGGCTGGCTGGCTGGCTACAGGTGTGTGGAGTAGATGTGCACCTGGGAGCCCCACAGGGGATCACTGCCTGGACCAGTGACATGGAAGGATGAAGAGGTGAGGTGGGAGACAGGGGCAGTCTGCCTGGCCAGACTTCACCTTGCCACCCTAACTGATCCCAGAGCCAATTTACATCGTCTTTCCTACCATTCATCACCAGGTGGCCAGGACAAATTCATTTGAGCAGGAAGAGAGAGGTGGCTAGGCTAACTAATCCTCTCTTCAGACAGTGATAGACAGGGCGCTCCAGAGGACGGGTGCAGCAGGAAAGTGTCTGTGTCAGTCAAGATGAGTGACGTGCAGTAGCACCAGTCTCACGTTCATGGCAATTTTAGACGCATCAGGCAAAATCTGACATTTTGAACATTTTTTCAAATTTTAAACCCAGTTGCATTGCTGTTTGTCAGCTAGTCGTCTCCATCCCAGAGCAGAGGGAAAAAACATCTGGCTGTGTATATTTTTTTTGCATTTTATTTACCTTATTTTACCAGGTAAGTTGACTGAGAACACATTGTCATTTACAGCAACAACCTGGGGGATAGTTACAGAGGAGAGGGGATGAATGAGCTAATTGTAAGCTGGGGATGATTAGGTGACTGTGATGATATGAGGGCCAGATTGGGAATTTAGCCAGGACACCGGGGTTAACACCCCTACTCTTACAATAAGTGCCATGGGATCTTTAGTGACCACAGAGAGTCAGGACACCTGTTTAACATCCCATCCGAAAGACAGCACCCTACACAGGGCAATGTCCCCAATCACTGCCCTGGGGCATTGGGATTATTTTTTTAGACCAGAGGAAAGGGTGCCTCCTACTGGCCATCCAACACCACTTCCAGCAGCATCTGGTCTCTCCATCCTGGACCAACCCTGCTTAGTTTCAGAAGCAAGCCAGCAGTGGGATGCAGGGTGGTATGCTGCTAGGTACAGTTATCTTCACTGATCATTTGGGTTTCTTTAACGTGGCATCTTCACCCATCGAAGAGGATAACGTTAGTGTTGTTTCAGGGTCATGTTACTCTCTCTGTAGGGCTGTATATTGATGTAATTTCCTCCCATTTGTGCCTCGCTTCTGACGCCCACTCGGCTCCTCATATTCACAGCGGTCAGCATATAAGTGGGCTCTCCACCAGCAACTCGGCTACATTGCGAAAAAATCTATTCATCAACATGTTTTTTGTTAACCACATCTGAATGCCGACTGGAATCCACAGTTTAGTCGAGTCATTACTATCTGTAAAATAACCCCATTATAATCACTGTGAATACAAAACTGTCCCCCCTCAAAGGCCCTGTGCTTTGCCTCAAGCCTGCTGTCTCTCCAGACTTCTGACTTTAGACGTGTGAGGAGCCCAGGGGTGATCATTTCTGTACATTTTTCCTCCTTCCCTTGAGTGACTCGTGAAATACAATCTGGGTGCCCATTTGTCTGAGTAGCAGCGAGCAGACCGAGTTGCAAGAACGAGAAGGAGGAGGAGGTGGAGAAGCAGGAGGAGGAGGAGGAGGAGGAGGAGGAGGAGAAGGAGGAGCAGGAGCAGGAGGAGGAGGAGGAGGAGGCCAGAGGAGTCTAATGAGAGACCACAGAGGCTCGGCTCCGTTGGTCTCTTCGCCTCATTTTTCTTGATTCCAGCCTCTTCGCCGTGTCGGCATGGATGCTCCTCGGTACGGGCTTCCTGCTGGTCAGGTGATGGCGGTGCCAGCTGGTGCGTCCAGCGCTGACGGCCGGCGATTAATTTTCCTAGGCCGGTGATTTATGGGCCGGCAAAAAGCACCGGGAGAATCCGGTGCGCATGGCACCGGGCTGCCTGAGTTAGTGCACTCTCCGGCCCCCGTCATGCTTTACCACACTGCGGGCTGGACTGCCTAATTTACGCTGGCAGACAGTCACATATATCACCTCCCGTCTGGCCGATGAAGATTGGTGGTGTTTGAAAGGTCTGTGTACACAGTGGATTTTACCCATGCTGCACTGCCTGCTGCGCTGGACTGCTGCATTGCCTGCTGAACTACCTGCTGCACTGTGGACTGCTGCACTGGACTGCTGCATTGCCAGCTGCACTGCCCGCTGCACTGGACTGCTGCACTACCTGCTGCACTGGACTGTGGACTGACTGCTGCATTGCCAGCTGCACTGCCTGCTGCCCTGGACTGTGGACTGACTGCTGCACTGGACTGTGGACTGACTTCTGCACTGACTGCTGCACTGCCTGCTGCACTGGACTGTGGACTGACTGCTGCACTGACTGCTGCACTGCCTGCTGTTGCTGCTTTTCTTTCTTTGGTATTTCTGTATATTCTGGATCTCTCTCCTCTCTCTCTACCTATAACTCTTCTCCCCCTGTGCCTCTTCTCTCTCCCCCCCCCATCCTCTCCCTCCCTCCCTCTCTCTCACTCTCTTAGTGTGGATGTAATATAAAGTGACTGGTGGAGGTAGGCCCTCTCAGGGCTGACTCCGGCTCCTGAGGACCGTGCCCTTCTGCTCGGGGAGGTCACAGTAGGTAGCTCCCCCGAGCCGCTGCGTATTAATGCCTGCACTGACCGCTGCGTATTAATGCCTGCACTGACCGCTGCGTATTAATGCCTGCACTGACCGCTGCGTATTAATGCCTGCACTGACCGCTGCGTATTAATGCCTGCACTGACCGCTGCGTATTAATGCCTGCACTGACCGTGGCGTATTAATGCCTGCACTGACCGCTGCGTATTAATGCCTGCACTGACCGCGGCGTATTAATGCCTGCACTGACCGCTGCGTATTAATGCCTGCACTGACTGTATTAATGCCTGCACTGACCGCTGCGTATTAATGCCTGCACTGACCGCGGCGTATTAATGCCTGCACTGACCGTATTAATGCCTGCACTGACCGTATTAATGCCTGCACTGACCGCTGCGTATTAATGCCTGCACTGACCGCTGCGTATTAATGCCTGCACTGACCGCTGCATATTAATGCCTGCACTGACCGCGGCGTATTAATGCCTGCACTGACCGCTGCGTATTAATGCCTGCACTGACCGCGGCGTATTAATGCCTGCACTGACCGCTGCGTATTAATGCCTGCACTGACCGCTGCATATTAATGCCTGCACTGACCGCGGCGTATTAATGCCTGCACTGACCGCTGCGTATTAATGCCTGCACTGACCGCTGCGTATTAATGCCTGCACTGACCGCTGCGTATTAATGCCTGCACTGACCGCGGCGTATTAATGCCTGCACTGACCGCTGCGTATTAATGCCTGCACTGACCGCGGCGTATTAATGCCTGCACTGACCGCGGCGTATTAATGCCTGCACTGACCGCGGCGTATTAATGCCTGCACTGACCGCTGCGTATTAATGCCTGCACTGAACGCGGTGATAAGAGGGGAGGCTTCAGGCACATGTTTGATTTATGAGCCCATCCTCAGTGGGCCCTGGGGGGCTTTTTTCCACTGGCTGCCCTCTTACTGGCAGAGAGAGAGAGGAGTGCTGCAGGGAAGGCACAGGGCTGCCTGGGGAAGGGGCAGGGGTTGGGACCACAGAGTAGCCCCTGTGTGGGACACGTGATGACTTAATGCCGGGTGGTGATGTGACAGCGGTGGAGTGCTGAGAATTATTGTAATGGATGTCAGCAACAGGGCTTCTCGCACCCCCCCCCCATCTCTCCTTTCCTCCTGCCTGCCTATTTCCCTGGAGGAAACAGTGTATGGGTGTGGGGTGGGAGGGAGAGAGTAGGTTGAAGGGCAGTTGATAGCGCAATTTGTGACATGTCTTTTTCAATGTTTAACATTTTTTATCACTTCAAGAAATCTGACACCGGTTCTATGCACACTCACCGGACTCTACCCACACTCACCGGACTCTACCCACACTAACATACTACACTGACACTCCAAAACACACACACACACACACACACACACACACACACACACACACACACACACACACACACACACACACACACACACACACACACACACACACACACACACACACACACACACACACACACACACTACATATGCTCACAAAAAAAACTAAACACACACAAACACACATGCATATTGACACCACACTATCACACATACAGTTGAAGTGGGAAGTTTACATACACCTTAGCCAAATACATTTAAACTCAGCTTTTCACAATTCCTGACATTTAATCCTAGTAAACATTCCCTGTCTTAGGTCAGTTAGGATCACCACTTTATTTTAAGAATGTGAAATGTCAGAATAATAGTAGAGAGAATGATTTATTTCAGCTTTAATTTCTTTCATCACATTCCTAGTGGGTCAGAAGTTCACATACACTCAATTAGTATTTGGTAGCATTGCCTTTAAATTGTTTAACTTGGGTCAAATGTTTTCGGTAGCCTTCCACAAGCTTCCCACAATAAGTTGGGTGAATTTTGGCCCATTCCTCCTGACAGAGCTAGTGTAACTGAGTCAGGTTTGTAGGCCTCCTAGCTCGCACACTCTATTTCAGTTCTGCCGACACATTTTCTATAGGATTGAGGTCAGGGCTTTGTGATGGCCACTCCAATACCTTGACCTTGTTGTCCTGAAGCCATTTTGCCACAACTTTGGAAGTATGCTTGGGGTCATTGGAAGACATTTGCGACCAATCTTTAACTTACAGTTTTTCTCCATTGGTTTGGCTCATTTCTTGAAACAGAAAGCTTGCTACTTCAAATCCCAGAGCCGACTAGGTAAAAAAATATGTCAATCTGCCCTTGAGCAAGGCACTTAACCCTAATTGCTTTCGGGTTGCCATCAATAATGGCTGATGCCGTGACCCCACTCTCTGAGGGTATCTGAGTGGGATATGCAAAAAACACTTCCATTTCACCACACTTTTACATGTGTGAAACAGGACAAATATAAGCACCCCCTATTTGACCTTTGCTTTAAGCAAGGTGGTATTTTCCAAAGGCACAGATCTCAGTAATTACATAGTCATAGAGACATACATTCTTGAAGTTCTTGCCAAAATATACATCAGCTCCCAATGCCAGCTGTTTGAGTTGCAGTGTGTAATTCATAATCCCGATTTGTGTTCTATTCTGTCACCAAAAGATGAATACATGCCTCAAAGAAACTTGTCAAGGCTTTTCAGCATGCGTTGCATACTTTCACTCAAGTTGATGCTTGTCAAACCTACTGCTATCAAAAACATCCACACAGAAGGGAGTGACAATCCACATTTCACATATCCCACTGCTGTCACCGCAGTCTGCCCGTCACTAATCTTTCAAAGCTATTTGCAGTTTTAATATAGATCTCAAATCCCCCTTTCCTCTACCTCTCTCTCTTCCTATCTCTCTTTGTTCTTCTTTTGTAGTTTTATGGAGAGCTGGCTTCGGTGGATAGAGTATGCAGTCTCATTCCTCAGTGTTCCCATGATCGTGCTTTTGTTTTTGCTAAACTGGTGCCCCCGGATTAAAAGGAAAATAATCTTTCTTGCATTGTTGGTTTTGTTTTGAAAGCCCGCTGAAAAGCGATCTGTTGATTTAGCTCTCCTATTTCACAGATTAAGTTTAAATTTGAGGCTAATGTCTGTTTATGTTTGTGGGTGCTTAGGCAGGGGTAATGTTGACATTGTTTTACCTTGCGAGTTTTAGGTTTTACATTTATTTTGCAAATCTCCTTTTTGGCTCAGTTTGTCGATTTCGTTTTTGGATGGATTTCTTTTTGAACACCGTGCTGCATCAAAAGAAGTGGATATCAGCCCAACTGCCATTCCAAATCTTATGTGCATAAATCTTTACAATGTAAAATGTCTGTTGGATTTTCTTATGTCCAATAACGTCTTTGAGTCTACTCAACTGTGTTATTGTCTGCATGCTCCCCCTCCCAGCAATCAGCGTCAGATGGCAGACTAATGCTGATATTAATGAAGCCATTGCTTTAGTCAGAAAATCAATAGTCACTCGAAACAGTCAACACTTCCTGGTGGGCTTGGATAGGGACCTAGTTCCCATGCAACGACCTATCCTAACCGAGTATTGTCTGACGCTCACAACATCTGCTACACCATATATTTTCTATTTACTGTATGTTGCAAATACAATACACAGCAGAACAGAGACTAGATGAGAGGGAATTGGGGCAGCTGTAACTTTGAGGGGGTTTGTGAGTGGAAACAAGTGCACCATAGAGAATCACCAGGTGTACTTGGGCTTTACACAGATAGGGATTCTACATCATTCCAAAGGCCACTAAAGACAAGGAGGCAGGTTGGACTGAGAGGTTAACCTGGCTTTGGGATGAAACCGCCTGACTTATTGCTGGATCTCGTTAGTTGGTGAATGACCCAGACGTGTCTATGTTGGAGTGGGGCCACTGAGAGGTCAGCTGTCTTGGGAGGTCGAAGCATGCAGTCTCACACGCACACAGACACAGATACCCACAGACTCACGCACAATCGACCATGCAGGCTGGATCTGCCCCTCAAAGCACAGCCCAAAGCGCTGTACCTTTCAGTCAGAACTCATGAACAACAGAATACTGTCTGCTTTGGAGTACATGTGAATGATTTTCCAGCTTGAGCAGCTGAGCAAGCCAATGTGGACTGTGGGGGAACTGAAAGAGTCCACACTTACGTAGGTTCCCCACATCTGTATAAAAACACACCTTTTCACCACATACACTACATGAACAAAAGTATGTTGACACCTGCTCATCAAAAATCTTATTTCAAAATCATAGGCATTAATATGGAGTTGGTCCACACTTTGCTGCTATAACAACCTCCAATTTTCTGGGAAGGCGTTCCACTCCGCTGCATGGAATTCCATTCAACCACAAGAGTATTAGTGAGGTCGGACACCGATGTTGGACAATTAGGCCTGGCTCACAGTCGGTGTTCCAATTCATCCCAAAGGTGTTAGATGGGGTTGAGGTCAGGGCTCTGTGCAGGCCAGTCAAGTTCTTCCACACCAATCTCGACAAACCATTTCTGTATGGACCTCACTTTGTGCACAGGGGCATTGCCATGCTGAAACAGGAACGGGCCTTCCCCAAAGTTGGAAGCACAGAATCATCTAGAATGTCATTGTATGCCATAGCGTTAAGATTTCCCTTCACTGGAACTAAGGGGCTTAACCCGAACAATGAAAAACAGCCCCAGACCATTATTCCTCCTCCACCAAAATTTACAGTTGGCACTATGCATTGAGGCAGGTAGTATTCTCCTGGCATCCGCCAAACCCAGATTTGTCCTTCAGACTGCCAGATGGTGAAGTATGATTCATCACTCCAGAGAACGCATTTCCACTGCTCCAGAGTCCAATGGCGGCGAGCTTTACACCACTCCAGCCGACACTTGAAATTGTGAATGGGGGCGGGATATGTTAAGTGTGGAGTGAATGCAAAATGAGCTATTAAGGAATAGGGAAAAGCGTCCACTGGGCAGACAGGCAGGAAGAGCCACAGGGCAGGCAGCAGGAAGGGCCACAGGACAGCCAGGCAGGAAGAGCCACAGGGTAGCCAGGCAGGAAGAGCCACAGTGCAGGCAGGCAGGAAAGGGCTGGCAGGCAGGAAGGGCCACAGGGCAGCCAGGCAGGAAGAGCCACAGGGCAGGCAGGCAGGAAGGGCCACAGGGCAGCCAGGCAGGAAGAGCCACAGGGCAGGCAGGAAGGGCCACAGGGCAGCCAGGCATGAAGAGCCACAGGGCAGCCAGGCAGGAAGAGCCACAGTGCAGGCAGGCAGGCAGCAAGGGCTGGCAGGCAGGAAGCGCCACAGGACCGACAGACAGGCAGGAAGGGCCGCAGTGCAGGCAGGCAGGAAGGGCTGGCAGGCAGGAAGCGCCACAGGACCGGCATGCAGGAAGGGCCACAGGGCAGGCAGGCATTGCACTCTGGAGGAGGACGCCACCATGCATCCCAGGGATAAGGCTGCAATATGAGAGAGAGAGAGAGAGAGAGAGAGAGAGAGAGAGACACCATGGAGCTCACATCAGATTAGCTCAGTGTCTGAAATATCCCCTAAGCGGGCCCTTGTTAAAAGCAGTGCACAATATAGGGAATATGATGCCATTTCAGACACAGCCTGACTCTGCCCTTCCCCAGCTTGGTGTTTCAGGTGTTTTCGCTTTTTAGCATCTCCCCCCGGGGACCATCAATGGGCTGGAATGGATGATTGCCGGCGTCCGCCGCATTAGGGTCATTAATCCCAGCTCTTATCATGCAGGAAATGATGAATTGGTAGCGTCAGCTCTAGGCTCACCTTTGTTGTCATTTAAACAGAATCAAAGGTTTAAATCACAGGCACTGCACCTGGTAATGGGAGGGGTTGGTATTGTAATACGGCATGTGACAGAGCTGCACTGGGTGGGGTGGGGGGGCTAAATTAACATTTGAGCACAAATTTAAGGAAAACTATCATTTTGGCTGAGTTTTGGCTGTCACTCAATCAATGTCAGGCCCATTTTTATCAAACCTGGTGTAGTGATGCCTCCACTGCAGTGGTTCCCAAACTGTGGGGTGCGCCCCCTTTTTTTAAGGAACTCAGTCCAGCTTTTAATTTACTTTTGAATGTTGTAATACTAGAATGTACAAGGTGCAATTTCGAGATGTTCCCCAATGATGGAAGGAGGGACCTGAGCAAAAACGTTTGGAACCCCTGACCTAGTATTGTGTGCTCGGAATGCGTCTGCCTGCTTCTCTCTAGTTTCTTCTATATTCTCATTGGTTGTTACTAGGGTTGCAAAATTCTGTGAACTTTCAATAAATTCCCTGGTTTCCCCAAAATCCCAGATGGATTTTTTATTGAAAGTTCACAGAATTTTGCAACCCTAGTTGTTAATGCTGGGAGCAAAGGGAATTCAGGTGCTCTTTGAGGGATCAGGTGAAAAAAAGACAAAACAATTCCCTTACGGTGATTACTTTTCAAATCCAATCAGTTTTCCACATTGATTGGAGCTGTCAGTGCCAGCCGCTCCAGAATTTCCCATAAGTGGGTTGAGATCTAGTGACTGAGACAGTCATGGGATATGGTTTACGTCGTTTTCATGCTCATCCACCCATTCAGTGACCACTCGTGCCCTGTTGATGGGGGCATTGTCATCCTGGGCAACAACTGGTTGAATCCATGTCATTTCAACAAAAAGATTCAATGTGATGACGTTGAATTGGCGTGGAAAACTGATTTGATTTGAAAAAAGTTATTAACATAAAGGATTTTTTCTCTTTTTTTCACCTGACCTAAATCCAATGACATGGTGACACTTTATGTTAAATTCACGTTAGTTGACAACTAAACCAAACGTAAATCAAAACTAGATGTTGAAATGAAACGTACAGTACATTTGGAAAGTATTCAGACCCCTTAACTTTTTCCACATTTTGTTACTTTACAGCCTTATTCTAAAATTGATTAAATAGTTATTTTTCCTCATCAATCTACACACAATACCCCATAATGACAAAGTGAAAACAGGTATTTAGACATTTTTGCGAAACATACTGTTTTCTCTTTGTCATTATGGGGTATTTTGTGTAGATTGATGAGGAAAAAAGTGGTGTAATCCATTTTAAAATAAGGCTGTAACGTAAGAAAATGTTGAAAAAGTAAAGGGGTCTGAATACTTTCTGAATGCAATGTATGTGCCCAGTAGCCATGGTAGACAAAATAATGGCCAAACTAATGGCCTGTCCAGGACCCTAAGCATGATGGGATGTTAATTGCTTAATTAATTTAGGAACCACACCTGTGTGGAAACACCTGCATTCAATACACTTTGTATCCCTCATTTAATCAAGTGTTTCCATTATTTTGCCAGTTACCAGTATAATCAATGGCGACCTGTCATTCAGAGCAGGTGGGCTGAGCCCCACCTGTTTTGAGCCTCACATTTTTTTAAGAAAAGAAATTTCATAAAAAAAATGTTGCCTGTTTTGCTGTTATTTTGGCATTAATACGTGTCACATATCAGTTTTCAAACAATGTAAAAAAAATATGTCATTGAGTTAATAAAGCCGAATACACACGTCTCTTTTTTGTTTTCTTGAGTAAGGCAGCTCCAAAATGCAGGTGTTTCAGCCTAGCTCAGTGATTTCTGTGGTGGTGGGGCGAACCAGCAAAAAATAAGGAGTGTTGCGCCGTTATTGGCTCAGTGTTCTGTCACTCATGGGGACACTACGTCACCGCCAAGTCTAAGGGTAGACAGAAAATTCTATCCCCTTCGGTGCTGCCATAGAGTTAAATTAGAAGTGCCCATCCATGAAGGCTCAAGGTCATTGGCCACAGATAAAATGACATCAAATCACATTATATCTACAGTAGCTTTGATTGGACTGTCAACATCTTACTTTCAAAATCTTAGCTAGCAGTCATCATCATGAATCAAGTCGACAATCTACTGGCAAATCCTTTTTAATCCTTGCCATATGAAGAGATATAATGAAGAGAAGTTATAAATAGAACGTATCGGTGCTCATCGACCATCGGAGATAAACATTACACAACAAGTTGGAAATCGCAAATTCAACAATGAGTGGTTTGGCATTGCAAAGCAATCATTATCCTGCTATTCAGTGGAGTGGCTGTGGCTGTGTGGTCCCAAGTCTAAGATCAAGGGTCTCTTTTCCTAGTTTAAAATTGTAAACATTCAACATTGGCCATGCTGTCAATGAAGCATGACGTGTGCCCACGCTCAAAACAACTGTTAACTCGAAACTCGGAACTGCAAAATCGGACTTTAGTGAGTTCAAGACAACTGGGAACTCGGGAAAAATTAGCTACGACTGAGAAAATACATTTTGAACTTTCATCCAACTCGGAATTGTAAATTGGGATCTCAGGCTGTGTAAGGGGTGTTTGACCAAGGAGAGTGATGGAGTGCTGCATCAGATGACCTGGCCTCCACAATCACCCAACCTATTTGACCAAGGAGAGTGATGGAGTGCTGCATCAGATGACCTGGCCTCCACATTCACCCAACCTCAAACCAATTTAGATGGTTTGGGATGAGTTGGACCGCAGAGTGAAGGAAAAGCAGCCAACAAGTGCTCAGCATATGTGGGAACTCCTTCAAGACTGTTGGAAAAGCATTCCTCATGAATCGGATTGAGAGAATGCCAAGAGTGTGCAAAGCTGTCATCAAGGCAAAGGGTGGCTACTTTTAAGAATCTAAAATCTAAACTATATTTTGATTTGTTTAACACTTTTTTGGTTACCACATGATTCCATATGTGTTATTTCATAGTTTTGATGTCTTCACTATTATTCTACAATGTAGAAAAATAAAGAAAAACCCTTGAATGAGTAGGTGTGTCCAAACTTTTGACTGGTACTATACTTAGATGAAAGGGGAAATAATCAAAGAGTAATGTCAGACCAAAACAGATCACTCTTTGTGCATTTATTTGTCTTTTGCTCACTTGTTTGAAACAATGAACAGTTGAATTGCAGTGTCAAAGTTACTTAGTTCAGCCTAAATAGTTCAACAAGTAGTATGCTGCAGAAAAACACAGTCTGAGGAGGAAAGAAATAGCAACGGCATGTATTAATATAAATAAAATGTTTTTGTATTAGAATATATATATATTTCCTTTCCATATATTCCCAGATTAAAATAGCCTATTAAACGGAAATAATTACACTTCGAGGTCACACTTTATTTGGATTGTCCGGATTTTCCATCTGTAGATTCTTTACAGATCGTCCTACTATCAAAAATCTGTTGATAAGCAGTTAGTTAATTGAAATGTTACTGATAGTCTGTAGCTAGTCTATAGAGCATCTACAGTGTTACCGACTTCGATAAAATGTGAACGTTACTTAAAACCTCTTACATCTACACGTTCCGCTAGCGGAACGTCTGCTCCAATATCCAATGATGGGCGGGGCGCGAAATTCAAACTCCTCTAAATCCGAAAACTTACACTTTTCAAACATATGACTATGTTACAGCTATTTAAAGACAAGACTCTCCTTTATCTAACCAAACTGTCCGATTTCAAAAAGGCTTTACAGCGAAAGCAAAACATTAGATTATGTCAGCAGAGTACCCAGCCAGGAATAATCACACAGCCATTTTTCAAGCTAGCATATCATGTCACATAAACCCAAACCATATCTAAATGCAGCACTAACCTTTGATGATCTTCATCAGATGACACACCTAGGACATTGTGTTATACAATACATGCATGTCTGTTCAATCAAGTTCATATTTATATCAAAAACCAGCTTTTTACATTAGCATGTGACGTTCAGAACTAGCATTCCCACCGAACACTTCCGGTGATTTTACTAAATTACTCACGATAAACGTTCACAAAAAGCATAACAATTATTTTAAGAATTATAGATACAGAACTCCTCTATGCACTCGATATGTCCGATTTTAAAATAGCTTTTCGGATGAAGCACATTTTGCAATAATGTAAGTACATAGCCCGGCGTTACAGGGCTAGCTATTTAGACACCCACCCAGTGTAGCCTTCACCAAAATCACATTTCCTATAAGAAAAATGTTCTTACCTTGCTTGTTCTTCATCAGAATACACTGCCAGGACTTCTACTTCAATAACAAATGTAGGTTTGGTCCCAAATAATCCATCGTTATATCCAAACAGCGACGTTTTGTTCGTGCGTTCTAGACACTATCCCAACGCTAAATCTCGGCCACGAGCATGACGCAAAATATGACAAAAAATTTCGAAATATTCCATTACCGTACTTCGAAGCATGTCAACCGCTGTTTAAAACCAATATTTATGCAATTTATCTCGTAGAGAAGCGATAATATTCCGACCGGGAATCTGCCTGTCTGTAAACTGAGGAAAAAACCGAAAGCCGGGGGCGGGGCGTGTCACGCGCCTAAGGCTTAGTCCATTGACTGACCACTCAGCTTTTGCTCTCGTGTGCTTCAGCCAGGGCTTTGAATGACATCATTCCTGTTTTTCCCGGGCTGTGAGACTCCATTGTTGACGTGAGAAGTGTCACGTAAGAGCAGAGATCCTTTGTAAACGATAGAGAGAATCAAGAAGGGCAAGAAATGTTCAGACAGGGTACTTCCTGAACAGAAGCATCTCAGGTTTTTGCCTGCCATAGGAGTTCTGTTATACTCACAGACACCATTCAAACAGTTTCAGAAACTTTGGAGTGTTTTCTCTCCAAAGCTAATAATTAAATGCATATTCCAGTTTCTGGGCAGGACTAATAATCAGATTAAATCGGGTACGTTTTTTATCCAGCCGTGAAAATACTGCCCCCTAGATGTAACAGGTTAAAAAAGGTAAACAATCAGTGAATCGAGTTTTTGAATAATTTGCCTTGACATTTCACTCAGCTGAAGGTGAATTTCCATTTTTATATGTTCGTTCCATTTTCATCATCCTCCTCTGCCTCCTCCTTTCCCCATCCCTTCGAACAAGCCGCAGTGACCGCAGAGGTCTATAGGTCATTCTCCCAGTACAATTCAATTCAAATCTAATTTTATTTGTCACATGCGCCGAATATAACAGGTGTAGACCTTACAGTGAAATGCTTCCTTACAAGCCCTTAACCAACAATGCAGTTTTAAGAAAAATAAGTGTTAAACAAAGTATTTGCTAAAATAAACTGAAGTAAAAAAAGAGAAAAAGAAGAAAATAGAAAAACAATTAAAGAGCAACAATATAATAACGGTAACGCGGCTATATGCAACCGGTACAGAGTCAATTCATACCCTTCATGTGGAATGCAAAACTCTCCTTACAGTCTCTTATAACATCAAATAAATATAGGACAGTTACTATATGTTGCAGGAAAATATGTCTCTGTGATACGGTGTACATTTTAGGATATCCTCAGCCTCAAGCCTTGCACGAGTGACTCAAGGAGGGGTGAGGCTTGAAGCTGAGGATATCCTAAAATGTACACTGTGCTGAGGAGTGCATGCTCTCTGCTAAGTATAAGGGTTGGGTTGACACGTAGCCAAAGACATAATTTAAATCTGGGGAGGTCACAAGAAACATTAACAAATTATCTACCCAATGTGTTCCAAGATCTCCAAACCGATAATGAAAAAAGCCAATCTATTCTGCTGATCTATATCTTATCGGAATAGGCTGAGAAATGCTCAGAGTAATTTCACTTGATATGATAGGAGATTTCTTCTCACTTTCAGATTGGGTTACTGGACTTGTATGCCTCAGGGGTCTACCATAGTTGTAGGCATCTAACAAGGTGAACATTAGTAACCTTTTACAGTGAATATTCAAAGCAAAAATGCACACAGTATTGACATGATTAATTCATGATTAACACTCATTACTATTTTGTTATTTTGTAATGTTGATAAACATCATTTAATCAACTGAGCGTGACTATAGATGAATATGGATCCAGTAGGTAGCAGATACCAACTTCCCTTGTCGATTTCCAATTCTTCTTGAGTTAGAGATGTTTTCTTCAACTTAGCTGACTAGTTTTTGGAAGTTGCTCATTTTACTGGTGAAAAGTGAGTGTTTTAGCTAGTTGTTTCTTCATGTACTTTATGGGGGGAATGAGAACACACCCTGCTATCCTTCTGATTAATGTTCTTCCTGTGAGCAGTTCCCCAAACCCTGTTCATTGCCCAATTGATCTCCTGCTGACCAACAGTAGAACAAATGTGTTCTCACTGTTTCCATAGCTAGTGGCAATCAATGAAGAGCTTGTGTAAACAGATGACCAAGTTATTCACCGGGTCAATTCAAAACACCATGACAACGTTCAAGGTGAATTGTGAAATACTCTACCTTATCCTGACATAGCTAGTGGTCATGTGTGTGTGGTGTTTTCACTGTCTTTTGGTCAAAATGTTGTCTTCGCCTGATCTTAAAGAAATTCAAAACCCTCCATCATTGAACCAGGAGCCATCTGTCTCTCATCTGCAGGAGAGACAGGAACGTCGGGAACGTCATCGACCTCTAGGGAGAGAAAGAGGGAACATTATCTAGCTAGTCAGCATGATTCCATTAGACTGTTTCCTTCCCAATATTCCTACTGCTCTCCCAGCTTTTGTTTTAGTTAAGCACTAAAACAAACTGCTACTCCAACTGCTTCTAAATGCAACCAAAACTAAATGCATGCTCTTCAACCGTTCGCTGCCCGTACCCACCCGCCCGTCTAGCATCACTACTCTGGAAGGTTCTGACTTAGAATATACGGACAACTACAAATACCTAGGTGTCTGGTTAGACTGTAAACTCTCCTTCCAGACTCACATTAAGCATCTCCAATCCAAAATTAAATCTAGAATCAGCTCCCTATTTCGCAAAAGCATCCTTCATTCATGCTGCCAAACATACCCTTTTAAAACGGACTATCCTACCGATCCTTGACTTCGGCGATGTCATTTACAAAATAGCCTCCAACACTCTACTCAGCAAATTGGATGTAGTCTATCACAGTGCCATCCGTTTTGGCGCCAAAGCCCCATATACTACCCACCACTGCGACCTGTATGCTCTCGTTGGCTGGCCATCGCTTCATATTCGTCGCCAAACCCACTGGCTCCAGGTCATCTATAAGTCTTTGCTAGGTAAAGCCCCACCTTATCTCAGCTCACTGGTCACCATAGCAGCACCCACCCGTAGCATGCGCTCCAGCAGGTATATTTCACTGGTCACCCCAAAAGCCAACCCCTCCTTTGGCCGCCTTTCCTTCCAGTTCTCTGCTGCCAATGACTGGGACGAAATCACTGAAGCTGGAGACTCATATCTCCTTCACTAACTTTAAGCATCAGCTGTCAGAGCAGCTTACCGATCATTGCACCTGTACATAGCCCATCTGTAAATAGCCCACCCAACTACCTCATCCCCATATTGTTATTTATGTGTTGCTCCTTTGCACCCCAGTATCTCTACTTGCACATTCATCTTCTGCACATCTATCACTCCAGTGTTTAATTGCTAAATTGTAATTATTTCACCACTATGGCCTATTTATTGCCTTACCTCCCTAATCTTACTACATTTGCACACACTGTTTAACATACTTTTCTATTGTGTTATTGACTGTACCTGTCACGTCCTGACCAGTAATAGGGGTTATTTGTATTGTAGTTTGGTCAGGACGTGGCAGAGGGTATTTGTTTTATGTGGTTCGGGGTGGTGGTTTGCTTAGAAGGGTGTTTTGATTTTTTATTTCCAGGTTTTGGGTTATGTTCTATGTTCTCTCTAGTTTAGTATTTCTATGTTAGGTAATTGGGTGTTGGACTCTCAATTGGAGGCAGGTGTTTTTAGTTTCCTTTGATTGAAAGTCCTATATATAGGTATGTGTTTTGTTTGTGTTTTGTGGGAGATTGTTCTGTGTATAGCCTTGTGCCTTACCAGACTGTTATTCGGCGGTGTGGCTTTTGTGTATGTGTTTATTTTGGTTTCCCTTCTTTTCTTTAATAAAGAAGATGAGTGCACATTTCTCTGCTGCGTCTTGGTCCGCTTTATCCGACGGCAACCGTTACAGTACGTTTGTTTATCCCATGTGTAACTCTGTGTTGTTTGTGTCGCACTGCTTTGCTCAATCTTGGCCAGGTCGCAGTTGTAAATGAGAACTTGTTCTCAACTAGCCTATCTGGTTAAACAAAGGGGAAATATATATGTTTTTTAAAGCACGAGCAAGCCACGCTCAGACGCAGAGGTCTGGGATTGATCAAAATTGGGTCTGACAGCTGAGGCTATAAAGTGGAAATAGATCCATGGCATTCTATAGAATTGCCATTGGAATTCCAGTGCTCTCTAAGGGGAATCAGCTGTCCATTAGACTGGATCGATTGGATTCCATTGATTCTTCAGCTTATTTAATTTGGTTTCTAATGTCTGATTAGTAAGGATTTACAGAGCCCTTTGTGCCACTGCAAAATCCCTCAAATATATGGGGGAATGTCATGCTGCCTTTGATGGGCTGTCTGGATTTGAGTTTCTGTCAAAGCAAGCATGAAATCTTTGGTTTCTGACCCTAAAGACAGATGATGGCTATCACATTCTACACCCTGTGGCTTCTGCATAGAAGTCGGCTCTCTCCAAGACAATGGGAATGTTTTGATACGGCTGGGTGGAGCAGTTCAGTTGAGGGCTTCTGTTTAGTATCAATCCAGCCTTGCCGGTTGAGACTGAGGCTATAGCCAGGGCGGTGTGAGCAGAGACCACCGTCATCGAGACTCCCCTCCCTCTAACCTCTTTCACACCCTGTAGAGCGGGCAGTGTTCTGAGTTCACATTTGTAGGATGTGGTGGTTGTGGTGGAAGGGGCAGTTGGGGAAGGTGAGCCGGGACAAAGGCCCTATCTTCTGATCTCTCATAGGGAGGGAGGCCGGTTTTGGGGTAGGGTGAGGGAGGGGAGGTGGGAGTCAAGGGGGAAGGTTTGGGAGACGCTCTCCCCTGCTGTCAGAGTGGCGAGGAGGAAGAGGAGCTCCTGCCTGAAAATTGGCATTTCAGTCCCCCCCCTCCCTTATTCCTTATTGGCCCCTGCATCAGGTTACTGTCGTGCTTACAGCCCAGTGATGAAACACGGAGACAACACGTGCTGAGGAGACAGCACCAGCCTCATAGAAGGAAAATATCAAAATAAACTATAATCTCAGCCAGATATAGAATTATTTCATAAACAATGTTAGCGATGTGGTCCTTTTCTCATCACACAAGTCTGTTTGTAAGCTCTTCCTCCATGATGTTGCAGCGGTTAAGTTATTCACTGTTGGGTTCTGTGTGCTCCTTGATCACTCAACGCTGACGAAGCCTCCATATAGATTTTTTGCAAAGCAAACAGTGCGCCGCAGACTGAGACGTATTTACAACACACTTTTAATGCCTCTGCCGTTTATCTCTGGGGTAGTTACTGAAGACATTTTTACATAGAACTTTGTCTTGCTCCATCCATTTTATTTGATGTGAGAGCTGCAGGATTTAAGCTAGTCGGTAGACTTCAATCCCCCTCAGTGGTGGCGTCTGAACCACTAATCTTGTACTTCTAACCCAGGCCGTTCTTAGATGTTATGTATTCTCTGGGCTTTGTGGTTTGGCCATCAGTTTGACTAACAAATTATTCGGAAGGTACCTCTTCCAATATATTGAAAATAGATCAAAATGCTGATAGTATCTCAAACTTCATCTCACAGAGGTCATTTCCATTATGTACTGGATACCACGTCCACTAGAAATAAGCCAAGGCTAGGGATCCTCTTGGACTCAAAGAGAGAAACATTTCCATGTAAAGCCCTTCTGATTAGAGAGAGAGAGAGAGAGAACTGTTCTCATGCTCCACATGAAGGGTTGGAAATGACACGCAGCCTCCGGCATAGAGGCTGATCGTGTGCCCGAGTCATTTGACTGCCAACAGGCATGAAGACACAGAGGAAATGAGGCGTACCACACAGGTTCTCACACGCCAAACAGGTGACATGGCAGTTTCTGGGTTTCTGAGTTCAGGGCCTGTATTCACAACTTTCAAGTTTTAATGGCATGTGCACAAGTACAGTGAAATGCCTTTCTTGCAAGCTCTAAACCCTACATACAGTAATAAACCCTACATCAGTAATAAAGCACTGAAGTGCCGATCTAGGATCAGTTTATGATCTAGGATCATAATTAATAAGATTATATGGACACAGGGGACCTGATCCTAGATCAGCACTCCTCTGAGATTCTTTGTGAATGCGGGCCCAGGTTCCAACAGGCTTATGGATCTCTAGTTAACCCTGCGTTGACAGTCAATATTGGAATGTTGTTCCGTACCACAGAAAAAAAGGAGGAACAGTGTTTTTCTTGTCCATTTGTTTCTCAAAGCTTTTGGTTGAATATCATCCTCCTCTTGGCAAGTGTTTATTTGTAGATTCTATATGGGGGCAATTTGATTTTGCCAATAAGTATTTGTGAGAATTGTATTGCACCTGATACAGTCTCATGAGCCCATATCTGACAGTATGCCATTATACTCAAATCAAATCAAATTTCAAATCAAATCAAATTGTATTGGTCACATACACATATTTAGCAGATGTTATTGTGGGTGTAGCGAAATGCTTGTGTTCCTAGCTCCAACAGTGCAGTAGTATCTAACAATTCACAACAATACACACAAATCTAAAAGTTAAAGAATGGAATTAAGAAATATACACTGCTCAAAAAAATAAAGGGAACACTTAAACAACACAACTCCAAGTCAATCACACTTCTGTGAAATCAAACTGTCCACTTAGGAAGCAACACTGATTGACAATAAATTTCACATGCTGTTGTGCAAATGGAATAGACAACAGGTGGAAATTATAGGCAATTAGCAAGACACCCCCAATAAAGGAGTGGTTCTGCAGGTGGGGACCACAGACCACTTCTCAGTTCCTATGCTTCCTGGCTGATGTTTTGGTCACTTTTGAATGCAGGTGGTGCTTTCACTCTAGTGGTAGCATGAGACGGAGTCTACAACCCACACAAGTGGCTCAGGTAGTGCAGCTCATCCAGGATGGCACATCAATGCGAGCTGTGGCAAGAAGGTTTGCTGTGTCTGTCAGCGTAGTGTCCAGAGCATGGAGGCGCTACCAGGAGACAGGCCAGTACATCAGGAGACGTGGAGGAGGCCGTAGGAGGGCAACAACCCAGCAGCAGGACCGCTACCTCCGCCTTTGTGCAAGGAGGAGCAGGAGAAGCACTGCCAGAGCCCTGCAAAATGACCTCCAGCAGGCCACAAATGTGCATGTGTCTGCTCAAACGGTCAGAAACAGACTCCATGAGGGTGGCATGAGGGCCCGACGTCCACAGGTGGGGGTTGTGCTTACAGCCCAACACCGTGCAGGACGTTTAGCATTTGCCAGAGAACACCAAGATTGGCAAATTCGCCACTGGCGCCCTGTGCTCTTCACAGATGAAAGCAGGTTCACACTGAGCACATGTGACAGACGTGACAGAGTCTGGAGACGCCGTGGAGAACGTTCTGCTGCCTGCAACATCCTCCAGCATGACCGGTTTGGCGGTGGGTCAGTCATGGTGTGGGGTGGCATTTCTTTGGGGGGCCGCACAGCCCTCCATGTGCTCGCCAGAGGTAGCCTGACTGCCATTAGGTACCGAGATGAGATCCTCAGACCCCTTGTGAGACCATATGCTGGTGCGGTTGGCCCTGGGTTCCTCCTAATGCAAGACAATGCTAGACCTCATGTGGCTGGAGTGTGTCAGCAGTTTCTGCAAGAGGAAGGCATTGATGCTATGGACTGGCCCGCCCGTTCCCCAGACCTGAATCCAATTGAGCACATCTGGGACCTCATGTCTCGCTCCATCCACCAATGCCACGTTGGACCACAGACTGTCCAGGAGTTGGCGGATGCTTTAGTCCAGGTCTGGGAGGAGATCCCTCAGAAGACCATCCGCCACCTCATCAGGAGCATGCTCAGGCGTTGTACGGAGGTCATACAGGCACGTGGAGGCCACACACACACTACTGAGCCTCATTTTGACTTGTTTTAAGGACATTACATCAAAGTTGGATCAGCCTGTAGTGTGGTTTTCCACTTTAATTTTGAGTGTGACTCCAAATCCAGACCTCCATGGGTTGATAAAATTGGATTTCCATTGATTCTTTTTGTGTGATTTTGTTGTCAGCACATTCAACTATGTAAAGAAAAAAGTACTTAATAAGATTATTTCATTCATTCAGATCTAGGATGTGTTTAAGTGTTCCCTTTATTTTTTTGAGCAGTATATAAATATTAGGACAAGCAATGTCGGAGTGGCATTGACTGAAATACATTAGAATAGACCACAGTATATACATATGAGATGAGTTAAGCAGTATGTAAACATTATTAAAGTGGCCAGTGATCCCATGTCTATGTATATAAGGCAGCAGCCTCTAAGGTGCAGGGTTGAGTAACTGGGTAGTAGCCGACTAGTGATGGCTATTTAACAGTCTGATGGCCTTCAGATAGAATCTGTTTTTCAGTTTCTCGGTCCCAGCTTTGATGCACCTGTACGGACCTCACCTTCTGGATGGTAGCGGGGTGAACAGGCCTTGGCTCGGGTGGTTGATGTCCTTGATGATCTTTTTGGCCTTCCTGTGACATCGGGTGCTGTAGGTGTCCTGGAGGGCAGGTAGCTTGCCCCCGGTGATGTGTTGGGCAGACTGCACCACCAACTGGAGAGCCCTGCGGTTGCGGGCTGTGGAGTTGCCGTACCAGGTGGTGATACAGCCCGACTGGATGCTCTCAATTGTGCATCTGTAAAAGTTTGTGAGGGTCTTAGAGGCCAATCCAAATTTTTTCAGCCTCCTGAGGTTGAAGAGGCTCTGTTCTTCACCACACTGTTTGTGTGGGTAGACCATTTCAGATTGTCAGTGAAAAATACACAGAGGAACTTGAAGCTTTTCACCTTCTCCACTGCGGTCCCGTCGATGTGGATAGGGGCGTGCTCCCTCTGCTGATTCCTGAAGTCCACAATGAATTCCTTAGTTTTGCTGATGTTGAGGGAGAGGTTATTTTCCTGGGCCCTATTTTCCTGGGCTCCACCTCCTCCCTGTAGGCTGTCTCGTCATTGTTGGTAATCAGGCCTATTACTGTTGTGACGTCTGCAAACCTGATGATTGAGTTGGAGGCGTGCGTGGCCACGCAGTCATGGGTGAACAAGGAGTACAGCAGGTGGCTGAGCACGCACCCTTGTGGGGCCCCTGTGTTGAGGATCAGCAAAGTGGAGGTGTTGTTTCCTACCTTCACCACCTGGGGGCGGCCCGTCAGGAAGTCCAGGACCCAGTTGCACAGGCTGGGGTTCAGACCCTGGGCCCCGAGCTTAATGATGAGCTTGGAGGGTACTATGGTGTTGAATGCTGAGCTATAGTTAATGAACAGCATTCTAACATAGGTATTCCTCTTGTCCAGATGGGATAGGGCAGTGTGCAGTGCATTGGCGATTACATCGTCTGTGAATCTATTGGGACGGTATGCAAATTGAATTGGGTCTAGGGTGTCAGGTAAGGTAGTGGTTAGAACGTTGGGCCAGTAACGGAAAGGTTGTTAGATCAAATCCCTGTACTGACAAGGTAAAAATCTGTCATTCTGCCCCTGAACAAGGCAGTTAACCCAGGCTGTCATTGTAAATAAGAATGTGTTCTTAACTGACTAAATAAAGGTAAAATTAAAGGTAGAGGTGATATGATCCTTAACTAGCCTCTCAGAGCACTTCATGATGACAGAAGTGAGTGCTACGGGGTGATAGTCATTTAGTTCAGTTATCTTTGCTTCCTTGGGTACAGGAACAATGGTGGCCATCTTGAAGCAAGTGGGGACAGCAGACTGGGATAGGGAGAGATTAAATATGTCTGTAAACACTCCAGCCAGCTGGTCTGCGCATGCTCTGAGGACGCTGGTTTTCCATTTGTAATCTGTGATTGTCTGTAGACCCTGCCACATACGTCTCGTGAACTGCGACTCCACTTTTTCTCTTTACTGACGTTTTGCCTGTTCGATTGCCTTATGGAGGGAATAACTGCACTGTTTGTATTCAACCATATTCCAAGTCACCTTGCCATGGAAAAATGTGGTGGTTCGCGCTTTCAGTTTGGCGGGAATGCTGCCATCTATCTACGGTTTCTTGTTTGCGTAGGTTTTAATAGTCACAGTGGACCAACATCCCCTATACACTTCCTGATGAACTCAGTCACCGTGTCTGTGTATACGTCAATGTTATTCTCAGAGGTTACCTGGAACATATCCCAGTCTGCGTGATGAGAACAATCTTGAAGCATGGATTCCGATTGGTCAGACCAGCGTTGTATAGACCTTAGCATGGGTACTTCCTGTTTGAGTTTCTGCCTGTAGGAAGGGAGGAGCAAAATGTAGTTGTGATCTGATTTGCTGAAGGGAGGGCGCGGGAGGGCCTTGTAGGCATTGCGAAAGCGGGAGCAGCAGTGGCCGGGTGTTTTACCAGAGCGAGTACTGCAGTCAATATGTTGATTGAACTTCGGTAGCATTTCCTCAAATTTGCTTTGTTAAAATCCCCAGCAACAATAAATGCAGCCTCAGGATATGTGGTTTCTAGTTTGCATAAAGTCCAGTGTAGTTCCTTGAGGGCCGTTGTGGTATTGGCTTGAGTGGGAATATACACGGCTGTGACTATAACCGAAGAGAATTCTCTTGGGAGCTAATACAGTTGCATTTGATTGTAAGGTATTCTAGGTCGGGTGAACAAAAGGACTAGAGTATCTCAAATCAAATCAAATGACATTTGTCACATGCGCCGAATACCACAGGTATTCCTGTTGTATTCGGCACATGTGACAAATACAATTTGATTTACAAGCCCTTAACCAACAAAGCCCTTTAACCAACAACACAGTTTTAAGAAAAATAAGTGTTAAAACCTCTTAAGGATCCACCCCTTTTTTTCAATTTTTGCCAAAAATTACATACTCAAATCTACCTGCCTGTAGCTCAGGACCTGAAGCAAGGATATTCATATTCTTGATACCATTTGAAAGGAAACACTTTGAGGTTTGTGGAAATGTGAAATGAATGTAGAATAATATAACACATTAGATCTGGTAGAAGATAATACAAAGAAAAAAACATGTTTTTTTTGTATTTTTTTTGTACCATCATCTTTGAAATGCAAGAGAAAGACCATCATGTAAACTCAGCAAAAAAAGAAAATGCCCTTTTTCAGGACCCTATCTTTCAAAGATAATTCGTAAAAATCCAAATAACTTCACAGATCTTCATTGTAAAGGGTTTAAACACTATGTCCCATGCTTGTTCAATGAACCATAAACAATTAATGAACATGCACCTGTGGAACGGTCATTAAGACACCAACAGCTTACAGACGGTAGGCAATTAAGGTCATAGTTAGGAAAACTTAGGACACTAAAGAGGCCTTTCTACTGACTCTGAAAAACACCAAAAGAAACATGCCCAGGGTCCCTGCTCATCTGCGTGAACATGCCTTAGGCATGCTGCAAGGAGACATGAGGACTGCAGATGTGGCCAGGGCAATAAATTGCAATGTCTGTACTGTGAGAGGCCTAAGACAGCGCTACAGGGAGACAGGATGGACAGTTGATCATCCTGGCAGTGGCAGACCACGTGTAACAACACCTGCACAGGATCGGTACATCCGAACATCACACCTGTGGGACAGGTACAGGATGGCAACAACTGCCCGAGTAACACCAGGAATGCACAATCCCTCCATCAGTGCTCAGACTGTCCACAATAGTCTGAGAGAGGCTGGACTGAGGGCTTTTAGGCCTGTTGTAAGGCAGGTCCTCACCAGACATCACTGGCAACAACGTCGCCTATGGGCACAACCCACGTCGCTAGAGCAGACAGGACTGGCAAAAAGTGCTCTTTACTGGCGAGTCGCGGTTTTGCCTCACCAGGGGTGATGGTCGGATTCGCGTTTATCGTCGAAGGAATGAGCGTTACACCGAGGCCTGTACTCTGGAGTGGGATCAATTTGGAGGTGGAGGGTCCATCATTGTCTGGGGCGGTGTGTCACAGCATCATCGGACTGAGCTTGTTGTCATAATATATGAATGTTATCTGATGTTAGCAAGTTATTAATTTCATGAACCTTATTTCTAAGGCTACATATATTAATATGGGCTGAAAAGTACAAACAAAGCAAGAGAAAAATATACATTCAGCAGTCCATTAATCAAATCAAATCTCAATGCTGTGCGTTATGGGGAAGACATCCTCCTCCCTCATGTGGTACCCTTGCTGCTGGCTCATCCTGACATGACCCTCCAGCATGACAATGCCATCAGCCATACTGCTTGTTCTGTGCGTGATTTCCTGCAAGACAGGAATGTCAGTGTTCTGCCATGGCCAGCGAAGAGCCCGGATCTCAATCCCATTGAGCACATCTGGGACCTGTTGGATCGGAGGGTGAGGGCTAGGGCCATTCCCCCCAGAAATGTCTGGGAACTTGGAGGTGCCTTGGTGGAAGAGTGGGGTAACATCTCACAGCAAGAACTGGCAAATCTGGTACAGTCCATGAGGAGGAGATGCACAGCAGTACTTAATGCAGCTGGTGGCCACACCAGATACTGACTGTTACTTTTGATGTTGACCCTCCCTTTGTTCAGGGACACATTATTCAATTTCTGTCAGTCACATGTCTGTGGAACTTGTTCAGTTTATGTCTGTTGATGAATCTTGTTATGTTCATACAAATATTTATACATGTTAAGTTTCTTTTTTGCTGAGTGTATTATTCCAGCCCAGTCGCAATTTAGATTTTGGTCACTAGATGGCAGCAGTATATGTGCAAACTTTTAGACCGATCCAATGAACAATTGCATATCTGTTCAAAATGTTGTATCAAGACTCCCCAAATGTGCCTAATTGGTTTATTAATACATTTTCAAGTTCAGAATTGTGCACTCTCCTCAAACAATAGCATGGTATTATTTCACTGTAATAGCTACTGTAAATTGGACAGTGCAGTTAGATTAACAAGAATTTAACCTTTCTGCCCATATCAGATATGTCTATTGTCACATTCACATGAAGAGATTCGAGGGACAGGCGCAGGAATGCGTAATAGGGTTTTTTATTCAGCTC
This sequence comes from Salmo trutta, assembly GCF_901001165.1. Taxonomy (NCBI): domain Eukaryota; kingdom Metazoa; phylum Chordata; class Actinopteri; order Salmoniformes; family Salmonidae; genus Salmo; species Salmo trutta. Next base: position 29,764,787 of record NC_042983.1, on the reverse strand, counting down.
AAATTACGGCGTGCTGTGTAAAGGCACGGGGACGAAGACCAAACAAACATACACAAAACACAGGGTTGAAACCCAAACAAAAGAGCGAGGAGTACCTCGAATAAACACACACACGCACAATGATTATCTCATGGGATGAGACCCATAATCATCTGCGCAATACACAATGGCACGCAAGCCAAAACACACAGCACAGGTACTCACACGTACCAACGGACATTGTAACAATAATCGACAGCACCATGGTGAACAAAGGGCACATATATACAAATACAATCAGTGGGAATAGGGGCCAGGTGTGCGCAATGAAAGTTCCATGATAGTTTGTTGGTGATGTGGACACCAAGGAACTTGAAGCTCTCAACCTGCTCCACTACAGCTCCGTCGACGAGAATGAGGGCATGCTTGGTCCTCCTTTCCCTGTAGTCCACAATCATGTCCTTTGCTTTGATCACATTGAGGGAGAGGTTGTTGTCCTGGCACCACATGGCCAGGTCTCTGACCTCCACCCTATAGGCTCTCATCGTTGTCGGTGATCAGGCCTACCACTGTTGTGTCATCGGCAAACTTGATGATGGTGTTGGAGTCGTGCCTGGCCGTGCAGTCATGAGTGAACAGGGAGTACAGGAGGGGACTGAGCACGCACCCCTGAGGAGCCCTGTGTTGAGGATCAGCGTGGTGGATGTGTTGTTACCTACCCTTACCACCTGGGGGCGACCTGTCAGTAAGTCCAGGATCCAGTTGCAGAGGGAGGTGTTTAGTCCTTAGCTTAGTGATGAGCTTTGAGGGCACTATGGTGTTCAAAGACTACGTTGAGCTGTAGTCAATGAATAGCATTCTCACATAGGTGTTCCTTTTGTCCAGGTGGGAAAGGGCAGTGTTGAGTGCAATAGAGATTGCATCATCTGTGGATCTGTTGAGGCGGTATGCAAATTGGAGTGGGTCTAGGGTTTCTGGGATAATGGTGTTGATGTGAGCCATGACCAGCCTTTCAAAGCACTTCATGGCTACAGACGTGAGTGCTACAGGTCGGTAGTAATTTAGGCAGTTCATTTTAGTGTTCTTGGGCACAGGGACTATGGTGGTCTGCTTGAAACATGTTGGTATTACAGACTCACTCAGGGACAAGTTGAAAATGTCAGTGAAGACACTTGCCAGTTGGTCAGTACATGCTCCGAGACCACGTCCTGGTAATCTGTGCTATCTGTTTGTTATCACAATCACACCATGAGTAGTTAATCATGAAATATACACCGCCCTTCTTCTTCCCGGAGAGTTCTTTATTCCTGTCTGCGCAATGTACTGAGAACCCAGCTGGCTGTATGGAAGGGGACAGTATATCCCGAGAGAGCCATGATTCCGTGAAACAGAGTATGTTACAGTCCCTGATGTCTCTCTGGTTGGAGATTCTCGCCTTGAGCTCGTCTACTTTATTGTCCAGAGACTGAACATTAGTGAGTAATATACTCAGAAGCGGTGGATGGTGTGCCCGCCTCCTGAGTCGGACCTGAAGTCCACTCCGAATACTTCTTCTCCACCAGTGGTGTGTTGGAGCCGCCTCTGAGATAAGTTCTATTGCCTTGGGGGTATGAACAAAGGATCCAATTCGGGAAAGTCGTATTATTGGTCAAAATGCTGTTGAGTTACCGCCGCTCTGATGTCCAAAGTTATTTCCGGCTGTATGTAATAACACAAAAAACATTCTGGGCTAATAATGTAAGAAATAACACACCCAAAAAAAGAAAATACTGCAAAGTTGCTTAGGAGCTAGAAGCAGAGCTACCATATCTGTCGGCGCCATCTACTCCAATCAACTTTTCCTTATTTTTTCAATTTTCTTGTCAATCAAATGCAATCCTTGGCATAACAGTTTATACATCATTCTTTAAGTCATTAATAATGTTCAGTACAAATCCAATCAACTTTTCAATAGCCTCTACAACTTTGGTCTGAAGTTGAGATATAAACCACGGAGGAGTATTGAGATCAGCCAGCTCGACCCAGATCAAGGCAACACAGTTGGGGAAAAACAAACTTGTCCCAAGATGAAAAGAGTCAGAGTGTGTTGATGCAACCCCCAAATCAAAAGGCCTCACCTACACTCTGTTCTTCCATCCATAGGATCATGTGATGTGATGACACCCGGGTAATGAAACTAATTTGTTTCCAATCAGAGAAACAAGACTGATGTCGAGCTCTTGTCAAAGCTTCAATAGCACTGCCTCACCTGGAGATGTCAAAAGTACAAGGCCTCAGCACACACACATTGTCACATGATCTATTTCTGTCAAATCATCCCTTCCTTCCATGTTGCGCTTTGTTCACAGTAAAAGACATCAAGCAGCGCCTCGTGTTTGGTTTTTAGAGCTACCCATGATGCATGTTTGTTTATGTTTGTTTATGGAGCGTGTGTGTGTGTGTGTGTGTGTGTGTGTGTGTGTGTGTGTGTGTGTGTGTGTGTGTGTGTGTGTGTGTGTGTGTGTGTGTGTGTGTGTGTGTGTGTGTGTGTGTGTGTGTGTGTGTGTGTGTGTGTGTGTGTGTGTGTGTGTGTTTGTGTCCAAATGCAGCTCTTTAGGCTTAAGTCAGCAGGTGAAGAGGTCTGTTTGTGGGACCTAGTCAGTAGGAGCCATTTGCTATAGACTAATAGCTAGAACCTATGCTCTGTGAGTTTTTGTGTGTGTGTTGTGTGTATGTGTGTGTGTGTCTATATGGTTGTTCAGACTCTAATGATGACTTGGATTCCAAGCTCTGGAGCATATTGCACTGGGTCTTCATGTAGGACGCCCCTCTCCTCTGTCTGACGCAGTTCCCTCTCAATGCTCTGTTGGATCCTTGCTTTGGCTCGGCCACTGAGGAGCTGCTTCCGGCCTCTCCTCTCCCCTGTGCCTGTGGGAGGGACATGCTGGCCTCCTCTCACCTCTCTTTCCTCCAGAGGGCCCTCAGTATCACTCTCCCTCTCTCCCTCTCTCAGTTCCCCATCATCTGCCACATCAAAGGACCTCATTATGAGCTGTCATACCATCCCTGCTCGAAGCCAACCTGCCTCTGCCGTGATATTTAAATAGCGACACATTGTATTTATAATAGGCAATGTCACGGCAACGTGCTCTCTGATGTCTCCCCCCAGCTCTCCCGTGCTTTCTCCCCCACCCGTCCCCCACCCCCCAATTCCCCCCAAACCTCCACCCGGCCCCATGCACACCGACAGACGCCCCTCTATAAAATTCTCTTTTATTTATCACTTGTTTGCTTTTTTATTAGGCGGCTGTGTAGAAGCCAAAGTCACTCGTCTAGTTTGATGCTCGCTGTGTCGTCTCTCTTCTGTGATTACGAATTTCGTCTTAAAAAAAAAGACAGGCCGTTAAAAGAAACGACTGGAGTGGCGGTGCTTCCTGGGCTGTACATGATACTGGTGGTCGATTGGCCCTCCCCCCATCATATTCCTTATGGGCTCTCTTGCCCTGCTGTCTATATAAGACCCCATGCAGGCATCTCACCTGTCCACCGTAGCCTTCAGGGGAGGGGTCTGCCTTGGCTTGACAAGGCCACCTGGAACCATTAGTTACCCTGGGCCCGCCTGTTAGTATGCCAGAGTCCCGGCCGCTGCAGCCAAGAGCATCATTAACGGGAGTGGGGTTTCTGCTCCTGCTGCTCTCGGCCCTCATTTACCCACTTAATTTATTTACTAAAAGAACAGAGCAGTGCCACCGGCTCAGCTCAGCTCTGCTCAGGTTCCCGGCAGCACTCTCTATCCACACTGCAGCGGTGGCGGGGCCATTAAAGGAAAGGGCAGGGCCTTCCAATGCGCTGTAAATTATCTCAATGGCGCACTTTGGCCGAAGCCAATGAGCACCGCCAATGATAAATATTAGGGTGATGACAGTGGGCTTTGGCGTAGAGGCCTTTTATCACGATCAATGTCGCTTGTTTAAAGACTTTGGGTCCACAGTGGTTCCTGCTATGTAGTAGTGCAACTCTGTGTGATGCATCTAAGATTGTCAAGGCCTTTGTTGTTCCTCTCATACTCTGTCCATGGCTCATAAAGCCCTTCTAATGTATCTATCTCTATCTCACTCTCCCCATGCACAGACTGCCAATTAAATCAGCATGGTAGTGAAACCTGGAAGGCCAAGAGTTCGCTTGACTGACCCGGTCGCCTATGGAGGTATATGTGCCAGAGGAGTGTGTGATTGTGCAGGAGGTGTGTATGTATGTGGGGGCTGAAACCACAACCACAAGGACAACTTCTCCATGTCTCTCCAGACATGTATCATAAAGTACATTAATAGATGGAGCAGTGTTTTTGGACTTTTATTTCAGAGGGATATTTAGTTTTTCCTTGGAGGGCTTCTTTTAGCAGGGCTATTACTCAGAGGCAGTAGTCTTTCTTCTCGCTTTCTCTCTTCCTCTGTCTTTTCATCTCCATTTTTGTCCCCCCTCTCTCGCGCACATTCTCTCTTTTTGTTTGATAAACTATTGAGATTCTCAATTCCTATAACAAAGCCCACAAGAAACCCCAGTAGCTGAGAAAAGGACAAGCGCATTGTCAAGGTGCTTTGAAGAGCAGAGCAGAGCAGAGCAGTGCGCCGAGCCAGCAGATTAATGTCCTCGTAAAGCAGGGGAGCGGATTTTTGATGGAGGATTTTATAGATTTTGAGGTGGACCACCTCCTTCAGGGGATATTTATTTCCTCATTTGTTCTGCATACTTGAAGACATGAAAGTAAGAGAGGGAAAAGTGGGAAACACTCCTGGGTCATATTCATTTGTCACCAAACTGAACAGAAACAGAGAGGGATTACCTGGAGTTGTCCAATAGGAAACGCTTAATTTCGTTTTCCGTTGCAATTTAAAAACACTAACATTTTCTGTTACGTTCCTTATTGAACATTGCCTTGATATGAGAGAACTCAGAGGTTGACAAAGTAGGCTATAAAAACCATATCCACTAAATGACCACTCTTCTGCATGGAGCTCCCCATACACCTGATGGGAGGGGGAGGATCCATGTCCTCTGCAGCTCTTCTGCTTTGTCTGCTGTGGTAGAGAGATTGGACACTGTCCTTGGGGTGGCCAAGTAAATGCAAACAAACACACACTGACACTCACGCTGACACACCACACACACACACACACACACACACACACACACACACACACACACACACACACACACACACACACACACACACACACACACACACACACACACACACACACACACACACACACACACACACACACACACACACACACACACACCAGACAATGACCCACTCATATCGCAACATCAATGGGTAATTGTCCAGGAATGATTGGCTCAACAAACAATGAATCAATAGTTACTATGGAGATGGAGTAAAAAACAGGCGTGGCCATTGACATGGGCAGGTAATGACATGATAATACTTCACAGATGGAACAGTTGTCAAGGAGGCACTGACCTTGATTCCTCCCACAGTTCCTTTATGGCATCTCATTTGGGAGTCTTGTGTTGACACAGAGAGAGTGAAGAGGGAGATCTCCTTCTGGCTCGCAACATCAACAGGCTAGTTTTTGGACATTTCGTGTGACATTTTGTGTGAGTGTTCCTTTAAACTTTATTTGAAAACATACTTAGGCCTACTGTTATTATTATAACATTTCTCTTCAGGCCAGAACATTTGTTTATCAATATTGTTGGTACACAAATGTTTATTAACACAGGTTTCACCTCTGAGGTTATCGTCACACTAATATCATCAATATTGTCATATCTGTTGAAAAAAAAGTTTCAAGCAATCAAAATTAATAAATAATGTGAGCAGTGGCGACACGTCATTCAGGGCATGTGGGGCAGAGCCTCACCTGTTTTGATCCACACCTGTTTAACTTCAGCAATGTTATTCTGGCATTAATTCATGTCACATATCAGTTTTGCAAACAATGCAAAAAATGTTTTTAAATCATTGAGTTAATAAAGTCGCATACAAACATGGTCTCTTTCTTGAACAAACATCAAATCAAATCAAACTTTATTTGCCACATGCGCCGAATACAACAAGTGTAGACTTTACCGTGAAATGCTTACTTACAAACCCTTAACCAACAGTGCAGTTCAAGAAGAAGAAAATATTTACCAAGTAGGCTAAAATAAAAAGTAATAATAAAAAGTAACACAATAAGAATAACGAGGCTATATACAGGGGACACCGGTACCGAGTCAGTGTGCAGGGGTACAGGCTAGTTGAGGTAATCTGTACATGTAGGTGGGGGCAAAGTGACTATGCATAGGTAACAAACATACAGCGAGTAGCAGAAGTGTACTAGAGGGGTGGGGGTGTCAATGTAAATTGTCCGGTGCCAAATTTTATGAATTGTTCAGCAGTCTAATGGCTTGGGGGTAGAAGCTGTTGAGGAGCCTTTTGGTCCTAGACTTGGCGCCCCGGTACCGCTTGCCGTGCTGTAGCAGCGAAAACAGTCTATAACTTGGGTGACTGGAGTCTCTGACAATTGTATGGGCTTTCCACTGACACCGACTATTGTTTAGGTCCTGGATGGCAGGAAGCTTGGCCCCAGTGATGTACTGGGCCGTTCGCACTACCCTCTGTAGTGCCTTACGGTCAAATGCTGAGCAGTTGCCATACCAGGCGGTGATGCAACCGGTCAGGAGGCTCTCGATGGTGCAACTGTAGAACTTTTTGAGGATCTGGGGGCTAATGCCAAATCTTTTCAGTCTCCTGAGGGGAATAGGTTTAGTCGTGCCGCTTCACGACTGTCTTGGTATGTTTGGACCATGATAGTTTGTTGGTGATGTGGACACCAAGTAACTTGAAACTCTCGACCCGCTCCACTACAGCCCCGTCGATGTTAATGGGGGCCTGTTCGGCCCGCCTTTTCCTGTAGTCCACGATCAGCTCCTTTGTCTTGCTCACATTGAGGAAGAGGTTGTTGTCCTGGCACCACACTGCCAGTTCTCTGACCTCCTCCCTCTCGGCCGTCTTATCATTGTCGGTGATCAGGCCTACCACTGTTGTGTCGTCAGCAAACTTAATGATGGTGTTGGAGTCGTGTTTGGCCATGCAGTCGTGGGTGAACAGGGAATACATGAGGGGACTAAGTACACATCCCTGAGGGGCCCCAGTGTTAAGGATCAGCGTGGCAGACGTATTGTTGCCTACTCTTACCTCCTGGGGGCGGCCCGTCAGGAAGCCCAGGATCCAGTTGCAGACGGAGGTGTTTAGTCCCAGAGTCCTTAGCTATGTGATGAGCTTCGTGGGCACTATGGTTTTGAACGCTGAGCTGTAGTCGATAAACAGCGTTCTCACATAGGTGTTCCTATTGTCCAAGTCGCTATCTTGAGTAAGGCAGCTCCAAAATGCAGGTGTTTCAGCCTAACTCGGTGCTTCTGTGTTGGAGGGGCAGCTAGCAAAAGCACAGAACGTAGGCCTTGGTAACCTTCTCTAGTTGCGCTGCGATTGGCTCAGTGTTCTGTCACTCATGGGGACACTACGTCACCTCAGAATCTAAAGGGAGAGCTAGGCAGCTCAAGCCCCCTTGGGTGCTACCATAGATTTACAGTAAAAGTGCCATCCAAGAAGGTTCAAGGTCATTGGCCACAGATAAAATACATCAAATCACATTATAGCTACCGTAGCGTTGATTGAACTGATCATGTCAACATCATACTTTCTATATCTTAGCTTGAAAGCTAACTAGCTAGACAAACAGTCATCATCATGAATCACGGCAACAATCTACTGGCAAATCCTTTTTAATCCTTGTCATATGAAGATAAATTATACACTGAACAAAAATATAAACGCAACATGCAACAATTTCAAAGATTTTACTGAGTTACAGCTGAGGAAATCAATCAATTAGGCTCTAATCTATGGATTTCACATGACTGGGAAATCAATAGCTGTGCAAAGTTGCTGGATATTGGCGGTAACTGAAAAATGCTGTTGTACATGTAGATCCAGAGCATTCCAAACATGCTCAACAGGTGACATGTCTGGTGAGTATGCAGGCCATGGAAGAACTGGGACGTTTTCAGCTTCCAGTAATTGTGTACAGATCCTTGTGACATGGGGCTGTGCATTATCATTCTGAAACATGAGGTGATGCGGCGGATGAATAGCACAACAACGGGCCTCAGGATGTCGTCACGGTATCTCTGTGCATTCAAATTGCCATCGATAAAATGCAACTGTGTTTTTTGTCCGTAGCTTATGCCTGCCCATACCATAACTCCACCGCCACCTTAGGGAACTCTGTTCACAATGTTGACATCAGCAAAACGCTCGCTCATATGACGCCATACACGTGGTCTGCGGTTGTGAGGCCGGTTGGACGCACTGCCAAATTCTCTAAAACGACAATGGAGGTGGCTTATGGTAGAGAAATTAACCTTATATTTTCTGGCAACAGCTCTGGTGGAAATGTCTGCAGTCAGCTTGCAAATTGCACACTACCTCAAAACTTGAGACATCTGTGGCATTGTGTTGCGTGACAAAACTGCACATTTTAGAGTGGCCTTTTGTTGTCCCCAGCAGAATTTGCACCTGTGTAATGATCATGCTGTCTAATCAGCTTCTTGATATGCCACACATGTCAGGTGGAAGGATTACCTTGGCAAAGGAGAAATGCTCACTAACAGGGATGTAAATACATTTTTGCACAACATTTGAGAGAAATACTTTTTGTGTGTATGTACAATTTCTGGGATATTTTATTTCAGCTCATTAAACATGGGACCAACACTTTACATGTTGCATTTATATTTTTGTTCAGTGTAGATAAAACGGATCGGTGCTCATCGGCCATTGTACATAAAAGTTACACAACAAGTTGGAAATCGCAAATACAACAATGACTGGTTTGGAAGGAATCTGTGGCTAACTGCAAGCATCGCAAAGCAATCACTATTTTGCTTCCCCTGCCTGGAGTGTGTGTGGTCCAAGTCTGGATTTAAGGATGTTAAACATCTGTCTGAAAGGGTCTCCTTTCAGAGCTTAAAAGGATAAACATTCACACACAACACCATGGGCCAGAAAAGGTTGCATACATTGCCCATGCTTTCAATCCAGCATGACTTCATCCAGAAAATTCCAGACTTTGATGATAAAGTTTGATGACAAAGTTTGCCCACAAGAAGGACCACTGCACTACCTTCCTGTTCAAGTGGACACAGCACAAAAATATGTATTGTATGCTGCTGCATAAATGACGTAATATGCCAGGGAGATACGGTATACTTTAGCTAAGAAAGTAATACTAAGTGTATGTTGTGTAGTAAGCTGTTAGTAGCCCATGTGTCTCACCCTAATAATTTGGAACCCTCTCCCCTCGGAACTTAGCCTACTGTTCTGACTTGGTGGTGCACATGTAGCCTATAGCCTGCTTTAGAGAAATGGCATCATCGAATATTGTAAGGGATTTCATTGTCAGATTATATGCCCCCATTATTTTCCTACGGTTCTGACTTGGTGTACAGGGAGAATACTGCAAGTATGGCCCATGTTCTGAATTCTGTCGCTGTCCATTTCAAAAGTGCTGATCAAATAGGCATATCGACTACATCAGTCTTAGCTCGCTCATTAATGTCTTAATCGAAAATATGTCTTGCCTCTTATCCGCTCATCTTTCCCTTATGCCATAGTTTGTACATCTCCATTTTTATGTTGCTTATATCGGTCTATATCATTAGTATCTTATTCCTTATTTTAGGCAGTTAGAATGATGCATATCATTTTTTTGCATACTTTGTGTATTACAATTAGCTCATGTGCTTTTCTTCATGAGGAGGGGATACTATAAAATGTTGTTGAGTCTGTAACCATGTTTGTCAGTGACTATCTCTTCCCATTCAAATATTTTTTCCAACATAAAGTTCAGTAATAGACCTGTGTAATTCCAGTTGATACTGCAAGGGATATTTTGTTTGCGCAATGCGCTGTCTGTGCATCTGTATATTGTCTATAAAAGTGGATCCACGTGATTGTATTTTCCTTCATTTTTAGACCTAGTAAAATACTTCAAATGGTAGTCTAACCAAGTCTCTCTCTCTCGCAGGGAGGTGACTTAAAGAAGAGTAAAGTTAAGGCCTCAACATCTTGCTGAATTGATCTGAAGTAACATCTCTGAATTTCTGTTGGTGTCCATTTTGAAAGTGCTGAACGAATAGGCTTACCTCATCACAGTTCATATACTTGTATTTGCTTATACTTAGAGCTAAGTGTTAATGATATAAAAACAAACACTATGAATTTACTGAACAAACAATGTAATAATGTTTTTGTATGGTTCAAAAGTCAAAATTCATGTCGGCATTCCTTACTAATGAAGAAGAATGTGGTTCTTATCGAGTTCCACAAATCCACAAGGAGTCAGTAGAAATCCTATTTATTTAAGCAAGTCAGCCATATCAGCTATGGTTTTTTAAAAGGCAGTAAATGAGGCTGAATGAAGTGTTTCCCTGCCAGACAAGGCTCCGCTGATAGCCAGGTGTAACGGTGGTAAGGATTCACTCCATGGTGCTGAAAGGAAAGCTCTGCTGTTGGTACAGCTTTATGTAGGCCCTAACAGTTTGTGGGCACTGTTTGTCACTGTCATAGTGCAATTCATGTATTGTTTAGTGTTGTGCGGTGGCTTTGCTGGCATGCATCTAAAAAAATGTATGAGTTTTCCCCACCAAGATTTACATGCTAAAATCACCCCTGAATGTGAGAATGTAAGATTAGTGGACACAGAAAACAACCTCTGATCAGACAAATAGATTGTGGGGGGTATAGTTGTGGAAAAACAAAAACCAGACAGTATTTTTTAATGCTGAAATTCAATTTTAAATTTGATGGCCACAGAGAACAGAGCAGAAGAGAGAGAGAGTCTTGATGGAGGAGAGGCAAGTTGAGGCTGGGCAGACGAAAAGGGGTAAGGAGACCTCCCTGCGGGCCTCGCAGCCCCAATTCAGTCTATTGATTTTCTGTCCTCTCCTTCAATATCTGGAATGCGCCGTACCCAATAGATTATGACAAACGTGGCCGCGAGAGACCAGCAATCCTCTCTAATTGAACCTGATGGTGTACAGCTGAGGATCAAAGGTCGGGGAAATTCAGTGACACAGCAGGTTTCTCTCCTTCTCTAAAAAACACTCCTCCAAGGTCCATAAAACAGGGGGAGGGGGAGGAAGGGTCTTATTTCTCTGTACATCCTTCCTCCTTTCCTTTCCTCCATTCCTCTCCTCAGACGAGGGCAAGCTACACTGTTACTGCACCGCTGAGCACAGAGGAGTCAGACTCAGGGCTTTACAATAACAACCTCCTGCCAAAAGTGCAACGGGAAAAAAACAAGGCAGAAGAAAAGCTCAGTGCTCTATTTTGATGAAAGTAACAAGCACAGCTTGTTGTAAATAGGCTTTCTGAAGCCCGAGGCAGCTTTTCTCCCCGGGGGACATACTTTCTGCGTCTTTCCCGGGGTTGCTGTCACCGAAAGGTTCTGTCTGGAAGGAAAGAAGAAAAAAAAACTCAAAGTGGCACAAACAAGAACTCGCTTCAGCTGTTTTGACAGGAGGAGGAAATCATCATTCAGTTGGACACGCTCGTTCGCAATTGCCATCCATTCAAGTTGGAAAACAATATATGCTGTTAAGGGAAATCCACAGCTGTGCGTACGCTTGGGCAGAGTCATAATTTTTGGGGGGAGCAACGTGCACCTTTTGGTAACATGATACCTCGCCAGTCAATGCGTTCCGAGACTCCCAAATACATTCACAAGGGGGCGATAGCAGAGATTTTCTTGTTGTCTTGCTAGCTAGCCTTTCAGCTTCCCCATATGGAAAAATCTGATTTATAATTAAATAATATGCCCTGGCAAATATTCTTATTCTTGCCAGTGTAACCTACAACATTATCTAAGTTCGATATGTTCCTTCACTGTATTTGCTCCCAAATCATCTAAAAATAGAAAGGTGTGGTTTTTGATTCTAAAAAGGCTTCAATGTTGGTTTATTGTGTGAACAGTTGCTGAGAACATATTTTGTTATCAACGTAAAATAGGCTTCTTACTTGATGCATAACCTACACTACCTGTCAAAAGTTTTAGAACACCTACTCGTTCAAGGTTTTTCTTCATTTTTACTATTTTCTACATTGTAGAATAATAGGGAAGACATCAAAACTATGAAATAACACATATGGACTCATGTACAGTAGTAAACAAAAAAGTGTTAAACAAATCAAAATATATTGTATAGTTGAGATTCTTCAAATAGGCACCCTTTGCCTTGATGACAGCTTTGCACACTCTTGGCATTCTCTCAACCAGCTTCACTTGGAATGCTTTTCCAACAGTCTTGAAGAAGTTCCCACATATGCTGAGCACTGCTTTTCCTTCACTCTGCGGTCCGACTCATCCCAAACCATCTCAATTTGGTTGAGGTCGGGGGATTGTGGAAGCTAGATCATCTGATGCAACACCTTAACTCTCTTTCTTGGTAAAATAGCCCTTACACAGCCTGGAGGTGTGTTGGGTCATTGTCCTGTTGAAAAACAAATTATAGTTCCACTAAGCCCAAACCAGTTGTGATGGCATATCGCTGCAGAATGCTGTGGTAGCCATGCTGGTTAAGTGTGCCTTGAATTCTAAATAAATCACAGACAGTGTCACCAGTAAAGCACCCCCACACCATAACACCTCCGAATCCATGCTTTACAGTGGGAAATACACATGCGGAGATCATCCATTTACCCACACTACTTCTCACAAAGACACAGCGGTTGGAACCAAAAATCTCCAATTTGGACTCCAGACCGAAGGACAGATTGCCACCAATAATGTCTATTTTGTCATGCCTGCTCCCGCTCTTTTCCCCTGGCGCTCGAGGGCGCCAGGCTCCCCAGCATTACGCAGTCCTGCCACCATCATTACGCACACCTGCCTTCCCCCGTCACGCGCATCAGCGATTATTGGACTCACCTCGACTCGATCACCTCTGTCATTACCTCCCCTATATCTGTCTGTTCCCCCGCTCTGTTCCCCGCTTCTGCATTGATTGTCTTATGTCCTTGTATACCCGTGTGCTGACGCTGTTCCTGTCTTGTTTCATGTCTGTTCCTAATTAAATGTTTGACTCCCTGTACCTGCTTCTCTTCTCCAGCGTCGGTCCTTACACATTGCTCGTGTTTCTTGGCCCAAGCAAGTCTCTTCTTATTATTGGTGTCCTTTAGTCGTGGTTTCTTTGCAGCAATTCCACCAAGATGGCCTGATTCACACAGTCTCCTCTGAACAGTTGATGTTGAGATGTGTCTGTTACTTGAAATCTGTGAAGCATTTATTTGGGCTGCAATTTCTGAGGCTGGCAACTCTAATGAACTTATCATGTGCAGCAGAGGTAACTCTGGGTCTTCCATTCCTGTGGCGGTCCTCATGAGAGTCAGTTTCATCATGGCGTTTTTGTGACTGCACTTGAAGAAACTTTCAAAGTTCTTTACATTTTCCTGATTGACTGACCTTCATGTCTTAAAGTATTTATGGACTGTTGTTTCTCTTTGCTTATTTGAGCTGTTCTTGCCATAACATGGACTTGGTCTTTTACCAAATAGGGTGATCTTCTGTACACGTCTTCACTATTATTCTACAATGTAGAAAATAGTAAAAATTAAGAAAAACCCTTGAATGAGTAGGTGTTCTAAAAATATTGACAGGTAGTGTATATACAGTGCATTCGGAAAGTATTCAGACCCCTTGACTTTTCCCCCCCTCATCAATCTACACCCAATACCCCATAATGACAAAGCAAAAATTGTTTTTTAGAAATGTTTGAAATATATAAAAAAATATAAAATTGAAATATCACATTTACATAAGTATTCAGACCCTTTACTCAGTACATTGTTGAAGTACCTTAGGCAGCGATTACTGCCTCGAGTCTTCTTGGGTATGAGTTTCTCCCATTCTTCTCTGCAGATCCTCTCAAGCTCTGTCAGGTTGGATGGGGAGCGTCGCTGCACAGCTATTTTCAGGTCTCTCTAGAGATATTAGATCGGGTTCAAGTCCGGGCTCTGGCTGGGCCACTCAAGCACATTCAGAGACTTGTCCCGAAGCCACTCCTGCGTTGTCTTGGCTGTGTGCTTAGGGTCGTTGTCCTGTTGGATGGTGAACCTTTGCCCCAGTCTGAGATCCTGAGCACTCAGGAGCAGGTTTTCATCTCTGTACTTTGCTCCGTTCATCATTCCTTCGATCCTAACTGGTCTCCCAGTCCCTGCCACTGAAAGACATCCCCACAGCATGATTCTGCCACCACCATGCTTCACTGTAGGGAGGGTGCTAGGTTTCCTCCAGATGTGACACTTGGAATTCGGGCCAAAGAGTTCAATCTCGGTTTCATCAGACCAGAGAATCTTGTTTATCATGGTCTGAGAGTCCTTTAGGTGCCTTTTGGCAAACTCCAAGCTGGAGTTTGTGCCTTTTACTGAGGAGTGGCTTCTGTCTGGCCACTCTACCATAAAGGCGTGATTGGTAGAGTGCTGCAGAGATGGTTGTCCTTCTGGAAGGTTCTCCCATCTCCACACAGGAACTCTGGAGCTCTGTCAGAGTGACCATCGGGTTCTTGGTCACCTCCCTGACCAAGGCTCTTCTCCCCCCGATTGCTCAGTTTGGCCGGGCGGCGAGTTCTAGGAAGAGTCTTGGTTGTTCCAAACTACTTCCATTTAAGAATGATGGAGGCCACTGTGTTCTCGGGGACCTTCAATGCTGCTGACATTTTTTGGTACCCTTCCCCAGATCTGTGCCTCGACACAATCCTGTCTCTGCACTCTATGGACAATTTCTTCTAAATCATGGCTTGGTTTTTGGTCTGACATGCACTGTCAACTGTGGGACCTTATATTGACAGGTGTCTTCCTTTCCAAATCATGTCCAATCAATTGAATTTACCACAGTTGGACTCCAATCAAGTTGTAGAAACATCTCAAGGATGATCAATGGAAACAGGATGCACCTGAGCTCAATTTCGAGTCTCATAGGGTCTGAATACTTATGTAAATAAGGTATTTCTGTTTCTAATTTTTAATGCATTTACAAATATTCTAAAAACCTGTTTTCACTTTGCCATTATGGGGTATTGTGTCCAGATTGATGAGGATTTTCTATTTATTTAATCAATTTTAGAATACGGCTGTAATGTAACAGAATGTGGAAAAAGGGAAATGGTCTGAATATTTTAAAATACACTGATCAAGGAACCACCTTTATACTTTCCATTAATTCATAGCAACCCTGGTGCTTCTTTTTTCGAGCACTTTAAATAGATAGCTGTAGAGTTAATTATTTGTGAAACAACTAAATTAATTTTGTGACGAAAAACTACATTCACTTACTTACTGTGTTGCATTTCGTTTTGTTCCAATAGTTAAAGTCTGCCGAGGGCTTTACATGGCAGACCATATGGGGAGCATGTGTTAGCTGTGCATGTTGGGTTTACACTAAGTCCAGGTGCACGCATAAGGGTTTGTTAGCAGCGGTGTTAAGGTGTTCAGAAATGCGGGGAAAGAATTTCTGCCATGTCTGTCTGTCTGCCCGTGCGTCTGTCTGGCAGGAACCTCTGTCTGTCTCCTGATACTCTTCACATACGCTGCTGCTACTGTGTTTATTGTCTAATTATCCTGATTGCCTAATCACTTTTACCCCGACCTGCATGTACATATTACCTCAATTACCTCAACTACCACGTACCGCTGTACACTGACTCGGTGCCAGTACTCCTTGTACAGTTGAAGTCGGAAGTTTACATACACTTAGGTTGGAGTCATTAAAACTCATTTTAAACCACTCCACAAATTTCTTGTTAAACAAGCTATAGTTTTGGCAAGTCGGTTAGGACATCTACTTTGTGCATGACACAAGTCCTTTTTCCAAAAATTGTTTATAGACAGATTATTTCACTTAGAATTTACTGTATCACAATTCCAGTGGGTCAGAAGTTTACATACACTAAGTTGACTGTGCTTTTAAACAGCTTGGAAAATTTCAGAAAATGATGTCATGGCTTTAGAAGCTTCTGATAAGCAAATTGACATAATTTGAGTCAATTGGAGGTGTACCTGTGGATGTATTTCAAGGCCTACCTTCAAACTCAGTGCCACTTTGCTTGACATCATGGGAACTCAAAAGAAATCAGCCAAGACCTCAGAATTTTTTTGTTGTTGACCTCCACAAGTCTGGTTCATCTTTGGGAGCAATTTCCAAATGCCTGAAGGTACCACGTTCATCTGTACAAACAATAGTACGCAAGTATAAACACCATGGGACCACGCAGCCATCATACAGCTCAGGAAGGAGTTGCATTCTGTCTCCTAGAGATGGACGTACTTTGGTGCGAAAAGTGCAAATCAATCCCAGAACAACAGCAAAGGACCCTGTGAAGATGCTGCAGGAAACAGGTACAAAAGTATCCATATCCACAGTAAAACGAGTCCTATATCGACATAACCTGAAAGGCCACTCAGCAAGGAAGAAGCCACTGCTCCAAAACTGCCATTAAAAAGCCAGACTACGGTTTGCAACTGCCCATCGGGGACAAAGATCGTATTTCTTGGAAAAATGTCCTCTGGTCTGATGAAACAAAAATAGAACTGTTTGGCCATAATGACCATAGTTATGTTTGGAGGAAAAAGGAGGAGGCTTGCAAGCCAAAGAACACCATCCCAACCGTGAAGCACGGGGGTGGTAGCATCATGTTGTGGGGGTGCTTTGCTGCAGGAGGGACTGGTGCACTTCACAAAATAGATGGCATCATGTGGGAGGAAAAGTATGTGGATATATTGAAGCAACATCTCAAGACATCAGTCAGGAAGTTAAAGCTTGGTCACAAATGGGTCTTCCAAATGGACAATGACCCCAAGCATACTTCCAAAGTTGTGGCAAAATGGCTTCAGGACAACAAAGTCAAGGTAATGAAGTGGCCATCACAAAGCCCTGACCTCAATCCCACAGAGAATTTGTGGGCAGAACTGAAAAAGTGTGTGTGAGCAAGGAGGCCTACAAACCTGACTCAGTTACACCAGCTCTGTCAGGAGGAATGGGTCAGAATTCACCCAACTTATTGTGGGAAGCTTGTGGAAGGCTACCTGAAACGTTTGACCCAAGTTAAACAATTTAAAGGCAATGCTACCAAATACTAATTGAGTGTATGTAAACTTCTGGAATGTGATGAAAGAAATTAAAGCTGAAATAAATCAATCTCTCTACTATTATTCTGACATTTCACATTCTTAAAATAAAGTGGTGATCCTAACTGACCTAAGACAGGGAATTTTTACTAGTATTAAATGTCAGCAATTGTGAAAAACTGAGTTTAAATGTATTTGGCTGAGGTGTATGTAAACTTCCGACTTCAACTGTATATAGTCTAATTTATTGTGCTACTTTTTCCTTTTTAATTTAGCAAATGTTTCTTACTTTTTAACTCTGCATCGTTGGGAAAGGGTTTGTGAGTAAGCATTTCACGGTAAAGTCTACACGTGTTGTTTTCAGTGCGTGTGACAAATCAAATTTTATTTGATTTGATCCCAGATAACCCGTATGGGTATATTCAAATGAGAGCAAGTCCAGGCATGCTCTTGCAAATCAGGTGCCATCCACATAGTGCATTGTTACACAAATGAGAAATGTCCATTTAGGGGCAGAGGAGAGGTGCGGACCGCGGACCCACTCAGCACTGGGCTTCCTTTGATGTGTTGACTGCCTCCACACCTCCACAGGAAGACAGGATCCACTGGACCATGTGACTCTCACCTCCATCCTGAGGGGAAAAAATATGGAGAGAAAAAAGTGATTGTCTCCAGTTAAGAGAGAGTTGTTGTTTTTTTCTTTTAATAAATATCCTCAAACCTCTCAGTTACCTTTCTTCCCAGTGCCTATAAGCTCTTCTGATCCTTTCCAATAATAATGGCATTGCCAGCCAATCTCTCTGAAAATGGATTCAGGACATGCCTAATCCCATTTAATTACTTAGACACACAGGGCTCAGGACATACTGCTCAGGCAGTGCCCCCCTCAGTAAGCATGGCCCCTGTCTGCAGCCCCCATTCACCTCACTTTATTTAATCTTTATTTAACTAGGCAAGTCAGTTAAGAACAAATTCTTATTTTCAATGACAGCCTAGGAACAGTGGGTTCACTGCCTTGTTCAGGGGCAGAACAACCGATTTGTACCTTGTCAGCTCAGGGATTTGAACTTGCAACCTTTCAGTTACTAGCCCAACACTCTAACCACTAGGCTACCCTGCCACCCCTTCATAAATTATGGATCCCTGGCTGCGAGGCATAGGCGCCATCATTCCGTCTGCTCTGTCATAAGGCTCTGTATAAATATGGTGCCCTATTGTGCATGGTTATAAAAGCTTGCCACTCTCGCTCTTCTCTCTTACTCCCTCTGCAGTGGCTCCAAGCGGGGAGGCCACAAATAATCGCATAGGCCTTCTAGCTCCCTGTCCCAATGAAGCAGCGCCCGGCTCACGCTGGCCGGCATCAAGGCTGACAGCCATCCTACCTAAATGAGAGGGGTAGAAATGAAAGGAAGATGGAAGCTGAAAGCAGGGGAAATAAGCTAAATCAGCCCAGCTTACTGGTGATTCATCAGCACAAATGTTGTTGCTTTTTTCCCTCAGTACAACAACAGATAATAATAAAAAGTGGCCAGATGACAAAGTCCCCCCCTGGTTTCTGTCTGGTAGCAGATGATGTAATGTTAATGTAACGTTGAGGTGACTTCAAACAATCTTTCCCCAGGATGACAGACAGACAGGGATTTATTGGCCATTTCCGGAAAATACCAGACAGTGGCTTTTTGACTGCTTTAATATAGATTCCTGGCATGCATGCCACGGCTATCTCATGCTATCTCTATGGCCTTTGTTACTACTGTTGATTCCCTCTGGCAGCCAGAAAAGCAGCAGGTCCAGAGGAAAGGAGTGGGCTGGATAAATCATGCTGTCTTCTCTTTATGAGCTCAGCTGAGTGGATCAGACCTCTCCTTTCCAGCTGCTATCAGATGGTCTCACTGCAGACAGGAACCTTTAGTAGCTTTACGGTGTGTGGATCCCATACCACATGCGCTCTGTCCAGTGAAGTAGGAGAGGATGGTCCTTGTTTAGAATTTGTTTTGTTTTTATATATATATATATATTATTTACTTTTTACCACCTTTTTCTCCCCAATTTCGTGACATCCAATTGGTAGTTACAGACTTGTCCCAGGGGCCTCCCGAGAGGTGCAGTGGTCCAAGGTACTGCATCACAGTTCTAGCTGTGCTAATAGAGATTCTGGGTTTGAGTCCAGGCTCTGTCGCAGCAGGCCGCGACCGGGAGACCCATGGGGCCGCGCACAATAGGCCCAGTGTCGTCCGGGTTAGGGGAGGGTTTGTTCGGCAGGGATGTCCTTGTCCCATCGTGCACTAGTGACTCCTGTGGCGGGCCGGGCGCACTGCACGCTGACACGGTTGCCAAGTGTACGGTGTTTCCTCCGACACATTGGTGCTTCTGGGTTAAGTGGGCATTGTGTCAAGAAGCAGTGCTGCTTGGTTGGGTTGTGTTTTGGAGGACGCTCTTGACCTTCGCCTCTCCCGAGTTCTGTACTGGAGTTGCAGCAATGAGACAAGACTGTAACTACCAATTGGATACCATGAAAAAGGGAAAAAATAATGTTTTAATAAAAAAGACTTGTCCCATCGCTGCAACTCCCGTACTGACTCAGGTCTGTAGTGACGCCTCTAACACTGCGATGCAGAGTCTTAGACCACTGCACCACTCGGGAGGCCACCTTGTTTATTTGAAGAGAAATTAAAACAACAAAACATATGAAAACAATCTTCCTACTCACATGTTTCTTAAGGGTTATGCTGCAACTGTATTGTAATAGGCAACATGCTCTAAAGCAGTGGTAGTCACTAATATTTCTGAGGAAGCCACTTTTGTGAAACAACCTCAACCTCACAAAGTCAAATTGACTCATACATAATATCAAATGGATTCACGCGTTATATTTAAGATACTATTATCATGGACCATCAAGCTATTTAATTCTCTATTGTAGGACACTTCGGGGGTATCAGCAATACATTTCTAACAGTTTAAAAGAGTCTTCTGATTCTGGCCTTATTGCTATTCATTCAGTTAAAGATATAGCACAAAGATATTTCAAATCAGGTAATGGCAAATTTCAATCTGAAGGAAGTCTATGCTTTGGAGTGATTGAAATTCATCAGAAAGGTATTAGAAAGTTCAGGAAAACATCAGGGATGGTAATGTTCATCAAGCAATCTTTGTGGAGAATGAATGAATTTCCCCCAGTCATCATGTTCAGATTCATCACTCTCTTCTAACGAGTCCGACAAAGCCTGTATGCGTCGTAGATGGAAACCGACACGTGTTCCTGAGAGGAATGGAACGGAGTCGATAATAGCTCCAACCATTCAAAAGCTACAGCCAAATTCAGAGGATCATTTTTTTTCAAGATGCTGTAGAAACCGCTGTTGCCGCTACCTTTGTCCCAGGTGCTTATATCTAAAGGTTACTCATGTAACCACGGTTCTATGAACTAGGAGGCGCATTCAGCTTGCTGAGGAAAACAATTTGCAGAACACATTCATTCAGATTATTGCCGCGAGCTGCCAATTAAGTTGCCCGAAAGATGCATGCCTCTCACAAGGCACGCAATGACTATGGCTGTTCTAAAGTAACCCAAGAAAGGGAATTTAATATTGTAATTTGCTCCAACATCAGACATGTATGCCAATTATTTGTCTGTGTCTTATGTCAATATTGGTAATATTCCCACGCCCCCAAAAAATCAAGATAAAAGATGTTGACTGTTTTCTGCTCTGAGATCGTCTGCTGCTTTCTGTCAGAGCCCTGAGTACATTCCCTGGAGCCTGATACAGATGGGGGCTCTGGACTCATCTCGTTGCCCTCAGCAGCAGACAGACATCTCATCTTTATCTCTCCAGATTTTGAACTAATCTGTTTCTCCCCCCTCGGTCTCTCTTCATAAATTGTCATAAATCATCTCTGAACTCTGACCAAGGTCACACAGATATTTTCATAAAGAAACAGGAAAGAGCTACAGACAAAGAACTGTCGAATATCCAGACTAAATTGCAGTTGCGAAATTAAAATGTGTTTGATGTTTTCTTTTTATTTAACATTTTAATCATTTAGCACAGTGGTTCCCAACCTTTATCAGTTATTTTACCACCAACGGTATTTTGCTCTGCCCGGAGTACCTCTGAAGTACCCCCTCATGTGCATTTTACAAGTAAGCGTACTGTCTCGTGAGTCTTCCGAAGTACCCCCTGTGGATAGACCAAGTACCACCAGGGGTCCTAGTACCCCTGGTTGGGAACCACTGATTTAGTAGACGTTCTTATCAAGAGTGACTTACAGTAGTGAGCAGGGGTTGGAACTGCTTCAGGGAACAGAACCGAAAACGGGTTGGAACTGGTTCAGGGAACAGAACCGAAAACGGGTTGGAACTGCTTCAGGGAACAGAACCGAAAACGGGTTGGAACTGGTTCAGGGAACAGAACCGAAAACGGGTTAGAACTGGTTCAGGGAACAGAACCGAAAACGGGTTGGAACTGGTTCAGGGAACAGAACCGAAAACTGGAAAATAACGTTTTTTAAGAAATTGAACATGGAATGAAAGTGATCCATACTGTTCCAGAACAGAACCGTTCTTTTTAAAGCATGGGAACCGGTTAACAGCGTTCTTTTGTGCTCCAGGCATTTTTTGTGCCATAACAAAACGCAACAAAGTACCTATGCAAAACCCTCTTTCACTCAGAAACGTATTCCAGTGTCTGCCTGCAAGCGCAAAATCTTTACCTGTGTGTATTTAGGCTACCTGCCCCTCCCCCCTCCGAAGCATAGGCTACTGTAATGCTAGCTAACAAGCTGGTGTGTGCAGAGCGGCACCAGAATTAAAAACATGTCTTACCTTTTTGTAGATAATAAATCCAACAAGAAACATAATAACTAGGCCTATAGTATCCTTAACTAGCTTTAAAAAGTAGCATTGAAAAAGTTTATCCATTCTTCTACATCTAATTCAAAATCTCTCACCCCATCTTGATTCAGAAGATGTGCCGCTCTGCACACACCAGCTTGTTAGCTAGCTCGCTCAAGCTTTTTAGCTAGCTACCTCCAAGGACATTCAAAGTTCCTCCATAGAAGCCGCTCCTCCTAGGTATAATTCAGATAATGCATGTCATAACAAGATGCCCAGCGCTTCAAGTCTCCTCAACCGTCTCTCGCTCTTTCCTCACCTGCAAAATTTCAGTCGCATCTTGCGCCATAGGCTACACTTATCTGTCCATAATGCATGTAAACAACTAGCTTGCCTGCTCTGTCTGCACTGATTGATGAAGTCATTTAATGAGCTAAATGTAAAAAACTGTTGATTTCACAGGTTAGAAACGGAACAGAAAGGAACAATATAAACCATTACTTTTTGGGGGTTCGAACCGATTCTGAATTAGATTTTGCTGGTCGGAACAGTGGAACGAAACAAAAAAAATTGTGGTTCTGTTCAGAACTAAATGTTTGGGAAGTAATTTTGTTCCAACCCCTGGTAGTGAGTGCATACACTTTCATACTTGTTTTTCTTTTCGTACTGGTTCTCAGTGGGAATCAAACCCACAACCCTGGCATTGCAAGCGCCATGCTCTACCAACTGAAGAATACTGGACCTTGTGACTCGTTTTATCTCCCCCATTCCCATATCTTTCTGTAGGTTTGTCAGTTTAGTAGTTGTTTTTACTTAGCCTTAATACTCTCTTCTACCAAGTTGTAGTAAGAGCACAATAAGTCCGAGCCAGGAACAAGGACTTCTTATCTAAGTCATTGGTTCTCAGAATACCTCGCCTCTCCTTTTAGCTCAGATCCTTCAGCGCTACACCCTTACAGGTTTTACACTTCTCAACATCTAAGCTGGGACTATGAATAAGTACAGCGAGAATGAAGTGGAAATCTATGGAATAAATGGTTGATAATTCAGTGACAAGAACAGAAATCAGTAGACTTCAAAGCCTCTCTATGATCTCAGGTCACAGGGCCTTAATTCATGTTAGTCACAGGACATGCTTAAGCATAATAATCAATTATTCCACCATATCTATTTATATCAAGCTGTAATCCTACCACAGACCATGTTCATTAAAACTAGTCTGATTGCAATGAAGGAGCTTTGAGTAATGGCTGCTTTCATGCCACCCACAGCAAGAGCCCTCCGTCACAGTTGGAGTTCAGCTTGTGGCTTGGTTTCCATTGTCGGCCATTATTTGGAGCTAATTGCGTTATTTGTTGGTTTGTTTTACTTTTGCAACAATAAAACAAATCACGTTTAACTCCGAAACTGATGATTATTATGTAGCAAAACCCATGTTTAATGGATGTAGCCTGCTACAGTAGCTGATGATTATTATGTAGCAAAACCCATGTTTAATGGATGTAGCCTGCTACAGTAGCTGAAATAATCTCCTCTTTTTTCAAGTGCTCTTCATTTTAACAAGTATCATCTAAAATGATTTTGTCATGGTAACGACAAACTCATTACGTTTAATCCACTAATTGCTAACTACCTCCACAATTGGTTGTAATTGCGTTGGAGACATGGTTAACCCTTCGATTGGATGCAGAGCAGGCCTACTCCTCCCTTCATCGGACAAAGGCCAGAAATACAACACAGAGCACTTAAAAATCACCCTCCAAAACACACACACAAACATGCACGCACACGCACGCACCAACCCATACCCTTTCTCTTAAAAAGGTCCATTGCGCTTCCCCAAAGCATCCAGTACTTTATTAACCAGGGGTGGTTGCCATGGCAGTTAATCACTGCATTCCCCGTCAGCAGTTTTTAGTCAAATGGGCCCTGATGTTTGTTTGTTAATGGAGCAGTAAACAACATCTATTACTTCCTCAGCAGCTCCCTCCCTCCACTCTGCTCTGCCAGCACCTGGACCATTCAACCAGCACACCACGTGACATCAAAAGAAACAAATCTCCTTTGTTTAATAATACCAGAAATGCTGTTCCCTTTAAAAATACGTCTGTTTTTTCTAGCTGTAATAATCTGCCGGATTGTGCTGTTGGAGTGTCATACAAAAGTAGTGCTATTGACACGTGAAAATGTATGGGGATGGCCAGTTTGGAGCAGCGAGCTACGGTTAGCACCAACACAACTACACAATCATGGACACTTTATTGTGTGTTCAGACCAAATGCACAGCAACTACTGTGAAAACTCATGTCGGGTGTGAACGAGTACTATGGAGGAGGCGTGTGCGTGCATGTGTGTGTGTGCGTGTCTGTCTGTCTGTAACTGTGAGTGTGTGTGTGTGTCTGGACCCAGAACAAACCAAACCCCTTTGAAGAGTGCACAGCTCAAAGGGCTGGAGAGGCAATCCGAGAACTTCACAGGCACAGGGGAAATTGCCTTGAACCTTGAGGTGTATGAAAGTGCAATTTGTGTCCCATCTGTTCTGCTTCGCTTCCATTAGGCAGGAGGGTGCTCTAAGTCCAGGGAGGAGAAAATGCCCACGGTAGGGTCCTCTGGGTACACAAAAGCACTCCTACATTTCATTAGCCAAATATGGCATCATCTTTTTTTCCCCTATATTATTTGGAGTTTTATATGTTATTATTTCAATTCTGTTTGTAGTTTTCAAGATAAGAGTACAGTGCATTTTTAGGTTGGGGGAAATGTTTCAAGAGGTAGGCTCTGTTCCTTTGTGTGTGTCTAAAAGAGGAATTAATGGGGTTGTGGTAAAAAAAAAAGTATTTCCTTACTCAATTGACCACCTACTGTATGGGGAGAGGTGAAGAGAGAGAAAAAAGAGAGACAGAGACAGACACAAGGCCTCTTTTGTGAAGAGTCCCTCCGCAACACCAGAAAATCCTGTCTCTCTCTCTCACAGGACAGTGCAAAGTGACTGGATTGGCTTCCTTAACTTTGTGCCCTTTCTTCAGATAGATTTGCATGACAGAAGCCAGGAGGGTGTGTTGCCCGGGCAACGGATTGCCTCCATTTGCAGTTGGTTACTAGAGGAGGCTGAGGAGCTGAAGCCCATGGCATGCGGAAGGAGACAGGCCCCAAAGGGCCACATGTTTGTTAGAGCTCAGAGAATGGAGGACAAGCAGGCACAGATAGGACTCAACCAGTGCCCGAGCACCTGCCCTTTTTCCTTCCTATGAAAAAGTGCAGCTCGTGGATTGTACAATTTTTATGATTTACTTTTACATTTTATTTTGAGTCACTTTTCAATGTTTTAATTTGAAATGTAACAAAGTGCATATCAAACTAGCTAATTTCATAATCTTCGGAAAATGTCCCCTCCCGCACTTCAGCCCCAAGCATGCACTCGCCTGACTTCTGCATGCAGTGGCCACTGGCTACGGACACCGTGTGGAGAGAGATTCACATCCTCATACCATTTGCTATGATCAGCTGATAGCTACTCTTTTCCCAATGTCAATCATAGTCGTCTCTAGACTAGTTACTAGGAGTCACTGGCACTTACTTGGTTACAATGTGTGATGAGTGATTGTGAAGGCATATAAATGTTGACATTTTGGCTACAAAGACAGTTGGCATGGTATGAATTTAGAGTTATGAAAGTCGATTTTATTTTAGGGGGGGAGTGGCATTTTGGGGGCTTGAGCACCTGCCTCCTCCAAATCTCTGTGCATGGCCCTGAGGACATGTGTATGACACTGACACTGTCAAGAGGACTTTGGACCATTTCAAATTAAATTGGGTCCACATCTCTATGGGAACTGCATTTAATGATATACAGTATTTATGTATTTTGGTACAATGTTCCACTAAGAGATAAGCAGACCAACAAGCCCACTCAGGTTTAGTACATTAGTGAGTATCTTCTGTCACTATAGATACATTCAATTTAAAAGGGAGAAAATGGATATCAAAATGGAGAATCATGTTGCCCCTTGGATGCTCTCATACATAATCCAATCCAATTCCGTTGTCTTCAGTGAGCCGCAACCAAAGATTTCCATACAATGTGATATATTCACCTTCATGCGGTAAATCAACATGTCTGAGCGAATCTAAAAATATATCCTTGAGCCAAACCCATATGTATCTTCTCTTGCACCATTATGGCATCGCAACAGAAACACAACTTATCTCTTTCTGTGGTCTGTGAGGTGAGACACGCTTTTCCAAAGAACCCAATTAAGAGGAGGTAAGGAGCACACGCAGACCCCACTACCTCTGCACCAGGGGTATTAGCGAATCATAATAGCGCCTTTCAGGAAAATGCTCATTTCAACAAATTGATTTCCAGGTGTGAAACCCCGAGCTGCCCCAGGAGGCTGCAACACCTAAATCCCTCTTCACACACATATACCTGGCGCTAATTCAGAGGAAGAGAGAAAATGGATGTGAAATAGAAATAGGGATGCATGTATGGTAAGGGAGGAGGCAGAGTGGTAGAGTGTGTGTGTGTGTGTGTGTGTGTGTGTGTGTGTGTGTGTGTGTGTGTGTGTGTGTGTGTGTGTGTGTGTGTGTGTGTGTGTGTGTGTGTGTGTGTGTGCGTGTAATTTAGCACCAAGGTCTACATGGAAGAGAGTGCATACCGGCCCTCTCCTGCCAGCTGTGAAACAAATGGCTTCTAAATTGAATAATGCAGTCTGCGGGAGAAAGAAGTGGGATTTGCACACAAAGACTGACTGACAGATGGAGAGAGAGAGCGAGAGAGAGAGAGGAGGCAGCCAACCTCAGAGTTGTGGGGAAGGGAGGGTTGGGGGACAGTCAAATGGCAAGATAGATTAATAGATTGGCAGGGTCTCGCAGAAGACAGGATAATAATTCACCAGGAAAAGAAAGGAGAGATTTTGGGGTCAGAGTTGAGCAGGAGGAGGAGGTGGAATGATACTGAAGATGGAGGTATAGGTAACTGCCAAAATAAAGGAAACACTTGAGTAAATTAGGGATAAAAAGTGTATTGAAAGCAAGTGCTCCCACACAGGTGTAGTTCCTAAGTTAATTAAGCAATTAACATCCCATCATGCTTAAGCTCATGAATAAAAATGCCCAGTTGCCCTTTATTTTGGCTACCATGGCTAAAAGAGATCTCAGTGACTTTAAAAGAGGGGTCTCAAAGAAGAAAAGGTGGTTTAAAGAGTGTGTGTGTGTGTGTGTGTGTGTGTGTGTGTGTGTGTGTGTGTGTGTGTGTGTGTGTGTGTCTCAGTCACCAGATCTCAACCCACTTGAACACTTATTCGTTTTTCTGGAGTGGCGCCCGAGACAGCGTTTTCCACAACCATCAACAAAACACAAAATTATAGAATTTCTCGTGGAAAAATTGTGTTGCATCCCTCCAATAGACTTCCAGACACTTGTAGAATCTATGCCAAGGTACATTGAAGCTGTTCTGGCTCGTGGTGGCCCAACGCCCTATTAAGACACTTTATGTTGGTGTTTCCTTTATTTTGGCAGTTACCTGTATGTTTAATTCAGGTAACACTAGTCAAGATCCAGTGCTGAGAAAAATAGATAAAAGAATTGCAGAAAATGTCAATGGGCTAAAAAGATAGAAAAGAAGAGCAGGAAAGGAGAGGGGGAGAGAGGGGAAATGAAGGTACATATGGAGAGCATATGGATATTACACAGAGAAAATATAGTTCCTGTTTCAAGGAGAAAGAAAAGCGAGGGAAAAGAACCCTCATTCTTCTCAGAGAGACAGATGCCAGTGAAGTTCTAAACTCCAGGGTTGTGTTCATTAGGCACCAAATGGAAGAAAAACAGACTGATAGAGGACTATTAAAACTACTAAAAGAAGGACTATCTGGACTTCCATTTTACATTTTAAAATGTTTTTAAACATTTATACAGTGTGTCCTAATGAACATGACCCAGCACACCACACAACAGAGGTGAACAGCGTTTTCTAGATGATGTCTCCAAGATAGAGACAGTGGGATATGATGGAATGAAAATTAGCACCTGGCTCTCCATTATTCAAAAAGCTTCTTTGAGTCTTTCTTTTTTTAGGGCAACATCAGCTGAATAGCACAAAATTACTCTGGGAGTCAATTATATCCTGTGAAATGGGAAATTGACTATTTAATTGTACAGAGCCCCATCCTGTAACCATTTCTAATTTAATGCTGCTTGTTTCAACTGGGTTCCCCCTTGTGTGGTGATTGCATGTTTCTTTTCTGCTCCGGCTCTTTTGCTCTCCACCCCAGGACCCTGATTCTAGCCTCGTTTCTCTGTCCTCATTCGTACTTTAAGTGCTTCGTTTCCCGAAGTCCCACAGTGCTTGTTGGGCCCCTGCCAGAGCTGTTCATTGGGCACCGAATGGAAGAAAGAGGACTGAAACATGGAGGGACTACCTGGGTCCGATAAGAAATGCAAATTTTCCTATCGCAAAATTATTAAAAACGTTTTTCGTTGTGCACGCTAATGAACACAACCCTTATGTATCTTTGGAGAGTATTTCAAGTGGCACAGTCATCTTAGATAATATTCAAAATGTTGTTTAGTTTGTGAGCTTTCCGTCAATTTAGCACGGAGCATCCGCTAGGATAGCAAAGGAGCCAGAGGTGTCATTTTAGTCAAATTCTTCCAGCTTCATTCAGCATCATGGAAAAAGGTTGAAGAATAGATATAACAATGTCATCAGGGCCTGCAACAATGTCTCCATCATCATCATCATCATCATCATCATCATACAATGTTCCGTAATGAAAACGTTTCACACCCAGCGATGATGCTTTAGGAGCACATTTCTCGCAAGCAATGTGGTCCAACCTAAACGATAATACATTACTCTGCAGATATTTAGAAGTGTGGTCAGGGAGCCTAACCTTCATAGTTAGTCATTCCATTCTAAACTAGGACAATTTGTGAGGAAGGAGACTGAGGAGAAAGTATTAATTGAACCAAGAGTCAAATGAGACAGTTCAGTGTGTTGATTGGCTTTCCTGGAGAGGGTGTTGGAGTGTTCTAGAGAGAGAGAGAGAGGTTGTCCCTAATGTGATTAGCTGTCTGCTTGAAATGAAACATGTGCCAATCATGAAACCAGGGACAAAGTAGCGCATTGTCCTCCGCATCCCCTGCAGATCTTTCTCTGTCTATGACAGCTTTTGTTCCGCCTATCATCTACAGCTCAGTCCTTTTTTTTTTTTTTTTTAACAGAAGAGAGAGAGTGTAGAAACGAGAGAGTGGTGGGGGTGAGAGGGGGAGTGTAGAAATGAGAGTGGTGGGGGTGAGAGGGGGAGTGTAGAAAAGAGAGAGTGGTGGGGGTGAGAGGGGGAATGTAGAAAAGAGAGAGTGGTGGGGGTGAGAGGGGGAGTGGGTGAAAGGTGGGAGCACTCAAATCCCAATGGCTCCAGGGGGCTGTCAGAACTGATAGTGCTCTATCACTTGCCAACGGAGGTGCAACACTGAGGACAGAGCTGAGCGAAGGATGATGGAGCCTGACTGACGGAGATGGTGGAGGGTGGAGGGTGGAGGGGCAGAGGGAGGAGGGAGGAGGGGCAGAGGGATGGTGGGAGTCTAAGGCCGACCACCTTTTTAACGGTTAATGAACAAATCGAAGCAATCCCAAAGACGGTGACAATTACGTACATCTACAAAAACTCCACAAATCACCAATTAAGTTTTATAAGATAACAATGACATTACTCAATAAACTACCTAGTTAATACAGAATAACACTACTAAATAAAACACCTAGTTAATACAGAATAACACTACTAAATAAAACACCTAGTAATACAGAATAACACTACTGAATAAAACACCTAGTTAATACAGAATAACACTACTGAATAAAACACCTAGTTAATACAGAATAACACTACTGAATAAAACACCTAGTAATACAGAATAACACTACTAAATAAAACACCTAGTAATACAGAATAACACTACTAAATAAAACACCTAGTTAATACAGAAACTCACTACTAATAATAATGATAACTGGTAATTAATACTCAATATTCTATTATGTTTATATTTATATTACATTTACTTTGGGCTTCTAGGTTTTATCATATCCCACCATTACTGTGTTATTGTGGGAAGACAGCAAAAGTAACAACAGTAATTGGTGCCACTGTTTTGCCAGAATTCTGTATGAAGAGGGCCCTCTCACCTGTCACAGCCACCAGTGGCATGGAGGTATCAGCGAACAATGGCCTTGTCTTAGAAGAGAGGTTCGAGATGCTGCCCCAGCTTTCATAATGAACAAACAACAGGGTGTGTGTATATTTTTTGGTGACACTGCCAAAAACAGCCGTTGCTTTGGTGATAAAATACAATTTTGAGGGTTGTCTATTTGGACCCTGAGACAGTTCAGATTTTTAAGCACAAAACACCCAAGACAAGTCCACTCCACCCCTACTTCTAAACATTTTAGATGTTGACATAGCTTTCTGAATTGTTTGTTAAAAGTACTTTACCTAATGCCTGTACAGTGTTTGCACATTATGTATCTTTAGGTTATGTGTTCAACAATACAGACTATAGAGAAAAGGTTGCATTTAAGCACCTACATTTGAAGTCAGAAGTTTACATACACCTTAGCCAAATACATTTAAACTCAGTTTCACAATTCCTGACATTTAATCCTAGTAACAATTCCCTGTGTTAGGTCAATTAGGATCACCACTTTATTTTAAGAATATGAAATAATAGAAGAGAGAATGATTTATTTATTTCATCACATTCCCAGAGTGTCAGAAGTTTACATACGCTCAATTAGCATTTGGTAGTATTGACCTTTAAATTGTTTAACTTGGGTCAAACGTTTAGGGTAGCCTTCCACAAGCTTCCCACAATAAGTTGGGTGAATGTTGGCCCATTCCTCCTGACAGAGCTGGTGTAACCGAGTCAGGTTTGTAGGCCTCCTTGCTCGCACACGCTTTTTCAGTTCTGCCCACCAATTTTCTACAGGATTGAGGTCAGGGCTTTGTGATGGCCACTCCAATACCTTGACTTTGTGCTTCACGTTTGGGAGGGTGTTCTTCGGCTTGCAAGCGATCCCCTTTTTCCTCCAAACATAACGATGGTCATTATGGCCAAACAGTTCTATTTTTGTTTCATCAGACCAGAGGACATTTCTCCAAAAAGTACAATCTTTGTCCCCATGTGCATTTGCAAACTGTAGTCTGGCTTTTTTATGGCAGTTTTGGAACAGTGGCTTCTTCCTTACTGAGCGGCCTTTCAGGTTATGTTTTATTGTGGATATAGATACTTTTGTACCTGTTTCCTCCAACATCTTCATAAGGTCTTTTGCTGTTGTTCTGGGATTGATTTGCACTTTTCGCACCAAAGTACGTTCATCTCTAGGAGACAGAACGCGTCTCCTTCCTGAGCGGCATGACGGCTGCGTGGTCCCATGGTGTTTATACTTGCATATTATTGTTTGTACAGATGAACGTGGTACCTTCTGGCGTTTGGAAATTGCTCCCAAGGATGATCCAGACTTGTGGAGAGCTACACGTTTTTTTCTAAGGTCTTGGCTGATTTCTGTTGATTTTCCCATGATGTCAAGCAAAGAGGCACTGAGTTTGAAGGTAGGCCTTGAAATAAATCCACAGGTACACCACCAATTGGCTCAAATTATGTCAATTAGCCTATCAGAAGCTTCTAAAGCCATGACATCATACTCTGGAATTTTCCATGCTGTTTAAAAGCACAGTCAAGTTAGTGTATGTAAACTTCTGACCAAGTGGAATTGTGATACACTGAATTATAAGTGAAATAATGTGTCTGTAAACAATTGTTGGAAAAATTACTTGTGTCATGCACAAAGTAGATGTCCTAACCAACTTGCCAAAACTATAGTTTGTTAACAAGAAATTTGTGGAGTGGTTGAAAAACAAGTTTTAATGGCTCCAACCTAAGTGTATGTAAACTTCCGACTTCAACTGTATATAACCATGTAGGTTACAACTGATGTATCCTTTGCTTTGTTTTTCTCTCTCTGTGTTTTTTATTTATTTTTATTTATCTAGGCAAGCCAGTTAAGAACAAATTCTTATTTTCAATGACAGCCTAGGAACAGTGGGTTAATTGCTTTGTTCAGGGGCAGAACAACAGATTTTTACCTTGTCAGCTCGGGGATTCAATCTTGCAACCTTTCGGTTACTGGCCCAACACTCTAACCAGAAGGCTGCCTGCAGCTAGCTAGGTAGGTAGCCTAACCACTAGGCTACCTGCTGTTTACTGCTTTACACAGTAAACAGTAAGCAGTAAACAGTTTTTAGCGCTATAGTACTGTGCATGAAGGAGGTTGACGTTTATTGGGATGAGTCTTGTCCTGGAGGCAGAACTGAGCAACTTCTTGTAGATGGGCAAGTTGCACCTTAGAGACTGCTGCCCTATGTACATAGTCATTAAACACTGGTCACTTGAATAAAGTTTACATACTGTTTTACCCACTTCATACTGTATTCCAGTCAAGGCTCATCCTATATAACTACTGCTGTACAAACTTTTTATATTCATATTTTGTCCATACTGTCTATACACACCATTATATACATATATATTTATATTCCGTACTGTGACATTGCTCGTTCTAATATTTATTAATTTAAATGTTTTGAGGATTTGTGTGTATGGTTTTATATTGTTAGGTATTACGGCACTGTTGGAGCTAGAAACATAAGCGTCTCGCTGCACCTGCGATAACATGCAAAATATGTGTACATGACCAATCAAATTTGATTTGATATGGAAAGTCAAAATTGGCTATATTGTAAAAATGTATAAACCAAAAATGTGCTTTTTGCCCTTAATTTAGGGTTAGGGTTAGCAGTATTAAGGTTAAGGTCAGATTGTATGACCACTCTGCAGAGCTGCCTCCGGAACAAGATTCATGACGAGAAATGCCACCTGCATATATGACATCCATATGGCTAAGCCTTGACAAAGATGAAAGCCCAGCTCCTGTTTTACGAGTGTAGAAAGGCATTTTACACCTCAGGCGAGAGGAGTCACACTCTGTCTGACTTTCCCATACCCCTTTGGTGTGCTACTGATCACAAGTCAAGTCACAGGAAAGTCACTTTGGATACCAGACAAAAACATGTCAACAGTGTGCCATTAGTACATCTCAAGTAAAAATATTTACACAATGCATGCATATATGTATTAATTTATATGCAAGGGAGTTGAAAGACACAGGGATGTAATATCCTGGGACAATTCAACCCACTAGGTTAGTCAAAACCTTCATGAACAATTAGGCAAGACATTTCAAGTTGAATATTACACTGGAATTCAATTATTTTTTAGAAATATGTTACTATTGTGAGCACTGATGATAAAATAGGCATTTGCTGAAGACTACATATTTGGATGTGATCTAATTCTAATGTAAGCCAAATCTATTCAAATGTAAATACATGTACACTAACACCGTACCCGACCTGCAATCAAGCATCCTGGATACCGCATCACTCATATCATGGTGTGTACTTCCCATCAGTACTTAATTGTGGTGCTCTTGGTTTACAGGGAATCGGTAGTTGATTTTCCCTGATCACCCCTTAGCAATGTCACACAGGCATGGTCTGGAAACCTAAAAGCATCACTGTTTCCAGAAACTGTTTCCAGTCTTTACAGCTCACAAGTCATCGATAGCGTACCTCATCCAGGCTGATCCAGACTGATTCATCCACACTCTCTTTTTCAATCTGGTACTTTTTGCCCTTGCCCCACCCCTGTCTACCTTCCTTATCCTGTCACCCCCCCACCTCTGTGTCCCCTAACCACTTGACACCTTTTCAGATTCATCCCCTTCAGTTGGCAGACAGCGTGTTTCACCCGGGGGCCACGATGCAGTGATCCCTGCCCAAATCAATGGCAGATAAATCAATGCTATCTCTTTCTTCCATGCCTCTGCCGCAATCGATTTTTTTTGCTGTTACCTTGCTGTTTGTGGAGACTTGAACTTAGTTCAATTAAACCCCAGTTCACTTTGCCCGGGAAGCAAATTGTAACAGGGCAAGTCTTGTATTTGAGTAACTGACAGAACATCTAGCCAGAGCTTAGACTAACAGTATTTATGAGGTTCCCATGAAAAAAAGGAACTGCACAACTTTTAACTGTGGCTGGCCTGGGACGTGATGTCTTTAGGAGGTAAGACCTACTCCCACTAATGTTATTGCAAAGTTGATATACAATTTCTGGATCAAAGATAAAGGTTATCTCTTGCAAAAAAAAGATCTCTCTTGCAAAATACATTGTATCTCAATGAGACTAATCTGGATCAAACGTTTTCAAAATACAATGGGAAACCACAGCCACCTCTCTAGATTTACACTACCCAACATACTGTAGGCCGGATGGCCACTCAGAAACTAAAAGAGAAACATTGCTGTAGCAGTACCCAGGCCATTTTGGTTTCATCTCATTTGGGGAGAAAACAACAATTGATAGCCTGGGTTACCAGTGCATTGCATGGGGGAAGTTTTGCGTTGCGTGTGGCATTGCTTTGTTGTGCAATACTTCCAGGTCTCTTGGCAGGAAAATGTTCAATGTGATCTGCTGGGCCTATCATCATGCATTTAGGTCACAGATTCAGGTATCATTGGGAATGATTTCCAGCCGATGCACAAGCTCAGACATATAAAAAATATATATATATTTAATATAGCCGCAAAGAAAATGATTCACTGTGATATTGCCCTTGTCTCCTGCATAAATAATTCATTATTTTTATGTTCCCTCATGGTGACTTGGGGGATTGGAACGGCTGAGTGTTTTCACAATGTATTTGTGTCCAATCTTCTCTGTATTGGGTGTACTCTAATCAAAGCAGATAGTAAACATGTTTTGAATATTTGTTGAGATTCAACAGCTGAGTCATCTGCTTATCAACTAATCAAATGACTTGTTTGCATGCCTCACTCGGGCACAATAGCAGTACCCAGGCCAGTATTTTCAATTAATAAGGCGTTGATTGACTATAGCGGCGGCTGCTGATTGGCTAAATACCCGGGGCGTGAGGTGGTTGAAGTTGTCAACAAAGCAGCTGACAGTAATATGATGCCAAGTTTTCAAACTACCGGTAGTTTCTTTAAGATATAGAAAGTGATCTGTGCATTTAAACAACAGCATAAATCCTATTTTACATGTCAAAAACCGAACGACCAGTGCTGCACATGCTGTCACTGTTTTGAACAGATTAGATTATACTATTTAGAACGAGCAGCCAACTCGCGTCATGAACAAACAAGTCCACCAGGGTAAACGCAACAAGCATACAGGTGCAATAAGTGAAAACACATTATCTGACTGGGGATAGCTAGCTAACATAACGTCAGAAAGCATGATGTGCTAGCCAGTCAACTTTCATTCTGAAATAACTAATAAGTTAGTCAGATATTAGTTTAGAAGAACTTGAAATTGGCATGGAGCTAGCGACCTACCAGCTAGCTATAGCTTGCTAGCTACTTATCAAAGGTATATAGATACACTACATGACCAAAAGTATGCGGACAAACTTGTTTTCGGACATCTCATTCCAAAATCATGGGCATTAACATGGAGTTGGTCCCCCCTTTGCTGCGATAACAGCCACCACTCTTCTGGGAAGGCTATCCTCTAGATGTTGGAACATTGCTGCGGGGACATGCTTCCATTCAGCTACAAGAGCATTAATGAGGCCGGGCACTGATGGGTGATTAGGCCAGGTTTGCAGTCTGCGTTCCAATTCATCCCAAAGGTGTTTGATGGGGTTGAGGTCAGAGCTCTGTGCAGGCCAGTATGTATGGACCTCGCTTTGTGCAGGGGGGGCATTGTCATGCTGAAACAGGAAAGGGCCTTCCCCAAACTATTGCCACAAAGTTAGAAGCACAGAATCATCTAGAATGTCATTGTATGCTGTAGCTTTAAGATTTCTCTTCACTGGAACTAAGGGGCCTAACCCGAACCATGAAAAACAGCCAAAGACCATTATTCCTCCTCCACTCAACTTTACAGTTGGCACTATGCATTGGGGCAGGTGGCGTTCTCCTGGCATTTGACAAACCCAGATTCATCTGTCGGACTGCCGGATGGTGAAGCGTGATTCATCACTCCAGAGAACGTGTTTCCACTGCTCCAGAGTCCAATAGCAACGAGCTTTACATCACTCCAGCCGACGCTTGGCAATGCGTATGGTGATTCCAGGCTGCTCGGCCATTGAAACCCATTTCATGAAGCTCCCAACGAACAGCTATTGTGCTGATGTTGCTTCCAGAAGCAGTTTGGAACTCGGTAGTGAGTGTTGCAACCGATGACAGACGATTTTTACGCTCTATGTGCTTCAGCTCTAGCAGGGCAAAAATGTGACTTGTTTGAAAGGTGGCATCCTATGACGGTGCCACGTAGAAAGTCACTGAGCTACTCAGTAAAGTCATTCTACTGCCAAATTGTGTCTATGGAGATTGCATGGCTGTCTATCAAACTATGTCTCAATGTTTCTCAAAATTACTGTAGCTGGCTAATACATGTTATCATGCTTTGTGATACACCCAGTTTTATGCAGTTGAAGTCCAAACAACATGTCGCCCTATGACCTACAGTAGATCCTGATATACAACATGGGGAGAACAATAAAATTGGCCATGCTTTTTTGTTCTACCAGATCTGCGATGAGAAGGTTCTAGCTAGTGGATCCCTCTGTCCTTCGACTCTTATTGTATGCAGTTGTCCAGTTTACCAGGTCCCAGCCTCCCATGACAGTTATGATTATTTATTTACAAGTTAATTAACATTTGCTTTAGCACCATCTGTACCTGATAGAGCAGATCTAGTCCCACGTGCGAGAGATTCATCACTGGGAGGAAGACTAGAGCAGACCCAGAAGTTGTGACTGAATGGACGCACATTTGGGGGCCCCAGGATGGTCCATTTACTTTGTGCTGTTATAATAATAATAAAATATTTACACAAGAAGCAACCTAATATCACACAGTCAACCTCTCAGTCATTTAGTAAGTTCACCATTCTGCCATTCCCACTGTTAAACATTGCACAGTGCACTACGATTTCATTGGGGAAGTTCCTCCTCATAGCAAATAGCTGGAAAAACATTCCAAGCAATGTCTGCACCACCTATGTGCCCATGGAGACGGAGCTGCTGCTTCTGCTGCTGCTGGCAGTCACTGAGGGGCAAGTAGTAAGTAACTGAACAGTTTGTTTTGAACAATATATTTTGAAACAGGAAAATGTACACATTTACCACACTTTTATGAGCATTTATAACATATTATATAATATATGTTATTTTTTTATAAATACATTTTGGGGGGGACCAATCATAAGTGTGGTGCCGCCCTAATGTCCGAATGAGCGGGCTGCTGCTGATTGACTTGCTGGATTCAATGGACACAGTTAGTTGAGACAGGATTTTCTCTCACAACCCATCCAGGTACTTCAATAAAGGAAGCAGCATGACAACTGGAGGCTGACTAGAAGGGAGGGACGATCAGAGTGGTTAACTATAGATTCTCAGAGAGTAGGCTATTGTCCAGTCTCAGACCACACAAAAGACCACATACCATATGTATCCTCCACAAACCTGTTACTTTTTAGCCTACTGTGCTTTAAGAGGCTAGCATCAAAGTGAAAGTCATACAGAGTATTTTCAAAGGGAAGAGCCAGGACAGCTAGCAACATAACATGGAGCTGCCAGGAGCAGAAGGATTGGTGAGCGATCAGATAGGGCAGAATTGATGACCTGGCTCAGGATGGATTTCTGGGAGAGCGGGCTGCCAGAGCGAGGTAATACTTTCAGACTCTTATCGGCACTGGCATAAGCTGAGTGCTGCATCACCCACTTCCCAGCGTCAGCTTATTATGAGAGGCCATGATGTGATTGCCTTGTACTGCTTTTTTGTGTTCCAGCAGGGACTGTGTGTGTGCTGGGCTGGCTGGACAGAGTGGGCTGGTGCTTGTGGAGATGGCCTCATGTCACTCATTACAAACTCCATGGAGCTCCCAGCTATCAATATAGAATGCATTTTTTTTTTGCAAGCAGAAATCCAATTACGGATAGTCTAGAAGCTGTTAGGGTCAGGAATAAAAGTTCAAAAAGACAGAGTTAGTTATTTAATTTCCATCTTTGTTGTGGATGATACATGTAATAAGATGTCTTAATTAAAGTATTGCTGAGATGGGAAAAGTTAACAGTGTTCTTAATTGTGGGCTGGGTTGCTCTGTCCCATGTTGTCAGGCTTTACCTATATGGTGCTCACAGCAACAGGCTCTAGCATTTGTTTGACAAATTGTGAACACCATGAGAAAGTGGTGGAAAAAGTACCCAATTGCCATACTTTTGTAAAGTAAAAGTGATTGTCACCCAGTAAAATACTACTTGAGTAAAAGTCTAAAAGTATTTGCCATTAAATATGCTTAAGTATTAAAAGTAAATGTAATTGCTAAAATATACTTCAGTATCAAAAGTAAAAGTAGAAATCATTTCAAATTCCTTATATTAAGCAAACCAGATGGCACCATTTTATTGTTTATTTTATTCTATGGATAGCTAGGGGCGCATTCCAACACTCATTTAGAAATGGAGCATGCGTGTTTAGTGAGTCCACCAGATCAGAGGCAGTAGGGATGACCAGGGATGTTCTCTTGATAAGTGCATGAATTGGACCATTTTCATGTCCTGCTAAGCGTTCAAAATGTAATGAGTACCTTTTGGTGTCAGGGAACATGTATGGCGTAAAAGTACATTATTTTCTTTAGGAATGTAGTGAAATAAAAGTAAAAGTTGTCAAAAATATAAATTGTCAAGTAAAGTACAGATAATTAAAAAATACTTAAAATGTAGGTAGTAGTTAAAATCATTTTTACTTAAGCACTTTACACCACTGACTATACAAGGCACTGTAATGCAGCTTGCTACGGGTTTTATTATAAGGCCTATAATAACGGCTCCTGAGTGGCGCAGCGGTCTAAGGCACTGCATCTCAGTGCAAGAGGCGTTACTACAGTCCCTGGTTTGATTCAAGGCTGGATTGGGAGTCCTATAGGGCGGCACACAATTGGCCCAGCGTCGTCCGGGGTAGGCAGTCATTGTAAATAAGAATTTGTTCATAACTGGCTTGCTTAGTTAAATAAAGGTTACATTTTCAAAGCAATGCAGGTGCTTCTACACCTGCATTGCTTGCTGTTTGGGGTTTTAGGCTCGGTTTCTGTACAGCACTTTGAGATATCAGCTGATGTAAGAAGGGCTATATAAATCAATTTGATTTGATTTAAAACATTGACATTTAAAGAAACGTATATCAATGTATTCCGTTTATTATAGGGTCTATAATAAACGGATTGACATGTCTTACTTATAGTACAATGTTCAGTTGAGTCAGCTAGACTTAATCTCTGCTTTCTAGGGAACTACTTATTTCACCGACTAGGATAAACCTTTCCGCGATTAAACAATGTGGTTTCAAACTTGACGCCTGGACGCTGACAACGTCACCGTGGTAACAATCCTCAATTATCAATGATTGGCTAACCCGCGGGAACGTTTCAATTCCCTCAGTACAATGATTGGTTGGTGGGCGGTTTAAGGAGCGGTTAGAGTCTGCATCGTTCCGGGTTATTGTCAGTTTCGGCAGCTTTGCACAGGGAGAGGACCGTGTCCTGAATAGCAGTGAGCTGCCTTAAACATACAAATATTTATTCGGACATTATCAATATTGCTTGGTATTTAGATCAAAGAGAGGGTCAACGCAAAGGAATGTTTGGAACTGGTTTTGTCAACTCAATTGGAAATCAGAGTCTATAATCGGGAGGACAGACGTTTGCGAGAGGCTGTAGACAGACATCGCCGGAGAAAGTGTATGCCAATCGGGCTAAGGATTTAATAGCACCGCTTATTTCTGACAACTGCATTTGTTTCAAAGTATTGGAATCTGCACGGTTACTCTGCTACAGACGACGTTGAAACATTTTGTTTAGTGGACAAATTCAGATTGATTAGACTAAATAGGTGAACCACTTTGACCTATATGCATAATTGCTTTGGGGAATCATTCGCATCCATCAATTATTTTGGATCGAGAATTTCGTTTTGTGACAAATCTTTTTGGAAATATTATCGGGGAAACGAGGAGAAGAAATGATACGGTAGCGGATCATTTTACAGGCTAGTTTCAGAGGGCGAAAGGTTGAGTATAGTATGCGTTAGGTGAGAGCACCGTTTAACGGGAGAGACTGACACCCAACACTCCTGGATTTGTCAACCTGTTATTTCCCAGGGTTTGAATTCACGGTCATTCAGCCCAGGAAACGAAACGCATCAGTTACAATAATAGTGTTCATTGACGGAAAGAGCAATTAATTTAACCATTGGGTTTTCCAGTTTGGAATCTGATTCACTGTCTGAAAATGTGCATGACACTAAAAGGGGGAGAATAAACTGTATTGCTGTTGATCAACAACGGGTGGTTTTTGGATTTTGGAGAGCGGAATGAAACCTATCTGATTTATCTCTGGACCGCAAGCAGAAGCAGACTACTCATCGCCAGCTAACCTGCATGGAATTCTAATCTGCACTACGAAACAATTTATGGTAAATAGCGTATTTTATCTTCAGGTATCAAACTATAGTCATACATTTATCGCATGCGTAATTTGGGAATTGTGTTGCTGCTAATGGCAGCCGGGGTCATTCGGCGACATGTCTTCATATCATAATTGATAGATGGAGTGTAAGAAAGCTGGCACATTGCATAACAATTGATGGATAGTATTGTAGGAAAATAGAATGAGGATGTAAAATGCTGAGTCTACGGTACAGAGATGTTGAAATGACTGGGGTAGGACAGGCTTTAAAACCTGGTTTCATGCGTAGCCTAGGCTAACCTACAATAAAGGACATGTTGTAAAATCGATGTCAGTTACTTAATGGATTTAGGATCTGCTTTGACGTGTTGTATTTGTTCTTTTCAAGGATAGGGAGCAATTAAGTATATTGTCGGAAGTATTCTACACAAGGAATGATTTTCTGTATGCCCCCATGCGTCATATTATTTCTAATGAGCGGTGGGTAAATGGTTTCAGCGGCAGTTAATGATTTTCACCCCCAAGTATAACTGGCTTAGTTTCTTTAAATAGTTGATGACATTCACTGATGTTGATTAAGGACGCGCGTAGATGTTATCTTCCTCAAATGAACGAGCATCACCAGTGCGTAATTCCTCAGAACTTTTCAGTTGGAGCTCGGTGTCATAGCCTATGTTCTATATAGCCATTAAGTACAGGCTATACCCAAGTACATGCGACACACACACAATATCAGGCTACTGTAAACAGCAGGTGCTGACCTGGTAAAATGTACATATTTTTAATCTGTTTAGGATGTAACATGGGGACCATCAGGCTACACACATGCACCTCTTCATCTTCAGTGACCAGAAGACACACACACACTGATAAGCAAAGGGGTTTCATTTTTTCCTGTGAAATTCCTGGAGTTTGTGGCTAGTTAACAGGCCTCGATAATCCATGTATTCATAGACCACTTCAGGCCAGGCCTCTGCTAAAAGTATCTCTGCATTGTTTCAGTGGCTGGATAGTGGAGTACAGTACAGTGGACTTTACCCTGGTCCCTTACTTGCTCATTGATAATCTTACATGGGACCCCTCTACATCCAGGGCCAGGCTCCTGGAGTTGCCAGTCCTGTACAGCACTTGCCATATCATAGCACAGCGCCTGCTTGCTAGTATTGAGTAAAATATTGGGTGAGACTTCACCTGAGGGGGCAGAGCCGCCTCATTTACTTCCTACACTCGGCCCTATGACTTGCTGAGCATATTGTGCTTATATTAGCTCTGAGACTTCTCCTCACCTAAACAAATAGTCTCCCTAGTATAATGCGCGCCTTAACTCAACATTATGGTTGGGGACGGGGGTTGGGGATGATAGGGTTAGCTACTGGAACTAGCAGGACAGCCTAATATGTAGACCTCTTGGACTTAGTGTTATCTTTGTTTTAATTTTTTGGGGCTAAATATCGTGACTCATAATGCCTTTCTGAAGGCTGAATGTGTTTTACTTTGATTTGGGATTTTAATGCAAAGTAGGCCTAAGTAGCCTGACAGTTTTTATTCAAAACAGAAATAAATATACAATCTGATTTGTTTTTTTGGTCGCCTCATTTGCAGGATTCTAAATCCATACAGGAAATGATTAAAGCAAGGTTTTTATTGTTAAAACTAAAAGCGGTTCCATCCAAACTCAACTTTATGTTGGGTGAATGCAATAATACTAGCCTATGTTTCATACTCCATCTTTGGTTAAATGCTTCCCAAAACCATCTAAAAAGCAGAACAAATTTGATACCGTTGAAGGACAGATTTAATTTTTAATATAAGATATTAAAGCGGAAGTAATATACTAAGCAAGCCCAGGCACTATATCAATTTCCAACACTGAAATCCTATTTCAATTTGATTGATTGATAGCATTGGGGTGAATGCTCTGTACTCTTTGCTTATTAAAACTGCAGTCTTGAGTGAATAAGTGAGGTTTGCTCATGAATATCTTCATAATAGCTTAACTTCAATTTCCTGTTCTATGTATTAATATTATTTTAATCCCAAAATGGTTTGATTGTCTTAATGCAGACCCAGAGGCAACAATGCCGAACTACGGTGTGTGCAATGCCACTGCAAACATACCTTGGATGATATACACTACTGTTCAAAAGTTGGGTCACTTCGAAATGTCCTTGTTTCTGAAAGAAAGGCATCTTTTTTTGTCCATTAAAATAACATCAAATTGAACAGAAATACAGTGTAGACATTGTTAATGTTGTAAATGATTATTGTAGCTGGAAACAGCTGATTTATTATTATTTTTTTATTGAATAACACTAGTCTCAACGTCAACAGTAAAGAGGCAATTCCG
The DNA here is from genome assembly GCF_901001165.1 of Salmo trutta. Taxonomy (NCBI): domain Eukaryota; kingdom Metazoa; phylum Chordata; class Actinopteri; order Salmoniformes; family Salmonidae; genus Salmo; species Salmo trutta. Next base: position 29,721,848 of record NC_042983.1, on the reverse strand, counting down.
GGATGCTGGCCTTCTAGGCAGAGTTGCAATGAAAAAGCCATATCTGACTGGGCAATAAAAATAAAAGATTAAGATGGGCAAAAGAACACAGACACTGGACAGAGGAACTCTGCCTAGAAGTCCAGCATCCTGGAGTCGCCTCTTCACTGTTGACGTTGAGACTGGTGTTTTGCGGGTACTATTTAATGAAGCTGCCAGTTGAGGACTTGTGAGGCGTCTGTTTCTCAAACTAGACACTAATGTACTTGTCCTCTTGCTCAGTTGTGCACCGGGGCCTCCCACTCTCTTTCTATTCTGGTTAGAGCCAGTTTGCACTGTTCTGTGAAGGGAGTAGTACAGTACACAGCGTTGTACGAGATCTTCAGTTTCTTGGCAATTTCTCGCATGGAATAGCCTTCATTTCTCAGAACAAGAATAGACTGACGAGTTTCAGAAGAAAGTTCTTTGTTTCTGACCATTTATTGAACCCACAAATTCTGATGTTTCAGATACTCAACTAGTCTAAAGAAGGCCAGTTTTATTGCTTCATTAATCAGGACAACAGTTTTCAGCTGTGCTAACATAGTTGAAAATGTTTTTCTAATGATCAATTAGCCTTTTAAAATTATAAACTTGGATTAGCTAACACAACGTGCCATTGGAACACAGGAACATAGGTTGCTGATAAAGGGCCTCTGTACGCCTATGTAGATATTCCATAAAAAATCTGCCGTTTCCAGCTATAATTGTTAATGTTGTAAATGACTGTCTACACTTTATTTCTGATCAATTTGATGTTATTTTAATGAACAAAAAAATTGCTTTTCTTTCAAAAACAAGGACATTTCTAAGTGACCCCAAACTTTTGAACGGTTTATCTTCAATAGATATTCATTTCTAAGCTTGATTATTTGTGATTTGAAAAAATATATATTTACAGAAATGTAATAGCACATTTGTTTTCCAGATAGAGGCATTTAGTTTATTCTGTATAGGATATATTTTCATTAAATTATAGGTAATGGAAAGCAGTGATCCTATCTTGTGGCTCAGCTTCCACAACCACTGACAATAAAAGTTGCTTCTTTCTTTCTTTCCAGGAACCACATTTAGGCAAAACATTTAGTGACACATTAACCTTTTCTCTCAAAGGCATCCAAATAGAATCTCATTTAGATATTGATCTGAGTTCCTGTTACTGTTATTTTATATTTTTTTGCGCTTTGTGTAACTTATTTTTTAACTTATTGTGTACATAATGTTGCTGCTACTGTCTCTTATGACAGAAAATAACTTCTGGACATCAGAAAAGCGATTACTCACCGCGGACTGGAAGAAACTTTTTCCTTTAACGAGTCCGACGAGAAAAATATCCTGTTTTCACTGGAACAGGCCCAGATTCAGGCCTTTTGCGTGATGAAAAGACGCCGGAAAAGGGGTAACCGATTGGGGATCCTTCTGAGAATCCGGAGGTGAGAGAGTAAACTCCCAGTGCCTTCCATTCTCCTTGCTAACGTGCAATCATTAGAAAATAAAATTGATGACCTACTATTAAGATTATCGTACCAACGGGACATTAAAAACGGTAAAATCTTACGTTTCACCGTGATGTGGCTGAACGAAGAAACAGACAATATAGAGCTGGCGGGATTTTCCATGCACCGGCAGAACAGAGACGCTACTTCTGCTAAGACGAGGGGTGGGGTGTGTCTTTTTGTCAATAACAGCTGGTGCGCAATGTCTAATATTAAAGAAGTCTCGAGGTATTGCTCGCCTAAGGTGGAGTACCTTATGATAAGCTGTCGACCACACTATCTACCAATAGAAATCTCATCTGTATTATTCGTAGCCGTCTATTTACCACCACAGAATAAAGCTGGCACTAAGACCGCTCTCAACCAACTCTATAAGGCCATAAGCAAAAGAAAATGCTCACCCAGAAGTGTCGCTCCTAGTGGCTGGTTCTAACAAATTTTTACCAGCATGTCACATGTGCAACCAGGGGGGAAAAAATCCTAGACCACCTTTACTCCACACACAGAGATGCATACAAAGCTCTCCCCCACCCTCCATTTGGCAAATCTGACCACAGTTCTATCCACCTTATTCCTGCTTACAAGCAAAAACTAAAGCAGGAAGTACCAGTGACTCACTCAATACAGAAGTGGTCAGATGACATGAATGCTACACTACAGGACTGTTTTGCTAGCACAGACTGGAATATGTTCCGGGATTCATCCAATGGCATTGAGGAATACATCACCTCAGTCATCGGTTTCATCAATAAGTGCATTGATGACGTCGTCCCAACAGTGACTGTACGTACATATCCCTACAAGAAGCCATGAATTACAGGCAACATCCGCATCGAGCTAAAGGCTAGAGCTGCCGCTTTCAAGGAGCTGGAGACTAATCCAGACGCTTATAAGAAATCCCGCAATGCCCTCAGACGAACCATCAAACAAGCAAAGCGTCAATACAGGATTAAGATTGAATCCTACTACACCGACTCTGATGCTCGTCGGATGTGGCAGGGCTTGAAAACTATTACGGACTACAAAGGGAAACCCAGACGCGAGCTGCCCAGTGACGCAAGCCTATCAGACGAGCTAAATGCCTTTTATGCTCTCTTCGAGGAAAGCAACACTGAAGCATGCACAAGAGCACCAACTGTTCTGGATGACTGTGTGATAATGCTTTCGGTAGCCGATGTGAACGAAACCTTTCAACAGGTCAACATTCACAAATCCGCTGGGCCAGGACGTGTACTCAAAGCATGTGCGGACCAACTGTCAAGTGTCTTCACTGACATTTTCAACCTCTCCCTGATTGAGTCTGTAATTCCTTCATGTTTCAAGCAGACCACCATAGTCCCTGTGCCCAAGGAAGTGAAGGTAACCTGCCTAAATGATTACCGCCCCATGGCACTCACGTCGGTAGCCATGAAGTGCTTTGAGAGGCTGGTCATGGCTCACATCAACAGCATCCTCCCGGACACCCTAGACCCACTCCAATTTGCATACCGCCCCAACAGATCCACAGATGACGCAATCTCAATCGCACTCCACACTGCCCTTTCTCACCTGGACAAAAGGAACACCGACGTGAGAATGCTGTTCATTGACTACAGCTCAGCGTTCAACACAATAGTGCCCACGAAGCTCATCACTAAGCTAAGGACTCTGGGACTACGGAAAAAAAATTATGAAATGTATGCATTCACTACTGTAAGTCACTCTGGATAAGAGCGTCTGCTAAATGACTAAAATGTAAATGTAAAATGACTAAACACCTCCCTCTGCAACTGGATCCGGGACTCCTGACGGGCCGCCCCCAGGTGGTAAGAGTAGGCAACAACACGTCTGTCACGCTGATCCTTAACATTGGAGCCCCTCAGGGGTGTGTACTTAGTCCCCTCCTGTATTCCCTGTTCACCCACGACTGCGTGGCCAGGCACGACTCCAACACCATCAAGTTTGCTGACGACACAACAGTGATCACCGACAACGATGAGATGGCCTATAGGGAGGAGGTCGAGAACTGGCAGTGTGGTGCCAGGACAACAACCTCTCTTCAATGTTCGCAAGACAAAGGAGCTGATCGTGGACTACAGGAAAAGGCGTTCCGAACAGGCCCCCATTAACATCGATGGGGCTGTAGTGGAGTGGGTCAAGAGTTTCAAGTTCTTTGGTGTCCAAATCACCAACAAACTATCATGGTCCAAACACGCCAAGACAGTCAAAGAGGGCATGACAAAATCTTTTCCCCCTCAGGAGACTGAAAAGATTTGGCATGGGTCCCCAGATCCTCAAAAGGTTCTATAGCTGCAATATCGAGAGCATCCTGACCGGTTGCATCACCGCCTGGTATGACAACTGCTCGGCATCTGACCGTAAGGCACTACAGAGGGTAGTGTGAACGGTCCAGTACATCACTGGGGCCAAGCTTCCTGCCATCCAGGACCTATATAATAGTCGGTGTCAGTGGAAAGCCCATAAAATTGTCAGAGACTCCAGTCACCCAAGTTATAGACTGTTTTCTTTGCTACCGCACGGCAAGTGGTACCGGAGCGCCAAGTCTAGGACCAAAAGGCTCCTCAACAGCTTCTTCTCCCAAGCCATAAAGACTGCTGAACAATTCAAAAAATCGCCACCGGACAATTTATATTGACACCCCCCCTTGTACACTGCTGCTACTCGCTGTTTATTTTATCTATGCATAGTCAATTCGCCCCCACCTACATGTACAGATTACCTCAACTAGCCTGTACCCCTGCACACTGACTCGGTACCGGTGCCCCCTGTATATAGCCTCATTATTCTTATTGTTACTTTTTGTTATTACTTTTTATTTTAGCCTACTTGGTAAATATTTTATTCTTCTTGAACTGCACTTTTGGTTAAGGGCTTGTAAGTAAGCATTTCACAGTAAAGTCTACACTTGTTGTATTCGGCGCATGTGACAAAGTTTTATTTGTTCTGTGTATATTTGCTCTGACTACAGTGGGTACCATTCTTTGTGTTAACAATTTACATATGAATAAATACAAATGAAAGAAAGATGTTCACTTGAACATTTGTTTGTGTTTTGAGCAGTCCTGCATTGTTTGCCATTCTGAGGTACTAGTGGAGTACTATGGATATCCCTGTATGGTGGTAGTTAGGCAGTATGGAAGCTGTCTCAAGTGGCTCTATAGCCCTCAAACTCACCTCGGGACCTCGAAGCAGTGGAACTGTCTTTTTTTTAAATGTTATTGTTCCCCTCTAATCAGAGATTGATTTAGACCTGGGACACCAGGTGGGTGCAATTAAGTATAGGTCGAACAGAAAACCAGCAGGCTCCTGACCTCGTAGGGTAGGAGTTGAATACCCCTGCTCTATAGCTTCTTCAGTGACACTTACTTCCCTGATCCTGTTGCCTTAGCAAAACACAGCTTAAAGAGGAACTGGTTCGATCAATGTGTTGTATTTTCAAACAATGTGAGGACCAAAAAGAGGCGTGGTTTGTATAACCCACTCTTGTGAAGGGTAAGGAACAATCACATGTCAGTTTACTTAGCTTCTGTTTCAGACATGCACACTTTGACATTCCTTAGGTCTTGAATGTAGTGGTTCTCAAACCTCTCCTTGGGGATCCCCAGGGTACTACCAGGCATTTCACCATTTGGTTTTATCTCTGTACTGATTCACCTAATTAAGGGCTTGATTATTAGTTGACAAGTTAAATCAGGTGTGCTAGTTCTGGAATAGATAAAATATGTGAACTGGGTGGGGGGTCCCTGAGGAGAGAGGTTTCAGAACCACTTATTTGAGGCAAAAAATTGTTGGTAAACGATAAGGTCATTTTTGTACATGACTACATATAAAAAAAGGTATACATTTTATTATTTTTAGTTTTTCTTTAACCCACCAGGCAGTCTATCACCCTCAATATTGCCTCCTTTTTGGTAACTGATATCAGCCCTCTCCTTCCTACTACCCTGTCTGATCCCAACCACATTTATTATTAATTTTATTTTAGAAACATTGGATCTTTTGGGATTTAGGAGTGCAGAGGAGAGTGGTCCCGTGTGGTTCAGTTGGTAGAGCATGGTGTTTGCAACACCAGGGTTGTGGGTTCGATTCCCACGGGGGGCCAGTACGGAGAAAAAAATGTATGCCTCCTGCAGCGACTTAGGCGGCGCCTGTGTGGTGCTGGTTTTGTTCTCAAAGCTATATCTGTACCTTGAGGTAATCACCAGACATGATTTCCTTGCCTTTGGCTGTGAGGACAAAGTAGTAATGTGCTGTATGCTAGCAGGTGTTCATCCACTGTAACCCGTAGTGATGGCAGGCAGTGGACTTTTCATCAGGCTCCACAAGAGTGCAACTATAACTTAGCCTGGTCCCCTAGCCTAGCTACTACTATAGGTGCGTTAGCCAACTCTTCTGTTGTAATGCCTTATGTGTGGCATGGCAACGATTTGTAGAGTTGCCTACAGCCCATCCAACATTATGGGACCTGGCTAAGTTAAAGCACTCCATTCCTCCTCAGTGATGGGCTAACCAGTTTTCAAAGTTGTTAATATGCAACCCCATCATGCAGAATGGTTAAAATGCAGTTATGCATTTGAGATACAAGATGGAATCTCAGAGGACCTTGACCCCATTGAAGATAGTTATGTGAATCCTATAAGGTTTCAGGTTTGCGCAGCGAGGATAACTATACTGGATGGAGAGGGGCCTTTTTTTTTCTTCTTTTCTTTTACCTTTGTGCGTGCTCTTGTGCCAAAAGGGGTCCCCTACCCCTCAGTAGTGCATTAAGGCCTTGGATACACCCCCCCCCCCCTTAAGCCTGTGTGTATCATGGCCTCATCAACAATTATGCATGAAGAAAGTTTTGATTGGTAGTGGAGGCTCGGGTGCCGTTTGATTCACTATTGTGTGTTTTCCCGTGTTTCTTATTATCTCTAGAACTCTTTATTGCCTCTTGTTTCCCTGCCAGAAGCAGCTAGGGATGGTTTTATCTCGTGCGAGCGTCTGATTAATCTCTCTTCTCCCAATGCTGTTGTACTTTAATCTTGAATGGGCGCTATCGGATTCTCCTCGCCTATTGAGGAAGATCAAGCTTTAGTGGAACAAGGAACTGCACATCATCCTAATCTCCTTCTCTGCTGGATTTTGGTTGGCTACCCTCCCTTGGGGCTTTGTACTGTTTCTGCAAAAGCAGGAAATACATCAGCAAGATAAAGATGTTTTCTCTTTATGCTTTGGTCATTAATTCTCAGTTGACATTAGCCAGCACTTTACAGTTCTGCTGGTTGGTTCATTACCTGGCTGATGGAGCTGTCAGCTCGAATTATCAGGGTCAATGATTGACAAAGTTGCAAATAGCCATATGACCTAAATTGGTTGAACTTTTGTCAGCCATTTAAAAAAAAAAAAAGAATTTCTTTAATGATTATGTAGCTCTGGGTATGGGTGCACAGTGCCCTTTACATATTGTCAGTTTTACACAGGGGATGGAAGCCCTATGTGAATGACCTAGGTCATCCTATGTCCTTAGGGTCTGTGCTGTAGATGGGCTTCAGCTATATGGATGTGTCGTGGATTAATTTAAGTTAATCAGTCGATTCAGACATAAGCTGCGGACTACAATTTTGCTCATCCAATTCTGTATCATTGAAAAACAATAGGCATTGTGCATGCTAGCCTGGCTCCAGGAGTGTGTGTGACAATGGCTACATTGCTTTATTGTTGCCAATGGATACTACTTATACGGGGGTGACCCAGCGACTGTTAGCTGTTGTGACAACAAAAAAAAGAGTCTGTTACCCTATTCTGATGGCGTTGCTGTAAAGGTAATGAAATTTCCACTGACTGGAGAAAACAATGTCGTCTGGTCGGCATGGTAATTGGAGAAAACACCCCTCTTCGTTTCCCCAGCTCAGCGTGAACGCAACACCATTTAATAAAACTCTGTAGATTTGGATCTTTTATTGCCGGGCCTAGCAGTGGCAACACAGAATGGAAAGCCGAGGTGTGCACAGATAAAATTCATTCAATTTTACCTGTTGAATTTTAACCAAGCTGGAGACGAATTTGTGAGAGGGCATTCGAGGGGGAGGGGTGGGGAGTTGTTATATGGGCAATTAGACTTTGAACCATTTCCACTGGAAATTTTACAAAAACACATTTACTTGAACTGTGCAGATGCAACCGAATGGTGGAACAAACAGCAAACCGTCAATCTGTTACCAAACTTTGCATCTGCACAGTTCAAGTAAATGTGTTTTTGTAAAATGTTCAGTGGAATTTGTTAAAAGTGGTCCTTGTGCATAGAGTTTTATGGTTTGTTTAACTTTGCAATCCTTGATTTTTGTTTGACATGCATCACTCTGTTACCGTGGAACTTCCAATACAATTCTAGCATAAACTCACTGTTGCCCTGATCTGAGCAGAGGAGTAGACAGGAATTTCCATCATTTTCTCTTGTGTTATTGCTTGTGTCAAGACAGGGTTGGAAATCCTTGTGATATTAGACCCTCAGGCCTCCTGGCTTCTCTATGCCTGCTTCTACTCACGTATAGAAATATTGGCATGAGGACACGTATGGACACACACTCTCCCTCTCTCTCCTAGCGCCTGTTTTATTACCTCCTGCCTGCTGCTGGAATTGCTTTCCTCCCCTGACTAAGCCAGGCAAAGCCGGCTTTATTGTGTTAACCTATTTGTGTGTCGAGAGCGATTGCCGCGTTCTTTATCTCTGTTTGTATTCTGACGGAGAGACTGCAACGAGGGGGGGCAGTGGAGCCAGGCGAGCCACCAGAGTTAGACGGATGGCCGGTCACCTCGCTCCACTCCCGAGGATAATGACTAGTTGCTAAGCAATCCCCCCCCCCCCCCCCCACCCGGCCCGACTGGCATCCAGAGTAATCACTTTTTATCTCTCAGAGATGTCATGTATAATTATAAGCCCATCGCCATCCTCGGAAATCTGCCTAATGGGTCTTTTCATTTATTTAGGTGAGTGGATATGGAATTAGAGATTTGGGTGGGGGTTGGAGCTCTATTGGTTTTCCTAGATTACAGAGTGACGTAACCATGTTCGGTGTGTGTTGATCCTTTTCCCCATATATAAGTTCAAACTGCCTGCTGTCGTATATCCGCTGAAGCATTATCTACTTGGTGGTCAGCAGTTGGTAGAGTTTGACCAGGATTATTCCACTGGATGAATGTCATTCTCCGTGTGAGATGGCTGTGCTGGTTATCTTCTCTCTTGCTCTCTCTTCAGAGACCAAATGGGATCAGGGATCAGGTTTGTAGGCTCTTAGTTTTATTAACATTTTTATTGAGTTGAAGTTGACCCTTGGTGGCGTAATGAATCGCCTGCTCTGCTTGGCAGAAATGACTGGCACGGCTTCAAGCTTTTTTAACCCAAGATTTTGCTTTGTCGATTTGAGCAGGTAACTTCAGTTGTTTCGCTCTTTCGCTACATGTCCTTCTCATTTCAACTCTCCATCACGGTTGACAACTCCAGTGTTGCCCTCCCAGAGTGCAAAGAACCTTGGCGTGACCCTGGACAACACGCTGTCGTTCTCTGCAAACATCAAAGCAGTGACTCACTCCTGCAGTTTCATGCTCTACAACATTCGTAGACTACGACCCTACCTCAACACAGGATGAGGTGCAGGTCCTAATCCAGGCACTTAATCTCCCATCTGGACTACTGCAACTCACTGTTGACTGGGCTCCCCGCTTGTGCCATCAAACCAATGCAATTTATCCAGAACGCTGCAGCCCGCCTGGTGTTCAACCTTCCCAAGTTCTCCAATCTCACCCCGCTCCTCCGCACACTCTACTGGTTTCCAGTTGAAGTTCGCATCCTCTACAAGACCATGGTGCCCTAGTGGTGGAACCAGCTTCCCCCTGAAGCTAGGACAGCAGAGTCCCTGGCCATCTTCCGAAAGCACCTGAAACCCTACCTCTTCAAAGAGGTATCTTAAATAATCCCCTCACCCCCCCCCTTTTTATTTTTTAGAAAATAAAAAATAGAACCACTTTCCTGAACCAACACTTGCAATTTCTCACAACTACTTGTGTGTATTTGTCACATGCGCCGAATACAACAGGTGTATAGTAAAATGCTTACTTACAAGACCTTAACCAAGCAGTTTTAAGAAATACCTAAAAAAAAGTAAGAGCTAAGAATAACAAATAATTAAAGGGCAGCAGTAAAAAACAATAGCGGGGCTATATACAGGGGGTACCGGTACAGAGTCAATGTGCGGGTTCACCGGTGTCGAGGTAATTGAGGTAATATGTACATGTTATTAAAGTGACTATACATAGATAATAACAGAGTAGCAGCAGTGTAGAAGAGGGGGAGGGGCAATTAGATGTTCAGGAGTCTTATGGCTTGGGGGTAAAAGCTGTTAAGAAGCCTCTTGGACCTAGACTTGGCGCTCCGGTGCCGCTTGCCGTGCGGTAGCAGAGAGAACAGTCTATGACTAGGGTGGCTGGAGTCTTTGATAATTTTTAGGGCCTTCCTCTGACACTGCCTGGTATCGAGGTCCTGGATGGCAGGAATTGCGTACGGCCCAGTACACCTACCTTCTGTAGTGCCTTGTGGTCGGAGGCTGAGCAGTTGCCATACCAGGCAGTGATGCAACCCATCAGGATGCTCTCGGATGGTGCAGCTGTAAAACCTTTTGAGGATCTAAGGACCCATGCCAAATCTTTTCAGTCTCCTGAGGGCAAATAGGTTTTGTCGGGCACTCTTCACGACTGTCTTGGTGTGCTTGGACCATGTTAGTTTGTTGGTGATGTGGATGCCATGGATCTTGAAGCTCTCAACTTGCTCCACTACAGCCCCTTTGATGAGAATGGGGGTGTGCTCAGTCCTCCTTTTCCTGTAGTCCACAATAATCTACTTTGTCTTGATTACGAGAGGTTGTTGTCCTTGCACCACACGGTCAGGGCTCTGACCACCTCCCTATATGCTGTCTCATCATTGTCGGTGATCAGCATAGTGGATGTGTTGTTACCTACCCTTACCACCTGGGGGCGGCCCGTCAGGAAGTCCAGGATCCAGTTGCAGAGGGAGGTGTTTAATCCCAGGGTCCTTAGCTTAGTGATGAGCTTTGAGGGCACTATGGTGTTGAACGCTGAGCTGTAGTCAATGAATAGTGTTCTCACATGTGTTCCTTTTGTCCAGGTGTGAAAGGGCAGTGTGGAGTGCAATAGAGATTGCATCATCTGTGGATCTGTTGAGGCGGTATGCAAATTGGAGTGGGTCAAGGGTTTCTGGAATAATGGTGTTGATGTGAGAAATGACCAGCCTTTCAAAGATCTTCATGGCTACAGATGTGAGTGCTACAGGTCGGTAGTCATTTAGGCAGGTTACCTTAGTGTTCTGGGCACAGGCACTATGGTGGTCTGCTTGAAACATGTTGGTATTATGGACTCAGAAAGGGAGAGGTTGAAAATGTCAGTGAAGACACTTGCCAGTTGGTCAGCGCATGCTTGGAGTACACGTCCTGGTAATCCGTCTGGCCCTGCGGCCTTGTGAATGTTGACCTGTTTAAAGGTCTTACACTCATGCATATTTCAGTGTTACTTGCCTCGATGCGAGCATAGACCACATACCTGTGATATGTGATTGTCCCACCTAGCTATCTGAAGATGAATGCTCTGGATAAGAGCATCTGCTAAATGACTAAAATGTAAATGGTGGGGATGGCAGCTCATTGGCCATCTCATCCATTTCTTTCTGGTGTTCGCTCAACTGTGAGCTGCTTCACTCAGTCTGGTTTCAGAGAGACTGTAGAGAGAGACTCAAGAAATCGTTACTACGTCCGTTGCTTTGTTTTGACAGCTTCCCTCATCCGGGGAACTTCATACAGACATATGAAACATCCTACGCCCCCAGTGTGGTATGGTTCTGTGACTGCGTCTCCGAGAAGGAACAGCTGTCCAGCTGTCACCACAGCCAGCCAGTCATCTGCACTCCGAGCTTGGCAACATTTGTAGAGGCTGAACACGAAAGGGGCACTGTGCCCCTACTCTAGTGTCCTGAAGACCACCGTGCCCCTACTCTAGTGTCCTGAAGACCACCGTGCCCCTACTCTAGTGTCCTGAAGACCACCGTGCCCCCACTCTAGTGTCCTGAAGACCAAAGTGCCCCTACTCTAGTGTCCTGAAGACCACCGTGCCCCTACTCTAGTGTCCTGAAGACCACCGTGCCCCTACTCTAGTGTCCTGAAGACCACGGAAGTGTGTCAAGCATGTTCACCCTACTTGACTACTGTACTGAGTCAGTAGAGTTAACTACTGACCATATAAATACATTTACTAGAAGGGGGGAAAAGCACCTTAGACCACAGCAATTTGACTGCACCCTCATTGGTACACTCAATATGGCTGACATGTTTTTTTCGCATATAGTCTGTCACACTATACATTGCCGCTGGAATACGCCCACCCAATGAGACTTGTAGAGCAGATTGTTCGGTGACGCCTACTTAGGCAACATCCATTAAGCATTAAACAACCAAAATGAAAAATAGAATGGATCTGTGAACCTGTCATTTTGGTTGTCATGCATTGCAAATGAACCATTTTTATTTAAACCAACAACAACAAAAAACTCTTAATGCACCCTTTCTGAAGGGCCAACTACACGTATCATTCTTTATGTGATGGGTGTGAGATCCCTGTTTTTCACATTGTTAAATTCCTCAAGTGCTGCCTCTGTGTCTGCAGCTCTTTTTGTTCACATTCCAAGCGGCATCCCTCCTAACAATTCTCAACCTCTGTGTGTGTGTTCGCGTGCACATGCGTGTGTGTGTAAACAAAGTCCCAGCGAGTGAGGTGTAATGGCCTGGAACTGACAAGAACCCACTGGGAGATTCTCTCCCTCTCGCCTCCCTCGCTTCCAACCTCATGGCAGCATGGAGAGAGGGAGAGAGAGTGAGGACGAGGAGGCCCATAAAGCCGTCTGAGTGGGGAGAGCCGAGTGGCAGTCCTGTCTGTCAGCCACAAAGCAGGATCTGAGAGGGAGAGTGTGCATGGGACTTCCTCCTGGGATGAGCCTGGGAGAAAGGGAGGAAAGCAGATGCTCACTGAGCTTTTTTTCTGTCTCTTCTTTCTCTCACCGCCTCACTTGCTTTATCCTCTCCCCCTCTCTCTCATGCTGTCCGTCTTTAGCTTCTTTCATGCTGTTGGTGCAATGGTACATGGAAGAGAAATCTTGTACAGATGTAGAATCTTAGTTTGAGCAAGTTTGGTACAGCAGGAAAATAATCCGGTGGCAACAGGAATTATTATGTGGATTATAATTAATAGCTATTTTTGTAAGGGTTGATGCGTTTTTATTGTGGGGAAAATCAAGTCTGAAATTTCTGTGGAAATTAAAAGCTTCAGAAAACATTTTAAACCTCAAATACACTATCTTTTAAATGTCCTGCATTGCATGAAAGTTCTCCTCCAACAGGGTGATTAAAATGAAGATCCTACATCTGTACATATAATGGCACAGAGTTCTTTATGGACTGAGAAGAGCTCAGTTCTATGAGTGTCATGACACTGCCATCCACCTTCCTTGACTTGGACTGTTTTTGTTAGGAGCCAGAAGTAGTGGATGTACTATTTTAAAAACAGGCTTTTCAGGCATATAATGCTGGTTGTCTCCCTTTAGACTGACAGCTGCTGCTTAAACTGCAATAGGTTTGAACAAAGTTTGATGGATACTGTTGACTGGAGCTGAGAGAGAGAATGCCTGGATGTCTCCAATTAAGTGTCACGTAAGGCTTGTCTCCTTTTCATTTTGTTCTCCATTGACGGTGACGAGGCTGTGCTGCCAATTGTACCAGGGGATTGTGAGGAAGACATTTGGTGATAACGCATCATTGTGCCATGATTGAGGGGCGAATCCGGCATTACACAGCCATATGGCTGTGTAGTGGTGAAACCTCTCCTCCCTTCCTCCAGCCCCCATTCTCCACACTCCCCACCCAGCCCGTCGGTGACAAGGAAATAGTCTGCTCTTGACCTATGGTTTTAGCATTCAAATGTCTTCCGTTGATGCCCCACCACTGTGATTGGCAGCTGGACCTGAAAGAACAATCTTGTGGTGACGATGGAGGCAGCCAGTTGGTAACCGTGACAATGGTCTCTCGTTGCCTTGTTTCCACACTTTTCCTGCTGTCACAGAAACCCCTCCAATTGCATTTCTACCACAACGACAGCATCCTATTGATCTTTTAAAGAAGAGCAAAGAAGCAGTATTGTTTGCCGAGAACTTCGATGAGCTGAATGAGACCACACTGAAAAGGGGAAAAAGAGAAGAAACAGGGCTGGGTTAGGTCTCATTTGTGGCAGGAAAATTGAGCCTCCAATGTTAAGTCTAATCTTGGTCTGTTGCTGTGGGGGCATGCGGAGTCAAAAGCACACTGGCCCTACCTAGTATGGTCAACATTTTAGGACTCCCTCAGCCGCTCCTCTCCTAAATGACTCCAGCAGGTGTCTGTACTCTGATCTGCAAGAAATCCCTGTATTTATAGCTAGTTCCAAGCATATATGGAATTGTCGATCAGTTTTGTTATGGGAGAATAACTTTGGAAATAAACTGCTTTCTGTAGCAGCAGTATGTTTCAATGTTGCTACAGAATATTCCGACTTGACGGAGCACTGAGCCGTCATCGTGTAGCCATCTCAATGAGACCTACAACAGTAACCAGGCCAACAAGTCACTTTGTGCATAACTGAACAGCGACCTTGTAGAACAGGGAATTTCTTGTAACCTACAATAAACTCTGTGGAGATCACAGATGGTTCCATGTTGTCTACAATTTTTTATTCTCAGAAGACTGTCTGGCTGGTGGTTACTAAGGGTTGGGTTTTTGTGTTTAATTGTTACATGCAATTGGTGTTAATTTTCCTAACAGTGGGAAAACTGTTCTCAGAGTCCCAATTACTGCCTTTGTCAAGGAAAAGCCTTCTTGACACCTTCATTTGTCACGAAAGCCTCTGTGTGAACTGCTACTAAAGCCCCAATTCATTTAAGAATGGTTGGTGTGAAAATATACAGAATAGAAATATACAGCAGCAAGAGTTCAGCTGTTTTATCAGATATGGTGGCTCTAGTATGCTATCACGGAACTTGTGTCCACTCTCCCCCTCCAGGTCAGTTGGGTTGGGTACTCCTCTCCTGGTGGTAGTCTCATGGAAACCTGATCAGACCAGGAAAGCTCAGCTCCAATCATCCTGGCTGAGCTCACTGAGACAGTGTGACACTGTTACATCATTGCAGAATCCTACAGTACCATAATCACTACTATAAATGAATCTATGTGGTGCAAATGTTAACTTGATCTACACAAATATCCATGGTACACTAACAGAATGTAGAGTTGTTACGATGTTGTAATAATTGTTTGGTCCTCTCTTACTGGAAAATCTTGCTTGGTTATTTTCATGAATTCCAGAATCTTATGGACAGCGCACACGCTGGTTCTACTGGCGTTGGTAGACTGAAGAGAGGCTGTGTGAACACTGAATCTGGACAGCAGTGTTTCTGTTGAACCTTATTTCTGTGCGTGCGTGTGTGTGTGAATGTATACCTATGTGAGACTGCAAATGTGTTAGTGTGTGGTGAGGGGACTTCTTTGTGTTTTTCTGTTTGAAGTCGATACGGTTCAATACAAACACTGCTGTCCCAGATTGAGTTCTGCGAGCTGCTGCAGCCAGCGTCAGAACACAATGCATGTGATCCTTTTCCCCTCGACCCAAAAATATTCTCTGCTCTTTCACTTTCAAGGGGTTTGCTATGCATAGCTCAACTGTGTGTGTGTGTGGGCATTTTCCGCCTCCCCTCCCCATTGAGGCAGCACTCTTGTCCTGCTGCCCCATTGTTTACACTGGGGATTGATGGGGAAGCCCATCCGCCACTCAATAGACGCCCCCATCTGTCGGTTGCATGCCTGGGCATCGCAAGCAGGGATTTGAGCCCATCTCGTGGGGCTCTGTCTCTGAAAAGGGGTTTAAGACTGCTGCGGTGGGGTGTTCTCCCCCCCCCCGTCCTGTCGCAGGCCACAACTGACACAGCCGGCTGGGAGTCTTTGTGAAGGATGAGAGGCCTTCATTGTGTCTGGATGAGAGGCCTTCACAGAACACCCCCTCCCCCGAGCGACAGGGTCACCTTGTCCCCCAAACAAACGCTGCCCACAGTGGCTGTGTGTGCTTGCCATTAGGTCAAGTTGCCTTGGCTGTCTGTACATTTTTCTAGCATCTCTCCCTTTTTAACATCCCAGCCTATTCAGCTCAGGCTGTCTGGATCAAGCTTTCAAAGGACATCTGAGATGTGAGGGGGAAACACTCCAAACTGTTGAAACTGGTCTTAGTTAGCATTTAGGCTTACAAAACTGCTGAAGTCACTCTTTTGTCTTTTCACTGCTGATTTGAGGATTCATTAAAATGTATATTTGTTTTGTCTCTTCCATGGGGAATGAGCAGTCTTAAGCTGGGTTGTGGGAGGAAGAGCGAGAGAGCGTATCAGGAAGTGCATGAGGCAGCCAGGGGGCAGGAGAGGAGGTCACCTGGTAAAAACAGGCTACCACAGAACTAGGTGTCCCTAGACACCAGCTGCCACCACTGTCAACCTACAAAAACAGCAAAGGCTACTTAGCAGGTTTACAGGTCCTCACCAATCCCCACAGTCACCAACCACTGTGCTGCTCCTCCTTTCAGATAGTTCAAACTAGGGTTCAACACCACCAACGGCCCTCCCCTCCTCGACACCCCCGCACCTGCTGGTGGCAGCTCCACTGCATATCTGAATACATATATATATATATACATATTTTACACCATCTTATTATTAATTGTGCAGCGGGGCTGGTGCTAAGTAGTGTGGTGATAGACTGGTTATTCACAGCTCTACTGGGAACGAGCGCATCATCGGGAGAAACTCCCTCCTATCAGATCATTTGTCATGAGCGATGGACAATTTACACCTAGAGCCTTTTTCTATTTATTCACCACTGTGATGTCACTGCAGTTTCCTACCTTCATCTCTCTCTTACCCCCTCGTCTGGTGGAACTCCTCTCTTATTCTCTGGGGGAGCTGACTAGCTTAAATCATCTTCATTGAATTGAAGTTGTGTCGGGGGAAACTTTGGCGAGCCATGGAGGAAACGGATAAGCCACCTGATTTGGCCCTGACGCTGGGGAGGCTGTGGGCTGCTGTAAGAAAAGTGAGGAAGAGGAGGATGAGTGAAGGCTGTGTGTGCCTCCTCACAATGCCTGGTCAGGACAGAGTGGAGATCCTGGCTGGGGAAGATGGCCTCCCATTACAGCTAAACAAAGGAGGCTGTTGCATTATGCTGCAGACTTCCTGACGCTGCAGAGGAAGGGAAAGTGAAGGGGGTGTTGTGGCACAGTAGACCAGAGTTAGTGTGTGTGTACAGACAGTGCTCTGTAGGCTTGGTCTGGATCGTTCCGGACGTCAGTCTTGTACAAACCAGATTTTTATAGCTCGAATTTGGGGCCCTCATACCAATTATGCAAACTATAAAAAAATGTAAGCAGGACAGTCTTTTAAAAAATATATAATTTAATCCTAACGTAATAGATTCTATAAAAAATGCATGAGAGGAGCTTTATAGATGAAACTAGAATGAGTGTCTATCAAAGACTCCAGTGAAGGATTCAGAGGGACTGGGCAGGAGGGATGGGTGCTATTGCCTCATTATTCAAATAGGATGTGATTAGCATAGAATGAAAGACGATTTATGGTTATTCCGGTGTCTGCATTGGCAGTACAGCATTTACTGTGATGCGGCCTATGCAGAAGTCAGGGCATTCATACTCTGCTTTGTAGAGCAGAGCTGTTGTGAAGGAAGTTGTCTAATAAATGTGTGTTTATACAGGACGTACCGCCCCCACCTACCGTCAACCAATTATGTCAATGCGGACCCATACGCTTTATAACAAAATTTGGGAGGCGCACGGCAATGCGGTATGGAGCGTGATTTGGCCATGTTCGGTAGGGAAGAAATGGAAGTAAACAGTCCGAAACTAGGTGAAACAGGGAGGAACTATCTGAACCAATAATTGAGGCAACATTGTGTGGTAGTTCGTTGTGTGTTTGCTGGGTCAAGTGACCATCCAGACTGAAAACAGACAGTATGACTGTTCCCTATGATGAGTCCTCTGTGGAGGGCCACATCCCTGGATTGGGATGTGCAACAGCAATTGTTGATACAGCTTTTGACTGTGTCATAGTTCAGATACCAGAACAGCTACTGAAAGGGATCTTTCTCTCCCTCTCTACACAAAGTTGGAGAAAATGGATTGAAACCCCCAGTGAAAATCGAGCCTACAAATATTATATGGATTTGAAGTTGTGCCTCTGGGGTGAATTCCTAGTTTTTTTTTATGTAATAGTTGTCTGCGTTCGTGGAATCAATCCAATTGGGCTTAATCGATCATCTCTGTGGAAAGGTCAGGAGAAGAGGCGGCCATGTTTTGAAGTGCTTTTTCTCAGAAAGAAGCGAGCGTGAAATGTGACACCATATGAGTAGGCCAGGCGTTGACGTGCAGATATCGAGGCAGAAAGGGTGGCCCATGGGGTCGATTTAGGCAGATCATCTCTAAATACATCACATATCATCACAGAGAGGGAACACGTATAGCTGCCTATACTTCGATTTGCATATTCAATAGAAAAGCATATTAGCGAGTAGATTTAAAAAAAAAAAATATATATATATATATAAAAATGTATAAAGGGGACATTTAAAAAAAAGCAAATGGGGTCAACAGTTGTGTCGGAGGAGGGTGGTGCAATGTTGGGGGGGGGGGGGTGAAAATGACATTTTCAACTTACTGCCGGGGTGTTTTGATTTAATATTGTTTGAAGTTCTGGGTCACTTGGCTAAATCCTGGGCGGTCTTTATCTAATGTGGAGTGGGTGGTTGTTGTGGGCAGGAGGCAGCAGCATCTGTGCAGTTGAAAAAGGGCTCTCTAGCTAATCCTCTGCCCAGGGATGACTCAGTGGGGTGAAGACAATTGCCAGGCTGCTTTCTCATGCTAATGGTTTCTCCAACTAGATCTTCCAAGAAAGGGAAAAAATAAAACAAAACTGGGGGGAGGGAGGGAGGGAGGCATGGTGGTGCAGGAACAACCAACCTAGCTAAAATGGGGTTTAACTTACTGTGGATAGGGTTCCAGTTGTAATGCCTAGGGTCAGGAATCAGGAGTGAGGTTTTGTTTTGGAGAGAGAATAAAGAGAGAGGTTGTCCATAGTATTTATGTGTATGTGACGTCAAAGACTTCAATGTTCTGAGAGGAGGTCACGCGTCAGACTGCCACTCACCCTTCATCTCCATCCTCCAGCAAGGTGTCAGACTCAGGAGTGGTTTGAAATTGAATTAATATGCCGGAATTTATAGATTTCATTCCCTTGCCATTTCTGCTGGGAGTGAAAAGAGTATTAGTCTCCATCTGCACTAATTACTGGGTGTTGGCAACACTACCTGTCTCTAGTGACGGACTAACCTGCGCGCAGAGCTGAAACTCACAGGGCTGTAGCCTGGAGTAGCAGCCACTATTCTGATGGAGAGGTAGCCACAGGAAGAAAGTCTCTGGGCTTTTTTTATGCTGATGTTTTTGATGCGCCGGGAACACCAACTACTTTGAACTTCAGGAGCGACATTATTAAAGGGGATGACTTCATCCTAGTTTGTTCTTTCTCTCTCTCCATCTATCTCTCTCAAAGAAAGAGGCAAACTCTGTTCCAATCTGACACCCCCCTCTCCCCCAGGAGACACAACTTCTCCAAATCCTTGGAGATGGACTAATAATCAGTCATCCCCAGCCGTTCTCACTCCACGATTGCTCACCCCAACGGTTCATCTTACTGCACACTCGTTTTCTTCGATTTGTCTTCATTCTCAGTGTTTTGTGAGTCTGAGAGAGACAAGTCTAGCAGTCATATTGGTCTCCATATCTCCTGGTTCCATGAGAACAGCTTGGTGGAGTTTCCGTGCCGCCTGTAGCCAGCAGGTGATTAAGATAAACGTGCATTGGGTCTCCCCTCCCTCACCGTCCAATAGGATTGTCTCTCGTGGTGCAAGCAGCCCGGCTTTGCTCGGTCAGGACCAGCTTTGAGAAGGAGCACGATGACAACAGCTGGACACTTGAGCATTACAGGCTAGAGGGAGGACTGCTGAGATCCCCGGGTCTGAAAACGTGACTGAGTGTGTGTGTGTGTGTGTGTGTGTGTGTGTGGAGGATAACACCTGCTAGGTTTCTGACTGTTTGCTGTGTGCTCATTGCCACATATATAGTAGGGACCTGAAATCCAACAACACAAAAGTAAATTTGTCTGTCATCTGTCAGTTTTATTGAATGCGATCAGAGTCAGTATTTAAACTGTGGACTGTTTTTGATTATCCCGGAGAGTGCCTCCCTGCAGAACTGAACATTTGATCTATGACTCCCTCCAATCAGAGACCCTGAACTTGTGCTTTGCACCAATGGGAATTGGGGTCACCTTAGTAACACAGAGTTGTTCAGATTTAAACATGAAGGAGAGAAGGAAAGGCATCACATTGTTTCTTTTTTTAATTATATTCCATTGATTTATTGACCAGCACACACATTTTCAGACATACATGTTTTCAGACGGTATGCGTGCGTGCGTGTGTGTGAGCGCGGTTGTAAATCTTTGCTCTTTCTGTCGCCCTCTCTTCATCTGCATATGATTCCTTCCTAAAATTACGACGGCTTCTCTTTGATCTGTTGGAGCCAAGCTGAGAAACGACGGCACCAACAAACATTGAACCAAACGGTGAAAGACGACGCTCTGTTTGAATATTCAAACAGAGCAGTGTGGGTGAGGGGGCAGTATAATAGACCGTTGTGTTGTTGTGTTAATCCATGAATAGATCTAACTGTGACACAATTTCAGAGTGTGACTCTGGGATACTCTCTGTGGGTTTTTTGAGACCGGGTCTGGAGACGAGACCTCGAACAGTATGATAGGGTTTTACTGAAAGAGTTCTGGAACTGATTAAGTCTAGTAAGAGCCCGCTAGGCATAATTTTAAAGTTAGCTTAGCTTTAAACAAAAATCAAGCACATTTTAACAAAAAATCTATAAAATAACAACAAAAACTTTAATAAAATATTACTAAAATAGATTCAATTTAAGCTGATTTTGGAGTTGTAATTTGGATGTTAAGTCCTACTTCAGGAGTATGTAGTCAGTAAGCGGTGTAGGCTACAGAGCAACCCAGTGACTCACTGACATGTCAAGAGCTGGAGGCATCATTGGGGCCGTTACAGGAAAGTCACTTCTTTGCGGTGGACCACAGAGACTAAATGCAGACTTGCTCCTGTTTCCTCTGTCTCTGACAGACTCCACTTTTGCTTTCATTTCCCACAGGCCAACAACGGCACCAATAAGTGTATTTATTTGTCATACATATACTGTAATGCAGGGCTTGTTGCTTGGTCAGAGTGTCATGGTTGACTCATTTGGGTGACCTTTTATTGGGCATTAATGACCACTAGCCCTTCACTGATGCAACAGTTGGCTCAGAACTCAATTGCTATGTCATGGTTGACATTTGATTAGTCTATGCAGGTGTGTAGATGACCTATTCTCTGCCATTGGACTGACAGCATCATGACTGATAAACTGAAGCTGACTGGAATATGGAACCAAAAGGGTACCACTTTATTTGACCGCCCAGTTTTAGCTGGTACTTAACTTGGCAATAACTAACAAACTGGGCTGTGTGGTGACAATGGATATACTTTCTGGTAGGCATACTTACCTCAGGTAAGGTTTTCTAATTGTTATCGTACAGTATTACCATCAATACTAGCAGTGAAGTTAATGTATCCTGCTGCACCATCCTTACATGTTATAGAAAATAATGTGTCACCTTGCAAATGGTTTCTGTAGGATTTAGAACACAATGGCCTTCTGTTGGTCTAGGAATTGGTTCTGCTGGTGTGTTGGGCTGGGCAGAACTGTTGGGTATAGACTGTTGTTATATGGTCTCTTGTTTGTGGAGCTGTGTGGGGTTTGTTAACAATGCTTTATTTAATGTCCCTGTCAGCAAATGTCCTCTCAGAATTTGTGTGTGTATGTACTTGTGTGTGTCTGTGGGAGTCTCTCCCTTTTGTGTTTGTTTGTAGCGGTCCTATTGCTCTATCCACGATAGAGTAGTGTGAGTGTTTATTGCTGTGTGTGAAGGAAAGTTAAGGAGAAGGGGGGGGTTTACTGCCAGCCACTCCTAATGGGGCCTTTCATTCTCCCTCCATTCATGTGGCGGTATGGTGTGAGAGGGGGTTAGGAAGAGAGAAGGAGAGGGAAAGAAGGGAGCTAGGAGATTAGGGGGTAGAGGCAGTGCCTTGTTAGAGGAAAAGAAAGGGCTTTGAGTGTGTCTATTGGATTAACTTGTTTGGACTGATTAACAGGGGAGACACAGCAGCTTGTTAAAAGCGCTTCATGGGGCGTCCCACAGTGAGCCGGTGGGTCACCATTCAATTAGGCCCAAGCCCGCCCTGTTCACTAAGCAGGCCCACTACCAGCCAGCCACTAGGCTCCCTGACCAGACCTGCTATGGGGGATGAGAAGGGGGGGGGGGGGGTCACCAGGGAATAGCGCATGCACGTGTGCACACATGCATTGACAGACACTACACACACACTACTCCTACATTCCTATTAAGGCTTCCACTTTTGGAGTGTGAGCGGCCCTTTTCTCGGTTTGCTCTCCCCACCTATCTAGACAGGGTGAGACATCTCCTGTGATCAATGCTCCACTTTAACAACCTTTAAACTGAGAGAATACCCCCTTTCCACCAGTCCACAGTCTCTTTATTCCAGCTTATTCGCTCATGTGCAGAGATGGATCTTCTGCCCCCCATTCCAAACCCTGTGGCAGTGGAGTTAGCAGATGGGGGCAGGGGCCGATACTCCTGGCTTTGGACTTCTCCTCTCATTGGTGTAATAAAATAACTGTGTGTGGACTTGATTAGTGAATAGGGGGCAGGTGGTGTGTGTGTCCATTAGCAGTACCTTCAGAAGTGGTTAATAACCCAAACTTGCTCCCATGCCGACACAATCTGTTTTTAGGTTGTTAAAGGATTGTGCGCGCATACATTTGTTTGGGGTTTTTGTTAAATTTTATTTCCTGCCACTGATAGAAATCTGTTTAGGATTAGAATAGGTGAAGAGGAGGGGATAAACGGACGGGGGGACGTGACAAACAAGTCCGACTTCCTCCTCTCCTCTCAAAGTTAAGGCAGTAATAGGAGAAAATTGGTTCTTGGAATGGAAGGGGAAAGCGGTCTCTTTGAGAGCAAGATAATGACTCGGAATACATTTGGCAAGAGCAAATGGAGAGTAATGGAGGGGTAGTTACACAATTGTCTTTCCTTTTAGAAGAGGGAGGGAGGGGGAGATGAGGCATTCCCCATGAGGATGGTCTTTGGTCTCTATCTATGCTTTGTGCCCCCCCCCACCCATCATCCCCCTGAACCACTAGCCTTTAACGAATGGGCTGTGAGGGAGGGCTTGTTGTGAAATTAGTATCTTCACAGAGGACACAGAGAGAGGCTTTTAGCCTGTGAATGGCCAGTAATGAGCTCAAAGTGCCTGTGTGTTTGGGCCAGGCCTGCCTCTGTGTGTGTGAGCGGATATGGCACTGCACACTAGTGGGCTTTTCAGGGGCACCTGGCAGGGGGAAACCCCTTTGTGTGTGCACATATAGGTCTTCAGTTGGTACACTATGTTACAACAATTTGTCTAACAGATCCCCAGTAAGGATTCATTTGAAATATTGATTAATTTGGTTGGATTGAGTTTTCAGAACTTTCTTTCTTTGTCTTTCAATCTGTGCATTTAAAATATATAAATTTGCTCCTAACTTTTAAGACCCCAATAGAATTCTAGAATGCTGCAGTTGAGAATTTTCTTGATTTAAAGCAAATTTTCTCACACATTACAGACATGGCTCAAAAATAAAACACAATTACAAGTTAACTTAGTTTTAAAGAGCACAACCTCTTCTTTAATGACACCACATTCATGCCAATAAGACTAACACTCATTTTGTTTTTCATTGTGTGAAGACACTCACTATCAAACAATTATTGACACTCAACACAAAAAACCCTACAAATTACTTACTCAAAATGTACCAAGTATAATATATTATCCAAAATGTGACCAGAGGACAATATTCAGAAAGTATCTCAACCCACACAAAGTAGGCTATTTGATTGACAACAATTATTACTTCTGTAAAAATGCAAACAACTATTCAGAGACTATTTAAAAATGTAGATAACCTCTCAATAAGATTTAGTACAGACCAGGCCTGACACAAAAAGTAGAAATAGTAGCCTACGTTGACAACAATTCAGTGAATGCAACAAGTACTAGACAGATCAAATCAAATGCGCCGAATACAACAGTTGTAGACCTTAGTGTTAAAACTTCTTAGGGATAGCCCCCTTTTTTTTCCATCAACTTTTGCCTAAATTGACATACCCAAATCTAACTGCCTGTAGCTCAGGCCCCGAAGCAAGGATATGCATATTCTTGGTACCATTTGAAAGGAAAGGAAGTTTGTGGAAATGTGAATTGAATTTAGGAGAATATAACACAATAGATCTGGTAAAAGAAAATACAAAGAATAAACCAACCGTTTTTTTCTTTTTCAACCACCATCTTTGAAATGCAACAGAAAGGTCCCACATCTAGCCATCACTCGGTGTAATTTCGATTATGTCCACAAGATGGTAGTAGTGTATGTTCAAAGTTTCTGACAGAAAGCTTGAAGTATGAGCAACTACATAACATTTAGTGTGAAGTCACCCAGGTACATTTGGGCAAATCGTGAAGGACACATTTACGTTCACATTACATTTTTCTGCATGAATATAGTCAAATCTGTATACTTGAACTTTGATTTAGCTTTTCCAGTATTAGTAGCTATATTATAAGTTCAACATTTGTAAAATACCCAGTTTTCATATCTTCATAACTCTTCATATTCTAATAATTTTTGTCCAAAAGGAAAAGGCTTGCTGTCGCACAAGGTTAGCAGCTACATTTTGTGACAGATACGGGGTTTGCGGATACTACCGTAAAGCCCAGCTCATTGGCAATCTAGTTAGCTTTGTTTGACCCCGATTGGTGCTTATTTGACAAAGTTAGTCAATCAAGTGAAGACCGCCCACGTCATCGGCGTCCCATGAAGGTGTCACTCTGACCAAATTTGGTGACCTATAGGATATACTACACCCCTAATGATATAGTGAAGTCTGGTTACATTCTAGGATCTCAGGAATAAATACGAACGTGATTTGACTGGTTGAAACAATGTTTAGGGTTAGATTTTGCAAATTGAACGAGTGGACATACAAAATCGATTGTGCAAGCAATATGGATCTTCTTAGGATATGAACAAATATTTTATCTAACAAAATGACACTTCATGTTATCTCTGGGACACTTTTGGATGATAAACCAGAGCAAGATTTCAGAATGTAAGTACACATTTCACCTTCAGAGCTGAATTTATCAAACCTATCATGGTGAAAAGTGTTTTGTTGTTAGGAGCTCTCAAACAAGCCTCAAACAAGCCTCTTGGACCTAGACTTGGCGCTCTGGTACCGCTTGCCGTGCGGTAGCAGAGAGAACAGTCTATGACTAGGGTGGCTGGAGTCTTTGAAAATGTAGGGCCTTCCTCTGACACCGCCTGGTATAGAGGTCCTGGATGGCAGGAAGCTTGGCCCCAGTGATGTACTGGGCCGCACACACTACCTTCTGTACTGCCTTGCGGTCGGAGGCCGAGCAGTTGCCATACCAGGCAGTGATGCAACCAGTCAGGATGCTCTCGATGGTGCAGCTGTAAAACCTTTTGAGGACCCATGCCAAATATTTTCAGTCTCCTGAGGAGGAATAGGTTTTGTTGTGCCCTCTTCACGACTGTATTGGTGTGCTTGGACCTTGGTGTGCTTGGACATCCACGAGCTTCAGACCTGTTTTAGTATGATTCGATCTTAGTCCTGTATTGATGCTTTGCCTGTTTGATGGTTTGTTGGAAGGTATAGCAGGATTTCTTATAAGCTTCCGGGTTAGAGTCCCACTCCTTGAAAGTGGCAGCTCTACCCTTTAGCTCAGTGTGGATGTTGCCTGTAATCCATGGCTTCTGGTTGGGGTATGTACGTACGGTCACTGTAGGGACGACGTCATCGATGAGCTTATTGATGATGCCAATGACTGATGTGGTGTACTCAATTCCATTGGAGGAATCCATATTCCAGTCTGTGCTACCAAAAAACGGTGCTTTAGCTTAGCATCTGCTTCATCTGACCAGATTTTATTTATCGAGTCACTGGTGTCTCCTACTTAAAATGTTGCTTGTAAGCAGGAATTAGGAAGATAGAATTATGGTCAGATTTGCCAAATGGAGGGTGAGAGAGCTTTGTATGCGTCTCTGTGTGTGGAGTATAGGTGGTCCAGAGTTTATAAAAAATAAAAAATAAATTCTCTGATTGCTGATTAGAAATTTGGTAAGACGGATTTATGTTTCCCTGCATTAAAGTCCCCGGCTACTAGGAGCGCCGCCTCTGGGTGAGCGTTTTTCTGTTTCCTTATGGCAGAATACAGCTCATTGAGTGCGGTCTTAGTGCCAGCATCAGTCTGTGGTGGTAGGTAGACAGCTATGAAAAATACAGATAACTCTCTAGGTAGATGGTGTGGTCTACAGCTTATGAGATACTCTACCTCAGGCGAGCAAAACCTCGAGACTTCCTTAAATATTGTACACCAGCTGTTATTTACAAAAATACATAGTCCACCGCCCCTTGTCTTACCAGACGCCGCTGTTATAACCAGCCAGCTGTATGTTGATAATGTCGTCGTTCAGCCACAACTCCGTGAAGCATAAGATATTACAGTTTTGAATGCCCCGTTGGTAGTTTAATCTTCCGCGTAGGTCATCGATTTTATTTTCCAAAGATTGAACGTTTGCTAGCAGAATGGAAGGCAGTGGGGGTTTATTCAATCGCTTAACAATTCTCAGAAGGCAGCCCGCCCTCCGGCCCCTTTTTTCTCCACCGTCTCTTCATGCAAATGACAGGGATCTGGACCTGTTCCTGGGAAAGCAGTATCATTCACATCGGACTCGTTAACGGAAAAAAAGGATTCTGCCAGTTCGTTGTGAGTAATCGCAGTTCTGATAACTTCTGGATATTTTTGGTCATAAGGGATGGTAACAACAACATTATGTACAAAATAAGTTGCAAAGAAACTACAAAAAAACACAAATGGTTAGGAACCCGTAAAACGTCAGCCTTCTTTTCCGGTGCCATCTTAATCAAGCGATGTAAGTCATATGGAAACAGCCCAAGCTGCTTGCTATAGTTAGCTATCATATGAGCTCCACTGCGGGGGCATCTACCCAAACACGACAGCTAAGCTGTCAAACAATAGGAAAACGAGGCTATGCATAGCCTATGAATATCTAGCAAACATAACAAACCATAACCTAAGCCCAACATTACTCTAGCCTTCATTTTGGTGGCTAGTTATATGGTAGTCTGTGTACGGCTAGCTTGTGAAAGTGCAGCCCAAATTTACCTCCACACATCTTTTCTTGCATGACAGACTAACTATCTAGCTAGCTATAGCAAGCAGCTTGGGCTCTTTCCATATGACTTACATCGGTAGAAACAAGACAAAACAACCAACTAGTTAGGTGACTACATACAGCTAAACACACACTGCACTGCAACTAATTCATGAGACAGAGGGCAATCATTCCAGCTCCACTGCTGATGTGCTAGCCTGTACCAATAGGAGACTATCATGACAGGACTTGCTAATCTGAGAGCTGTTCCACAGCATCAAACATCGACAACACCAAAGATATATGTACTGTTAAGTTATTTAACTCACCTCAACATCATCGCTTTTCAATCTGCAAGGACATGTCCGAATCCATATCATTAACCAACACAGATACAGCCTCTTTCACAGTTAACAGTTGTGTTCGCTTCGACGCCATTATTTTGAGAAGTAAACCCTGTTTCTCTTTTTATGGTTGACAACAGCCACGTGAGTACAACAGGTAAAGTACATTTTGTGATATTGACACAGATATTATTGTTAGAAAAACAAGGCTGTTCGTGGCCGCTATAGTAATTTAAAGAAATGCCTTCGAAGGCCGCTACGGCTTCTAAAGAGTTACCGCTAGTCATTTACTCATCATTTTAATTCCTTTCTTTCATATTACAATTAGAATCTATAATACTAAGTAGTGATTCACCGGGAAAATGAATTAAGGGGACCGGTATTTGACAGGCGCGTGAGAAATAATTGTTTAATAATCCGCTGTGCATCACGGCGAGAGACGGCGGCATTGACAGCCCCGGTGAAATATTTGCCTGCTCTCTTTGTTTTCATGTAATGAAAACGATACTGATTCATATCCATGCATTGCCGTCAGGAGACTCCATCAGCACAGTGTCCCAGACAGAGGAAAGAAATGGCTTGAAACATCATAGCCAATACTGTTTTTAGGTCTGGTTGAGGTTCTGACCTACTGTTTTTACATTGCACGTCTCTTTTTAGTTTACAAACAAAATGTTAGTCTACGTCTAATGAGAAGATGCAGTTTGCTTCTTTATGGTCATTAATTCAGCCCGCGGTTCTTGTAGTCACTCATCATTGTGTAATCACTCATCATTGTGTAATCACTCATCATTGTGTAATCACTCATCATTGTGTAATCCCTCATTGTGTTGGGTGATATGTGACTGAATTTCGATCTAATCCAGTCTATGTGGATGGG
This sequence comes from Salmo trutta, assembly GCF_901001165.1. Classification (NCBI taxonomy): domain Eukaryota; kingdom Metazoa; phylum Chordata; class Actinopteri; order Salmoniformes; family Salmonidae; genus Salmo; species Salmo trutta. Next base: position 29,693,508 of record NC_042983.1, on the reverse strand, counting down.
GCTGCCCTGCAGGTCTGTGTATGGGCCTTGACGGAGGTGAGCTTGGCTGCGTGTGTGCATGTGTTGTGTTCTGTGTTTCCACACTGATGGTCTTTTTGAGGCTCTGTTCCTCTAGAGCAGGGTAGAGCTGGAGATGTTTAGCCTAGGGGGAGATTGATTAGTGCTGTCACTGGACCTGATGCACTGCTGGCACTTCCAACCCATTTTCACTCGCACGTTTTGCTCTTCTATCCTTGTGGGGAGTAAAATGTATTTCCATTCAAAATCCTATTTTCCCTTACCCTAACTCCTAACCCCTTACCCTAACTGTAACCCTAATTCTAAACCCTAACCTTAAAACAGCCTTTGTCTTCATGGGAAATGTCCCCAAGAGGAAGACTTTTCCTTGTTTTACTATCTTTGTGGGGACCTTTGGGGGCTTTAGGATCTTGGTCCCCCAGGTCTTTGCTGACATTCTCCCAGTGTGGTCCCATGTTACCTTGTTGCAGGTAGACTACTGTTTTCTCAGCATTACCATTTAGCTGTCTATAGATAATGCAGTCACCACGGCACATGCTATGCACTGCTCCGGAAGGAGTGTGTACATGTACGTACTGCATGTGTTTTCATAGACAGAAGTCAGGCTCGAGCAGACGTCCTATTTATAAATGTCAGAGGTTGGACTCTACTCCTCCTAACCTGTCTGACTCTGCTGCCCCCAGACCAGCACAGTTGTAGGTGGCATAGAGCCAGTTCCAGTCCCAATCGCTAAGCAGGCAGACAGTTGTAGGTGGCATAGAGCTATCCCTGTCCACCACTGAACTTCACAGACCTCCATGCCCATGGAGCTTTGCTTCTTCTAAATCCTCTTGCTTTTCTCACATTCTTTCTTCAACCCCCTCTTTGTTTCTCTCTCTCTCTCCCCCAGGTTGGCCTTGGCAGTCCCCCAGTTGTAGTTGTCCGCCCGCCCCCCCACCATGCTGGCCTGCCTGCAGAGGAGGCAGAACCCTCCAATCCCATCCTCCCAGCACCCCTTGTGCGCCAGCAAGGCCCTGGAGCCGCCTCAAGCCCTCAGCCGAAAATGTGAGTCCAAGACAAAGAAGGGTCAGGAGTTTTGTTAGGTTTCCCAATGTATTTGATTTGGTAGAGGGAGACCTTGGGGTTGTTATGTTGTTACTCATTGTGAATAGAGGGACTGTTTAGCTGTGCTGACTGTGCAGAGTTTAACGTGCCTCCCTGGCCCTCGGTGACTGTGTAGGTGTGTGTGTTGGTTCTTCTATCCTTGTGGGGTTCTAAAATCCCCAAAAGTCCCTCTCATAAAATACTGTATATAAAGGGCCATGAGAAGTTGTTATGGAAATGAAAGAAACTAGTTTGGACCAGCTAAGGATTAAAGAAAGCTGTCGTATTCCCCTGGAAGGTGACTTTCTGCCTAATTTCCCTGAAGCCTCGGGATTAGTCCTTTAGTGGAATGAGACTGTCCTGTGTGTGTCGGGGTGTGTGTGTGTGTGGTGGAGGGGGCTGTTCCGCTTATAGAACGCTCCAAGAGTCTTTAGTGGCCTATGTTTGCATGGCAAGCCGATTTAAAAGGGAAGGCGGATGGAGAGAAGGAGTTAACCTAGCATTTTCAACCTCAGTTTACAAAAGCTTAAACATGTTACAGTTCCACCTGCTAATAGCCCTAATTGTCAACAACATATCACTAGTATAAAATAAAACGATTCCACTAGAGAAAAACATACTGTTGGACATCTGCATGACGCAATTTAACCGCGACTAGTGGGTCTGGCCGCTTATGTATACATCTTCCTGTTGCATGTGTAACCCCTAGATTTCTGACTGTTGCATGTGTAACCCCTAGATTTCTGACTGTTGCATGTGTAACCCCTAGATTTCTGACTGTTGCATGTGTAACCCCTAGATTTCTGACTGTTGCATGTGTAACCCCTAGATTTCTGACTGTTGCATGTGTAACCCCTAGATTTCTGACTGTTGCATGTGTAACCCCTAGATTTCTGACTGTTGCTACTTTGCAGGACTGACACAGGATCATCGGGTTCAGTTTATTATAGTCTGGCAATAAAGCACACAGCATAGGTGTTCAAGTTAGAATCAGACGATTATGAATTTGCATTCCTCCAGCTCTGTCTTCGCCATAATCATAAATGAAAGGGCAAACATGGCTATAATAACACAATGTGATTGTATAGTTTTACATAGAATAAATATCACGAGAACCAATTGTTTTTATTTTACAGTAACGTGAACCAAGACTCAAAATGGGAGTACAACAACGAGCTAGCTTCCGAGAAATACATTTTCAACACAGTAAATAAATGACAACATACCTGGCCTGAACTAGGTACCTCTGCCTCCCAAACTCACATGACTGCCCTCCTCAAGCGTCTTAGCCGATTGCGCTACATCATAACTAGCTAGTGAGGCGACACAAGCGCAACACCTCAGCCTGAGGGGTAAGTGTCACACATCCCCATGTAATACACATGATTGGTTCAACTGTCAAAGGGGAATGAGAGGACAAGGTCAGTGTTGCTTTTGTTCAGATCTACGTGTGTGTACGTTTGTTCAGATCTACGTGTGTGTACGTTTGTTCAGATCTACGTGTGTGTACGTTTGTTCAGATCTACGTGTGTGTACGTTTGTTCAGATCTACGTGTGTGTACGTTTGTTCAGATCTACGTGTGTGTACGTTTGTTCAGATCTACGTGTGTGTACGTTTGTTCAGATCTACGTGTGTGTACGTTTGTTCAGATCTACGTGTGTGTACGTTTGTTCAGATCTACGTGTGTGTACGTTTGTTCAGATCTACGTGTGTGTACGTTTGTTCAGATCTACGTGTGTGTACTTTTGTTCAGATCTACGTGTGTGTACGTTTGTTCAGATCTACGTGTGTGTACGTTTGTTCAGATCTACGTGTGTGTACGTTTGTTCAGATCTACGTGTGTGTACGTTTGTTCAGATCTACGTGTGTGTACGTTTGTTCAGATCTACGTGTGTGTACGTTTGTTCAGATCTACGTGTGTGTACGTTTGTTCAGATCTACGTGTGTGTACGTTTGTTCAGATCTACGTGTGTGTACGTTTGTTCAGATCTACGTGTGTGTACGTTTGTTCAGATCTACGTGTGTGTACGTTTGTTCAGATCTACGTGTGTGTACGTTTGTTCAGATCTACGTGTGTGTACGTTTGTTCAGATCTACGTGTGTGTACGTTTGTTCAGATCTACGTGTGTGTACGTTTGTTCAGATCTACGTGTGTGTACGTTTGTTCAGATCTACGTGTGTGTACGTTTGTTCAGATCTACGTGTGTGTACGTTTGTTCAGATCTACGTGTGTGTACGTTTGTTCAGATCTACGTGTGTGTACGTTTGTTCAGATCTACGTGTGTGTACGTTTGTTCAGATCTACGTGTGTGTACGTTTGTTCAGATCTACGTGTGTGTACGTTTGTTCAGATCTACGTGTGTGTACGTTTTGTTCAGATCTACGTGTGTGTACGTTTGTTCAGATCTACGTGTGTGTACGTTTGTTCAGATCTACGTGTGTGTACGTTTGTTCAGATCTACGTGTGTGTACGTTTGTTCAGATCTACGTGTGTGTACGTTTGTTCAGATCTACGTGTGTGTACGTTTGTTCAGATCTACGTGTGTGTACGTTTGTTCAGATCTACGTGTGTGTACGTCAGATCTACGTGTGTACGTTTGTTCAGATCTACGTGTGTGTACGTTTGTTCAGATCTACGTGTGTGTACGTTTGTTCAGATCTACGTGTGTGTACGTTTGTTCAGATCTACGTGTGTGTACGTTTGTTCAGATCTACGTGTGTGTACGTTTGTTCAGATCTACGTGTGTGTACGTTTTTCAGGTATGTGCCAAGGTTGCGACCAAAGGTGTGTGTCCTGGTTCCATATATGGTGGCGTGAGTTCCGGACAGGTTCCCTAATGAGCTTCCAGAAAGTGAGAGAGACAGAGAAGAAAGGGGGAGGGCTGTGAGAATGAGTCAGAGGGGAGAAATGGAGAGTAAGAGAGAAAAAGAGGGAGGCAATGGCTGTCTTAATCGATTCTCTCTCCCTCCAATTTGGACAGGATTAGCCCACTTCCTCCTCGGGCCTCTTATTGAAGAGCAGCCAGTGGGAGTCAGAGATGGAATCAATAGAGAAAAATAACAGTCTCTCTCTCTCTCCGTCTCTGTCTCTCACTCTCTCTCTCTCTGTCTCTCACTCTCTCTCTCTCTGTCTCTCACTCTCTCTCTGTGTCTCTGTCTCTCTCTCTGTGTCTCTGTCTCTCTCTCTGTGTCTCTGTCTCTCTCTCTGTGTCTCTGTCGCTCTCTCTGTGTCTCTCTCTCTGTGTCTCTCTCTCTGTGTCTCTCTCTCTCTCTCTCTGTGTCTCTGTCTCTCTCTCTCTGTGTCTGTCTCTCTCTCTCTCTCTCTCTTGTGTCTCTGTCTCTCTCTCTTGTGTCTCTGTCTCTCTCTCTTGTGTCTCTGTCTCTCTCTCTTGTGTCTCTGTCTCTCTCTCTTGTGTCTCTGTCTCTCTCTCTCTTGTGTCTCTGTCTCTGTCTCTTGTGTCTCTGTCTCTCTCTCTCTGTGTCTCTGTCTCTCTCTCTCTGTGTCTCTGTCTCTCTCTCTGTGTGTCTCTGTGTCGCTCTCCCTCTCTCTGTGTGTCGCTCTCTCTGTCTCTCGCTCTGTGTGTCTCACTCTGTCTCTCGCTCTGTGTGTCTCTCGCTCTCTGTGTGTCTCTCTCTCTCTCTCTCTCTCTCTCTCTGTGTGTGTTAAACCCTTTGATTGAAAGATTACCACTGTGGCCATATATAATGAGTGGATTTGAGAAGAATGGCCTCCTTTCTGTCCCGCGGAGGTGAGACTGAGTGTTGGATTTCAGCATTGTACTGTACTTTACAGCCACTGGCCCTTCAATGAGAGAGGGGATTGTTCAGCCAGGCTCAAAAGGGGTGCGGAGAGGCAGATGTCAGCTTTGGTCAGGGGAATCGTGGGCACACACACTGGGCTCCTTCGTGCAAAACTAGGTCCCCGTCGATTGATCACCCTCTGGCCCAGTTTGAGCTGAGGGAGGAGGAGTGGGGTAAAGTGACCCTGGCTTTTAGCAGCCCGAGTGATGCCTGTCTCTGCCTACCTGCCTACCAGACACCACCCCCTCACAGAGAGAAATAGGATGTGAGGGAGATTATTACCTGGCAGTGGCAGGAGAGGTGAGCTGCTCTGCCATTTGCATCTGCTGTCCTTTGCAGAAAAGCAGTGAGTGGGGGGATGGTGAGGTGGTGGTGGTGGGTGAGAGGGTGAGGGGGGCAGCGATGCTGAGCAGCTGCACAGTTCATTGATGCGACTCCCATTAAAAATCCCTCATACCCTCAATAAAAAAGGACTTAACTGGCTTCGCCATCAGCGGGAAGAGTTCAGATCGGCTCGCCAGACAATCAATTTCCCCCGAGCGCATAGAGCTTAGCGGGAGAAACGGGAGGCGGAAAGAGAGGGATGTTTCCATTATCACAGTCTGCTCTGCATCTGGGCCAGGAGAGCGAGAGCGATGAAGAGAGGGTGATGAGGGAGAGAAAGAAATGGGAAGCGGGAGAGCGGGATGTAGAGAAGGAAAGAAAGATGGGAGTGGGAGAGCAATGGGGGGGGAACGAGAGAGAGAGACTGGGTTTTTAAAATGCCATTGACTCCCTGCCTTTAAAGGTCCAATGCAGCCATTTTTATCTCGATGTCAAATGTTTTCTGGGTAACAATTAAGTACCTTACTGTGATTTTGTTTTCAGTCTAAAATAAAAATACAAAAAATGCTTCTTGGCAAAGGGCAATTTCTCAAGAAAAAATGTGGCTAGGACTATCTGGGTGGGGAGGGGAAACTGAAATGTAGCTGTTATTGGCAGAGAGGTTTGAACCTCCCTTTTCTATTAGTGGTCTAACTAATTTATCGCATGTTGATGTCACCATGGAAGGCCAAAACTCCATCCCACCAAAATGGGCCAAAATTTCAGGCGGTCTTTTCAAACAGCTCTTACACTAAAAGGGCATTATCATCATTTTCACAGTATTATTCCAACCTCATAGTGTGGAAATATATATAAAACACTGAAATATCTAGGTTTTGACTGCACTGGACCTTTAAAAATATCCTATTGGATTAGCCTCACTGGGGTGGCCTTTAGATGTAAAAAAAAATCTCTTCTCTTGCTCTCTGGCCGTGGAATTAAGAGTGGGGAGGAATTACTTAAATTATAAATCATAGGCATTTGCTTTCAGCGTGCCCAAATTCCCTGTGTATGGGGCTGCACTATCCGTGCACCAGGACCTGTCATTTTTTTTATTAAATCTCCCCTTATGGGTTGACATTTTGTAGCTCACGTCCTGCCCTCCCCATCACGTCTGCCACTATACGCTGCACTTCGTGAGAAGCAGGGAGGACACGGCAGTGGAGCCAGTGTCTCTCTTCAGGCCGTTCTCCCCCAGAGAGAGGGCACCCAGACCAGTCAGAGGTGAGAGAGGGATGCCCCTGACCGTAGTTCCCAGTCACCCAGGCTTATTCCTCTCACCCCTCAGCCTTCAGGTCCCTACCCCTTCGTGGTTGTGGAACCGGCCTCTCTCTAAATAGGGAGACAGAGAAGGGTGTAGCTGAGGGCCCCAACGAAAGGCCGCTACACACCGTATATGACGCTCCGTAGCTCTGTTTGAAAGCGTGTGTAGGGCCCTTAAGGGGGCTGGTCAGGAGGGACCGCAGCACTCAGCAGCCGTTCATTTGGAGGAGAGGATGGAACCTTTTTATAGTCCCAGACAGAGGCTACTGTACTCTCTACAGCAGGTCAACTTCTCATCTCACCTACATAACAATGGAACAATTTGATGAGAATGTGAGAATGTAACAATTTGATAAGAATGTGAGAATGTGTTCGCTGTCCAGGTCATTTTATTCTCTTATTTCATCGTATGGTTTGTTTGATGTCGGAAAGATCAGCAGGAGTGATCATGACGCTCGTGGCTATCAATATGGCGTGTTTGTGACAGCCCTGTCAGATTGGGATCTGCACGTCGCGGGTTCTTTCCCCGGTCAGTCCGCCGTAGGTCCTGCCCTTGTTAGACCGCACATGTCACAGACGCTCCTGTGTCTGCCCCGTGATTGGATCAGACCTCGGGCTCTGCCCCCTGATTGGATCAGACTTTCAGCTCAATCTGTGTTGTGCCTCTAGCCAACAGCAGGCCCTGATTCTAAACCCCAAGTCCAGAAGGCACGCTGATACCATCATCCAGCAGGCCTTGAGAGCCAATCATGGAGGTGCACAGAGGGTTTCTATGGCATCAGTAGAAATAGAATAACTAGAACGGGTCAAAATGAATGGGAATGCCCATTCTAATCATCTATTTCTATGCTGATATCCTAGGTTCACTACGTGCCTGGTATCCATAAACATAGAATGGCTAGAACAGGAAATACGTTTATGAAAATCTATTTCTATGCTGATATTCTATTGGCCCTAGTCAAAAAGTAGTGCACTATATAGGGAATAGTCTGTCTGAAAAAGCACCCTATCTACCACTCTGGTGTTTAAGCCAGAGGTAAACATGACAGTAGAATTACCTTTCCATATCCAATCGGATACCTCCACAGCCTGTTATGGGGAGAAAAAGGGAAAGGTTTTCTGTAGAATACTTAAATGTGGCAGCAGAAATGACAACCTTTTCCCTGATTGCCTTTGAGCCCGGGGGGGGGGGAGGGGGAGAGGGAGAGGGAGAGGGGGGGAGGGGGGGGGAGAGGGAGAGGGAGGGGGGGGGGAGAGAGAGGGAGAGAGAGGGGTACGTACCCGGGGAGAATCTGCATGCACTTGACCTTTCCCCACTGATTGAACTGCGTCTTCCATCTCCCGTTTGGAATTCCACAGGCTCACTGCACATGGCCGGCCGCCATCATTATTCAATTTATTCCGTGTTAGGGAACAGGGAGAGATGTTAGTGTCCTTTTCTCAAAGTGAGAGGTGATTGACAGCCAAGCGTTCCATGCCACACCCCCTCAGTACCACTAAGTGTAACAGCCACTCACATGAATAAAACAAATTTAAAAAAGCATGATGTAACTACTTCACCTGCGCTCGATTTAAGCTTGCCTGGTGCCATGGAACTAATGGAATAGTCCCAAAAGTGCACATCGCGATCAAGCCCTCAAATATGTTTGAAAGAAAACAACTATTTGAACCTGGGTCTGTGGTTTGGTGGATGGACACAGTCTGGGCATACAGTACACGCACCAGCAGCCTGTCTCATGCACACTGGCACTCCATTGTGCCAGGAGGGTGGTGGGCATCACAGGGCTGGCACTCAGAAGATCATTTCCGGCAGGCCGCATCCCACAGTGCCATGCCCCTTCGCTCTGCCCTCTGCCGTCTGTTTATGGGGCACGGCGGTGGTGTGGGGGTGAGGAGTGTTGTTTCTTCATAGGGCAGTGAGGCTCCAGGAAGCAGGTTTTGGCCACACTGGGACTTGGTTTGGAAACGTACTGTAGGCTCCCCGTTCACAGCTAGATGGCATTTTGGTATCGCAGGTGCAGGGCAGTAACACATTCTATCACTGTGTGCTGGCTGTGACATTCTATTTTCGCTGAGATATGGCAGCCTATCACTGCCAAGGGTAGGACTCTTTCTTCATCAAAATGTGGATAATTAACGATGCTGTAATACTCTTACCTCACTGTATTGTGTGCATGTGTAAGGGGGTTGGCCATCTGAGGTATCATGACTGCAGCAGTGTACAGTAGCTGTGTCAGTTGTGAGTGTTCTTGCTGACCCTGGCTGTCACTACTGCTCTGTGGATCCCTAAGGGCTAAAACGAGTCATCCACCCAAACCACACTGTGCTTTTAAGTGACAGAAGGATTTATGTAGAGAGAACACTCAATCTCTCCTTCCTCATATATCCAGACCGGTATCCATCCAGATTGGAAGTTTCCTTTCTGACCTGCATTGAGTCATTAAAGGTATGTCTGTCTCTTTGTCTCTTTGTCTCTTTGTCTCGCTCTCTCGCGCTCTCTCTACGCTGGTGTAGTGCAGAGAGTGGAGGGCCTTGTTGTCTGTACAGCGTTAAATATTAATTGGGAATCAGTGGAGGACTTGTCTCCTAAATGATAGAACAGAAGGGCCTGGGCTTTTGCCTCAGGCAGCCTGCGGGAGCCTTCTCCCATTTACCTGCAGGCCTTCTCCAGTCTGACAGCCCTGCCCAGGGCCGGCCTTCCCTCCTCTCCCTCTGCTGCTCTGCCTGCCTGCCTCCTCTTATCTCTGGCTCTATGTGCTCCTACAATCTCCAGCCCCCAGGTCCCGTACTCAAACTCTGGGTTACTTGAGTTTGTGGAGGACGGGTTCTGTGTGTTTGTGTGTGCATGCCGCCGGCTCTGCTCCCCTTGTTTAGGCATTTTGAGGAAATAGTGTAGCACAGTCGCAAATACTACTGAAAGACAGCAGCCAGGACAGGAGAGGTGCCTTGTTGTCATCATAGATGATATAGCTGGTGTGTGTGTGGCTTTACACAGAGCCTCCTTTTGTTCCTCTTTTATCAGTGCTATCATCTGGAGAGGTGTGTTGTGATTGAAACTAGTGCCCCAGTGCATGCTGGTCCATTGGCTGTGTGTGTGAGAGATCAGGGATCATTAGTGTATAAAAAGGCCAACACTACTGTTTTGGAAATGAAACGCAGTCTGGGTTGATGTTGAATGTTGGCTCTGTGTCCCTCGGCACTGGAGCACAGCTTCTAACAGGGCAATGGGGGCACATTGTGTTGGAGGGGGCTGGGCGGAGTGGGAGAGAAACGGACAGAGACGGGGAAAGGAGAGAACAGGGGGCTGGGGTGACTTTGATGCCACAGGAATGAGTTCACGGGCTCGTGAGCACAGGCCTAATCGCACATGACAATATCGGCTGGCGTGCCAGTCGCAATGCATAACAGCCCCCCCACTCACTGGTGCTGCTGACTCGGGTATTTGCTGATAAAGCTCTGCTTTCTAGACCATGCTGTGTGTACAATGCAGGTGGCCAGACTCGTCACAGCCATACCACCATGCCATACCCCCCCCCCCTCCAGAACCATGCACTGTACCAGGCCCAGGCTCCCGTCGGGTACACTCCATTTTAACCAAAGGACAGGCTGGTGAATAAAGAAAGACTGGCGTGTCACGGTGCTTGAAATTAGGTCAGGTCTATGGGCTTTGCCGGCGGCGTGAGATTGTAAATGTTATTTATTTTTTCTAAGTTCGATTGGACACCCGTTTTTTGGCATAGCTCTTTTTGTTTGGCCTGTTTTTTGTTTTTCGGGGTCGCGTGAATTGTGGGGGTAAACATGTTGCCCCAGATTCGGTGTTTGTTTGGTACACGGGCCTCCGTCCCACAATAGAGCCGACATGGCTACTGCTGACGTCCCGCATTCCTCCTCCCCAGCCAACACAAAGGGGGACCGGCTCGGTCAGCTCTGTCTCTTTGTTGGTCTCGCTATCTGCTCAACCCGGGAGATGGAGGATTAGAATCACTGTTGAATATAGTCAGCGACCTCCTTTTTTAAATGTGGGAAGTTTTTTTACTCTTTGGCTGCATGTGAAATTGCACCCTATTCCCTATATAGTGCATTACTTTTGACCATAGCCCTATTGCACCCTATTCCTTATATAGTGCCTTATTTTTTTTACTAGGGCCCATATGGAATAGAGTACCATTTCAGACACACCTCTGTTTATCCTCCATACAGTCTGTCCATGACATATGCTGCACAAACAACACTGAGCTAAGATGACCAACAACAAGAAATATCCATAAATATTTAGCAAGAAAGCTTCATTTGAATAATTCAGCCATAGGAATTTTGTGGTGGTGACATATGGAAACGGTCTCTCTGGATAACAAAATCACTATAAAGGTACCATTAGACATGACCACCAGCGTTACTAGGACTACTCCGTCTAATAATAATCCTAATAATGGTAACACTTGAGTATTGTAGCAGTGGTGTCTGCAGGGGCTCTGCTCTGGGCTCGGCCGGGGCTCTGCTCTGGGCTCGGCCGGGGCTCTGCTAATGCAGCCCGAGCGCAGACAAATGGAAAGTGACGTGTGTGTGTGTGTAGAATGCTATTTGTGGTGACGCTTTGACTACAGATAATAAAGTGTTCGCCACAAGGTGATTTCACTCTGCAAGCACCCCAAAAGGAACTCACTTACTCTGGGAGAGAGAGAGGGAGAGAGAGTGCAAGAGATGGGAGGTAGAGAGAGGAGAACATCCAGACTCTTCTAAAATGATGCACAGTGCTAGCTACTAGAGGAAGTAAGGTTCAACTGGAGATGGGAGGTTTGGATAATCTGTTCTAAACAGGATTTTTGTGTGTGTGCTAGGCCCTGTGCACAGGGAACTCCTTCAGAATCAATCAATCCTCAGTCATTTCCCCTACAGCCCATAAAAGGCATGTTGCTACATCAAACCAACAAATTAGTTGATTGATTAACATCTGGGTATAGAGATAAATACCAAATAGAAAATAAAAACAATGGACATAACTATATCGCTATATACAATGCATTCAGAAAGTATTCAGACCCCTTGACTTTTTCCACATTTTGTTACGTTACTGCCTTATTCTAAAATGGATTACATTTTAAAAATCCTCATTAATCTACACACAATCCCCCATAATGACAAAGCGAAAACAGGTTTTTAGAAATGTTTTCAAATGTATTAAAAATAGAAAACAAAAATACCTTATTTACATTAGTATTCAGACCCTTTGCCATGAGAATCGAAATTGAGCTCAGGTGCATCCTGTTTCCATTGATCATTGTTGAGATGTTTTTACAACTTGATTGGAGTCCACCTGTGGGAAATTCAATTGATTGGACATGATTTGGAAAGGCACACATCTGTCTATATAAGGTCCCACAGTTGACGGTGCATGTCAGAGCAAAAACCAAGCCATGAGATCCGTAGAGCTCCAAGTCAGGATTGTGTCAAAAAACAGATCTGGGGAAGGGTACCAAAAAATGTCTGCAGCATTGAAGGTCCCCAAGAACACTGGCCATCCTTCTTCAAATGGAAGAAGTTTGGAACGACCAAGACTCTACCTAGAGCTGGCCGCCCGGCCAAACTGAGCAATCGGTGGAGAAGAGCCTTGGGTTCTTGGTCACCTCCCTGACTGATGGTCACTCTGACAGAGCTCCAGAGTTCCTCTGTGGAGATGGGAGAACCTTCCAGAAGGACAACCATCTCTGCAAAACTCTACCTATCAGGCCTTTATGGTAGAGTGGCCAGACGGAAGTCACTCTTCATTAAAAGGCATATGACAGCCCGCTTGGAGTTTGCCAAAAGGCACCTAAAGACTCTCTCAGACCAAGAGAATCAAAATTCTCTGGTCTGATGAAACCAAGATTGAACGCTTTGGCCTGAATGCAAAGCGCCACGTCTGGAGGAAACCTGGCACCATCCCTATGGTGAAGCATGGTAGTGTCAGAATCATGCTGTGGGGATGTTTTTCAGCGACAGGGACTGGGAGACTAGTCAGGATCGAGGGAAAGATGAACAAAGCAAATTACAGAGATCCTTGATGAAAACCTGCTCCAGGGTACTCAGGACCTCCGATTGGGATACAACACAGGAGTGGCTTCGGGACAAGTCTCTGAATGTCCTTGAGTGGCCATGCCAGAGCCCGGACTTGAACCCGATCGAACATCTCTGGAGAGACCTGAAAATATCTGTGCATCAACGATCCCCATCCAATCTGACAGAGCTTGAGAGGATCTGCAGAGAAGAATGGGAGAAACTCCCCAAATACAGGTGTGCCAAGCTTGTAGCTCATACCCAAGAAGCCTCGAGGCTGTAATCGCTGCCAAAGGTGCTTTAACAAAGTACTGAGTAAAGGGTCTGCATACTTATGTAAATGTGATATTTCAGTAAAAAAGAAAAAGATATAAACTTGCAAAAATGTCTAAACCTGTTTTTGCTTTGTAATTATGGAGTATTGTATGTAGATTGATGAGGGGGGAAACATCTTTTTTTTTTTGAATAAGGCTGTAATATAACAAAGTGAAGGGGTCTACATACTTAACGAAAGAACTGTATGTAGCGATATGTATCAATGTTTTAGTGGGAAATAATGCAAAGATGAGGAGAAAATGATCTTGGCTAAAGTTGTTGAAGCCAATTTATGACAATGAAGTTGCTCTCATTGGCCTGAGCCTGAGAAGAGGAAAGGTGATCAGTGCCAGGAGGCTGAAGGAAGGAAGCACAAATCCAACATTTGCCAGGAAATTATTTGATTGGATTTGAGGTGAGAATGACCTTTTTGAAATGAAAGATAACAATTAGGAGTCATGTGAGTTTAAAAAAAAAAAACTTGTTAATGTCTAAATCCATTTTCGACATAGCGTCATGGTTCTGTAGCTGGCTGTGATAGATCAGTGGGGAGACTGAAGGGCCTAAACAGGCCGTCAATAGAACACTCTCATTCCCTTCCAGGAAATATGTCTATATTTCTGTTACTAGTCGAGTAGCCATCAGAGAGAGATTTCACAGATGGGGGTGGGGTGAGGCTGAATTATTTTCCTGCATGTACTGTTTGTAGGCCTATGCATCGTAATCAGAATTCAAGATATCTTTGTCATCATGAACTTTCATAAGAATCTGAACAATTATAGCTAGCCTACACATCAAATCTTTAATTGTCATCCAATTTTTTTTTTTTTAGATGTCGTCTCCAAGCAAGTAATTAACCAAATAATCAGCCATGCAATTCAATACTCATCTTTTAAAAACAAACTCTTTAAACCTAAATTGTTTTTATCTTTAAAAATGAAATAGAGGAACTAACAGGTCAGACACTACCGGTCAAAGTTTTAGAACACCTACTCATTCAAGGGTTTTTCTTAATCTTTACTATTTTCTACATTGTGGAATAATAGTGAATACATTAAAACTATGAAATAACACATATGGAATCATGTAGTAACCCAAAATGTGTTAAACAAATCAAAATATGTTTTATATTTGAGATTCTTCAAATTGCCACCCTTTGCCTTGATGACAGCCTTTCACACTCTTGGCATTTTCTCAACAAGCTTCACCTGGAACGCTTTTTCAACCGTCTTGAAGGAGTTCCCATATATGCTGAGCACTTGTTGGCTGCTTTTCCTTCACTCTGCGGTTCAACTCATCCCAAACCATCTCAATTTGGTTAAGGTTGGGGGATTGTGGAGGCCAGGTCATCTGATGCAACACCACCTCCTCCATGCTTTACGGTGTGAAATACACATGCAGAGATCATCCTTTCACCCACACCGCATCTCACAAAGGCACGGTGGTTGGAACCAAACATCTCCAATTTGGACTCCAGACCAAAGGACAAATTTCCGCCAGTCTGATGTCCATTGCTCGTGTTTCTTGGCCCATGCAAGTCTCTTCTTATTGGTGTCTTTTAGTACTGGTTTATTTGCAGCAATTTGACCATGAAGGCCTGATTCACAGTCTCTTCTGAACAGTTGATGTTGATGTCTGTTACTTGTGTAACCCTCTCACCAGTCTCGAATTTGACTTTCACGATATTAACTTACGTAGAATATCTTAACAGCATGGGATGTTAGGTGAGAAGGACATCTCCAATAAGAAGCCCTATTGTAAACTATCTAGTGTGATGACAAATAGAAACTTCAGATGGAATGATTATAGATTTTTGTTATTGTATAAGGATATACTTTCCCATGCATTAAATTGAAACAGTAAATGACTCCAAGGCAACATGCATAAGGTTCAAGATGTGTATTATTACATTTTCAAAGCACCACATCAAAATAAATAAAAATAATAAACCCCAATGAGTCGTGCACAACCCATGTCCAAATTGTTTCAAGCTTGCTTAACCCCGTTGGCGCGTTGGAGCTCAAAAAAATGACGACACGCATAAAGTCCAGAAGCACCCCACCGTCGTGGTTACTCACTACTCGTAGATATTCCCTCAGGGAAGTATGGCAGTTCCTTGCAGGTTTCCTCACAAGATCCACAGTTATCAATGCAGACAGTACTCTTTAGCAGTAACCGATATCCCATGGGAACATAAACTCGTTAATCTTTCCCAAGCAATTCTCTCTCGGTGTCACACGATGCTAGGCTAACCTCAAGGCTGTCAAATATCTCCACGATGAGACGGTAGCTTCAGTCTTTACTAAGTCTTTCTTCACAAAATTATAACAACTCTCTTATAAAATAAAATCAGTATTTCCCTTCAAAACTCGGTAGGTATGGGTTTTGTTCTATTTTTAACGTCTTCTTTTATAATTTTTCTAATGTAACGTCCATCCTTTTCTCAACGTCTCTCTCCCTCTTTTTTTCCCCCAGGCCTCCCGTTAACCAGGTCAACTCCCATTGGCCACAGATTAAAAGTAAACCAACCTATTCACTTATACATTAAAGAAATATTTCTTCAAAATAAATGCATTAACAACATTACAATTCGGGAGCAATTCCTTCACCTTTTAAATCTAATACCAATTAATTATAACAAATAACTCAATACTTTTTTCTAACAAGAATATTACGCTTGAACCCTGTGAAGCATTTATTTAGTCTGCAATTTCAGAGGCTGGTAACTCTAATGAACTTATCCTCTGCAGCAGAGAACTCTGGATCTTCCTTTCTTGTGGCGGTCCTCATGAGAGCTAGTTTCATCATAGCGATTGATGGTTCTTGCGACTGCACTTGAAAAATCTTTCAAAGTATTTCATCTTTTTTGTATTGACTGACCTTCATGTCTTAAAGTAATGATGGACTGTCATTTCTCTTTGCTTAATTGAGTTGTTCTTGCCATAATATGGACTTGGTCTTTTACCAAATAGGGCTATCTTCTTTATACTTTAGAGTGGCGCAGCGGTCAAATGCACTGCATCTCAGTGCAAGAGCCATCACTACAGTCCCTGGTTTGAATCCAGGCTGTATCACATCCAGCCGTGATTGGGGCGGTGCACAATTGGCCCAGCGTCGCGGGGATGGGCCGTCATTGTAAATAAGAATTTGTTCTTAACAGACTTGCCTAGTTGAATTAATATAAAAATATATGCACAGTTGAAGTCGGAAGTTTACATACACCTTAGACAAATACATTTAAACTCAGTTTTTCACAATTCCTAACATTTAATCATTGTAAAAATTCTCTGTCTTAGGTCAGTCAGGATCCCCACTTTATTTTAAGAATGTGAAATGTCAATAATAGTAGAGAGAATGATTTATTTCAGCTTTTATTTCTTTCATCACATTCCCAGTGGATCAGACGTTTACATACATTCAATTACTATTTGGTAGCATTGCCTTTAAATTGTTTAACTTGGGTCAAACGTTTCGGGCATCCTTCCACAAGCTTCCCACAAAAAGTTGGGTGAATTTTGGCCCATTCCTCCTGACAGAGCTGGAGTAACTGAGTCAGGTTTTTAGGCCTCCTTGCTCGCACACGCTTTTTCAGTTCTGCCCACAAATTGTCTATAGGATTGAGGTCAGGGCTTTGTGATGGCCACTCCAATACCTTGACTTTGTTGTCCTGAAGCCATTTTGCCACAACTTTGGAAGTATGCTTGGGGTCATTGTCCATTTCGAAGACCCATTTGCGACCAAGCTTTAACTTCCTGACTGATGTCTTGAGATGTTGCTTCAATATATCCACATAATTTTCCTTCTCATGATGCCATCTATTTTGTGAAGTGCACCAGTCCCTCCTGCAGCAAAGCACCCCCACAACATGATGCTGCCACCCCCATGCTTCACGGTTGGGATGGTGTTCTTCGGCTTACAAACCTCCCCTTTTTTCCTCCAAACGTAACGATGGTCATTATGGCCAAACAGTTATATTTTTGTTTCATCAGACCAGAGGACATTTCTCCAAGAAGTACGATCTTTGTCCCCATGTGCAGTTACAAACCATAGCATGTCTTTTTTATGGTGGTTTTGGAGCAGTGGTTTCTTCCTTGCTGAGCGGCCTTTCAGGTTATGTCGATATAGGACTCGTTTTACTGTGGATATAGATACTTTTGTACCTGTTTCCTCCAGCATCTTCACAAGGTCCTTTGCTGTTGTTCTGGTATTGAGTTTCACTTTTTGCACCAAAGTACGTTCATCTCTAGGAGACAGAACGCGTCTCCTTCCTGAGCGGTATGACGGCTGCGTGTTCCCATGGTGTTTATACTTGCATACTATTGTTTGTACAGATGAACTTGGTACCCTCAGGCGTTTGGAAATTGCTCCCAAGGATAATCCAGACTTGTGGAGGTCTACAATTTTTTTTTCTGAGGTCTTGGCTGATTTCTTTTGATTTTCCCATGATGTCAAGCAAAGAGGCACTGAGTTTGAAGGTAGGCCTTGAAACACTTCCACAGGTACACCTCCAATTGACTCAAATTATGTCAATTAGCCTATCAGAAGCTTCTAAAGCCATTTTCTGGAATTTTCCAAGCTGTTTAAAGGCACAGTCAACTTCTGTGCGTAGACTTCTCACCCACTGGAATTGTGATACAGTGAAATAATCTGTCTGTAAACAATTGTTGGAAAAATGACTTGTCATGCACAAAGTAGATGTCCTAACCGACTTGCAAAAACGATAGTTTGTAAACAAGACATTTGTGGAGTGGTTGAAAAACGAGTTTTAATGACTCCAACCTAAGTGTATTTAAACTTCCGACTTTGTGTGTGTGGTATATATTCAGTCAGTCAGTGGGGAAAAGCCAATTTGTAAGTCGCTCTGGATAAGAGCGTGTGCTAAATGACTTAAATGTAAATGAAAAGTATTTGACCCCCTGCTGATTTTGTATGTTTGCCCACTGACAAAGAAATGATCAGTCTATAATTTTAATGGTAGGTTTATTTGAACAGTGAGAGACAGAATAACAACAACAAAAAAATCCAGAAAAACGCATGTCAAAAATGTTATAAGGGAAATAAGTATTTGACCCCCTCTCAATCAGAAAGATTTCTGGCTCCCAGGTGTCTTTTATACAGGTAACGAGCTGAGATTAGGAGCACACTCTTAAAGGGAGTGCTCCTAACCGCAGCTTGTTACCTGTAAAAAAGACACCTGTCCACAGAAGCAATCAATCAATCAGATTCCAAACTCTCCACCATGGCCAAGACCAAAGAGCTCTCCAAGGATGTCAGGGACACGATTTTAGACCTACACAAGGCTGGAATGTGCTACAAGAGCATTGCCAAGCAGCTTGGTGAGAAGGTGACAACAGTTGGTGCGATTATTCGCAAATTGAAGAAACACAAAAGAACTGTCAATCTCCTTCGGCCTGGGGCTCCATGCAAGATCTCACCTCGTGGAGTTGCAATGATCATGAGAACAGTGAGGAATCAGCCCAGAACTACACGGGAGGATCTTGTCAATGATTTCAAGGCAGCTGGGACCATAGTCACCAAGAAAAAAATTGGTAACACACTACGCAGTGAAGGACTGAAATCCTGCAGCGCCAGCAAGGTCCCCCTGCTCAAGAAAGCACATATACATGCCTGTCTGAAGGTTGCCAATGAACATCTGAATGATTCAGAGGACAACTGGGTGAAAGTGTTGTGGTCAGATGAGACCAAAATGTAGCTCTTTGGCATCAACTCAACTCACCGTGTTTGGAGGAGGAGGAATGCTGCCTATGACCCCAAGAACACCATCCCCACCGTCAAACATGGAGGTGGAAACATTATGCTTTGGGGGGGGGGTTCTGCAACAAAAAAAACCTTGAATGAGTAGGTGTGTTCAAACTTTTGACTGGTACTGTATATATAAAATAATACATATATTTAAATACACATTTAAAAAAAAAATAGGTATCTATATGGGGGATTGGAAATGATGCAGACTATTATATTAATAAAGCCACAATCTATCTGCAATAAATCTGATCTACCCTCTAAAATATATATAATAATATACTGAACAAAAATATAAATGCAACATGCAACAATTTCAACAATTTTACTGAGTTACAGTTCATAACAAAAAAAATCATTAAGTCCTAATCTATGGATTTCACATGACTGGGCAGGGGCACAGCCATGGGTTGGCTCGTGAGGTTAGTCCCACCCACTTGGGAGCCAGGCCCAGCAAATCAGAATTTGTTTTTTTTCCCACCAAAGGGCTTTATTACAGACAGAAATACTCCTCAGTTTCATCAGCTGTCTGGGCTGCTGGTTTCAGACGATCCCGTAGGTGAAGAAGCCACATGTGGAGGTCCTGGGCTGGCGTGGTTACACATGGTCTGCGGTTGTGAGGCCAGTTGGAAGTACTGCCAAATTCTCAAAAATGATGTTGGAGGCAGCTTATGGTAGAGAAATGGACATTCAATTCTGGCAACAGCTCTGGTGGACATTCCTGCCGTCAGGATGTCAATTGCATGCTCACTTTAAAACTTGAGACATCTTTCGCATTGTGGTGTTTGTCAAAAATGCACATTTAAGAGTGGCCTTATATTGTCCCCAGCACAAGGTGTACCTGTGTAATGATCATGCTCTTTAATCAGCTTCTTGATATGCCACACCAGTCAGGTGGATGGATTATCTTGGCAAATGAGAAATGCTCACTAACAGAGATGTAAACAAATGTGTATTCAGAGAAATAAGCTTTTGTTCATATGGAACATTTTATTTCAGCTAATGAAACATGGGACCAACACTTTACATGTTGCTTTTATATTTTTGTTCAGTGTAACAATCAACCTTGTGATTAACTGAGATGAGTGTACCTGGGATGTTTTTTTCATGATGCTGTGCAAAGCAAGCAGCGGGACTCTCATTTCCCCCCACATGCACTTGAATTTGTTTCCCTGGCTGAGGGCATATTCAACAGGTCCCCCACCCCCTACCCTGTTGATCGCTGGCTCACGCAAGCTCTTCCATTCCGTTTTCTCTCTCTCCATCTCTCTCTCTTCCGGAAGCTCCGGCAGGGGAGCCAGACATTTGATTGACTGGCGGCCGAGTCGGCAGGACAGCTCTTATTATAGTTTTTACCTCTGGCCGGGGGGGGGGGGGGGGGGGTCTGGCCTACAGCCCCTGCTTTGTGTGCCCAATAGTCAATTAGAGGTGGCGCACCGCCGGAGACGACAGGGCTGCAGGGTTAATTGCAGAGGACCTAACAGCTGGCTCTATCAGGGCCCATTGTGCATTGCAGCAGTTGTCACGGCAATCGAGGACCGGCCTGTAATCGTTGACTAATCAGCCATGTGCCAGATGACACCTCCATTAGCACAAGGCAGGTATTGTTTAGCGTGCCGCCTCTGGCTCCTCCCTCCACCCCCTGGCCTGCGCTTCCTTTCACAGCCCCGCTTTTGTCTGGCGTTGGTAACGGGGGGGGGGGGGGGGGGATGTCATAGACCCTGATTCTATCTAGCCGAGCACCCAACAATAGGCATGGGTCAAGGGTGTCCCTTCACAACAATGCTTTTTCAAATCTGTCAATTCCCAAATGGCAATGCATTTAAACAAGTAAAACTTTTTCCAAAGTAAGTGATTCGGGCATGAGGGATTGGAAGGCCATTCTAGCCATTAATTATTAACTTGAATAGCTCCATAACAATGAGGTGAAAAGGGCAAAGCGTTGCTTGCTTGCTCCGTTGAGGGAGGGAGGACAGATTGAATATGCAGCAGCATGGTGGAAATGGAAAAAAGTAGATTAGGATGGCTTGGCCTAAAAGCATTGTGGTTTATAGGGTGACAGGGCTGGGGCTGCAGCGGCTAATGTCCTCTGTGGCCCTCAATGGTGCTGACAGCTCATGCACATTTAACAGCAGCGACTCGTCTCTGGAGAACAGGTTAACGCCGGTGAACCTGGTGGATGTTGCACTGTGGCTGACCCTGTGTTTTTTTCTTCATCTTTCTCTCCCTCTCCCCCTACCTACCTACAAATCATCTCCTGTTGTATTTACCCTAACCCTCTCGTCCTCACAGTCTCTTGATTTGGTTAAAGCTAATGCATGTTATGTGTTCATCGTTCTGTGAAGACATAATTGCAAACAGCCCAACCACCTAGTATTTTCCCCTCCTTTTTTAAACAAGGACATTTCCTTTGGCTTTGTTGGTGTAGGATAAAAGAGGGGATAGAGGAACATGGAAAGTAAGCACCACATTGATACTGGCTTGTGGCTGAGAGTGAGAAAATACCAGATGCTCTCATTTGATGTGTGACTCGTTGGCTTCTCATAATAACTAGAAATATCCCAAACCTGCTCATGATTTTAGAACGTTTGGAGCTCTAATAAATGGAAGCAAGGAAGGAGAGGATTTCATCCAGTTCTTTCCGGCTTATTCCTGTGAATATTCAATTAAGCCACTAATTAGAATGCCAAGCAGTTTTATGCTGCTCTGAATTTGATACTGCACTCTCTCTGACTCCGCGTCTCTCTCCTTTCCTCCTATCTTTCTTCTCTCCATCCCTCCCTCCCTTCTTTGCCTCCAACTCACCTAACTCCACGCTCTCCTGCTCACTTCGTCTGCCACTGCTTCTTGTGATCAACACAATTTGAACCCTCACTTAAAAGTGCACCGAATTTAAGGGATTTTTTTTACAGTTTAAGCCCGTTCCCAGTTCTCTTTATTCCTGTATCGTACCCAGTGGACCCCACCCCCCACCCCATCCTTCCCTCCTCCTCCCACCTTGCCTCCTACATCCTTCCCTCCTCCACCCCCACACACAGAAAATGAGTTAATCAGAATTCAGAGTACCGCTGTCTAATTAAAGGAGTGTTCAGGATTGGGCAACACACACACACACACACACACACACACACACACACACACACACACACACACACACACACACACACACAGCACCCCCAAATACGGCACAGGGCACCCCAAGGACGATGCCCTTGGTGAGCTCATGTCACCAAAACCGATGGAAGAACAGTTACAGCCACTTTGTGTCTCTGCTTTGTGTTATTAAAGGCCCTGTTGAGAAAGGCCCTCTGCTGTTCAGTCCTGTTCTCTTCAATTCCATCTCACCATGCTGTAGTTTATCCCTAGCTCTGCCATCTCTGTGTCTCTCTATCTCTCTCTGCCATCTCTGTGTCTCTCTCTGCCATCTCTGTGTCTCTCTGTGTGTCTCTCTGTGTCTCTCTGTGTGTGTGTGTGTTTACATTAGTGGTACACAGACACTAGTGGTGTGCTGGTCAGATTTTTTTTTGCCGTCTGATTTTAGATATTGCTTATAATTTCCAACATTTTGGTAGGCTTTTTGTTAACTTGTCTAATTAGATACATGCAGCTTATCTTCTGTCATTATATGTTGCCCTAGAAGACTAAATAAACCTTTGCTCACCAGAATAATGTTATAAATCGATAGAATGCTTCAATCTAGTTGACTTCGGTAAAGTTTTCTGTCATCGTTTAGGGACCGGGGAGTAAATGCAAAAACAAACATTGGTACCTGAATGGCCTTACTGAAGACCTCAGTGACTTTTAACGTGGTACTGTCATAGGATGCCACCTTTCCATCAAAGTTCGTCAAATTACTAGACCTGCCCCGATCAACTGTAAGAGCTGTTATTGTGAAGGGAAAACGTCTAGGAACAACAACGGCTCAGCCCCGAAGTGGTAGGCAAAACAAGCTCATGAAACGGGACCACCGAGTGCTGAAGCGCGTAGCACGTTACAATCGGTCCTTAGTTTCAACACTCACTACCGAGTTCCAAACTGCCTCTAGAAGCAACATCCGCACAAGAACTGTTCGTCGGGAGCTTCATGAAATGGGTTTCCATGGCCGAGCAACCGCACACAAGCCTAAGATCACCATGCGCAATGCCAAGCGGTGGCTGGAGTGGTGTAAAGCTCGCCTCCATTGGACTCTGGATACGCGTTCTCTGGAGTGATGACTCATGCTTCACCATCTGGCAGTCCGACGGACAAATCTGGGTTTGGCGGATGCCAGGAGAATGCTACCATAGTGCCAACTGTAAAGTTTGGTGGAGGAGGAATAATGGTCTGGGGCTGTTTTTCATTGTTCGGGCTAGGCCCCTTAATTCCAGTGAAGGGAAGTCTTAACGCTACAACATACAATGACATTCTAGATGGTTCTGTGCTCCCAACTTTGTGGCAACAGTTCGGGGAAGGCCCGTTCCTGTTTCACCATGACAATGCCCCCGTGCACAAAGTGAGATCCATACAGAAATGGTTTGTCGATCTGTGTGGAAGAACTTGACTAGCCTGCACAGAGCCCTGACCTCAACCCCATCGAACACCTTTGGGATGAATTGGAACGCCGACTGCGAGCCAGGTCTAATCGCCCAACATCAGTGCCCGACCTCACTAATGCTCTTGTGGCTGAATGGAAGCAATTCCCTGCAGCAATGTTCCAACATCTAGTGGAAAGTCTTCCCAGAAGAGTGGAGGCTGTTATAGCAGCAAAGGGGGGACCAACTCCATATTAATGCCCATGATTTTGGAATGAGATGTTCGACCAGGTGTCCACATGCATTTGGTCATGTAGTGTACCTAACTGCGCATTTGCATTCTCTGATGATGCTGAAAGAAAGAAATCATGTTTCTTCACAAAAAAATGTAGCCTGCATTTGGTGAATAATTTTACTGCAAGGCTATGTGAGAGGTTATAGACCGACAGTCAGTTTTCAGATTCCAGTTTCCATTTAACCCATCTGCACAGTAGGCTACAGTTCACTGACGTGCCATAGGCCTATTTAAAGTCCCCGTCTTGTGACTGTCGAATTTGTATAGCGCCTCACAACCACCACACATAACATAGCAGTGCCTATCATCCTCTTTTACCACTTCACCAAATCTTTACTTTCCTTTACTTTTCTGGCCAAGAATGGTCAACCAACCCAAAGGACATCCAGCAAACTTGACACGACTGTGGGAAGCATTGGAGTGAACATGGGGCAGCATCCCTGTGGAACCCTTTCGACACCTTGTAGAGTCCATGCCCGACAAACTGAGGCTGTTCTGAGGGCAAAAGAGGGTGCAACTCAATATTAGGAAGGTATTCCTAATGTTACGTACACTCACTGTATATCTATAGGCTACACTGAGGTTTTTCCTTCATTATTTTAGGCTCTCTGGCATTAGTGCATAAGCCTAATCTTTAGGGCCTATAACTGTACGCTAGCCAAATAGCCTACACCCCAATTATCAAATGCTTTTGGGAACAGGCAGAAAAAGTTTGTCGATCCATGAGTCAAAAAGGACAATGTCAGAGTTTAACAGAAAAGCAGCATGGGAAACAATCCATGTCACAATTGTCTGAAGGCTTAAATCCTTCTTTAACCTGTCTCCTCCGCTTCCTCCCCTTCATCTACACTGATTTGAAGTTAATTTAGCAAGTAGCATCATTAAAGGATTATCACTTTCACCTGGTCAGTCTATGCCATGGAAAGAGCAGGTGGTCTTGTGTAAATAGAATTTCTGGATTTTAAGGTATTGTTTTCTCTTTATTCAACCTGCCCGTCACCCACCTGCCCTTCATCCACATAATATTTAATGACCCTAAACCCGCCCGCCCGGTGGATATAACCATGGGGACTGCGGGCAACCCGTGCATCAATCAATCAAATAAATGTATTTTTAAAGCCCTTTTTACATCAGCAGATACACTACCATATACACACACATTGCCTCTCTTACTTGGGTGCTTGGCACTAATGAGCGATGGCATTTAGAGATGTGCCCGCTCTGACACATGGGCATTGTGTGCCAGGCGCTGGGTGGTTAAGGGCAAAGGTCAGCCCGTTAATTGCCTCCCTGCCATCTCGTCACCCTGGCGTGGGAGCACAGCCCAGCTCTCACCACCACCAGCTGCACCCGGCAATGCCACTTTTCTCTTCACTTCAGGTAGTTTAATCTTGTGGTATCGGGGTTGGATAGTCATTGAAGTAATGGTTTGGAGAGTGGGAGAGTGGGAGAGTGGGAGAGTGGGAGAGTGGGAGCGTGGGAGCGTGGGAGAGTGGGAGAGTGGGAGAGTGGGAGTCGTAGCATTTTGCTATAAAGCCGTGTTGGTCTTTCCAGTTTTTCTTCTGTTCTGTGACGCTGTTTCAGATGTACACGTGAGAGTGCCGGTCGTCGCCTCATTCTAAAGAAGAGAAAAAAGTGTGTTCTTCCATCCCCAGGGGAAGTAATTAATCCGTACAGGGCTGTCAGGTGTTGAAATGAAGCGAGTGTGAAGCATTTAGCCCAGGAGGCATTGCAGGCTGTCGCCCGCCCAGGCACCTGTTGTTGTCCCTGCCCTACATTTCAGCAGAGAGCAGGATGCTCCAGTGATGGCAAGTGAAACACACAATCACAGCTGGAGCGTGTGTGTGTGTGTGTGTGTGTGTGTGTGTGTGTGTGTGTGTGTGTGTGTGTGTAGGAAACCCCTAGCCCTGTGGGGAGGCAGTGTGGGGAGGATGCAGTGGGTGGGTGCCTCAGAGGGTGATTATCAGCCAGTACCATCTGTACTCTGCTGCTCAGCACTGTGATCTACTGCATCCAGAGCCAATAAGTCCTGCAAAGCTGCAGATCTGGCCCGAACACCGCCAGGCGCTGTCCTTTGTCCTTCTCCATGGCCTTAGTTTACTTATCCTGACATACTGCTCCTCCTGGGAGAAGACCGATGAAGAGACCCTGGCCATGCACATCAAACGCCGCATCAAAGTGTGTTTGTGGGCATATGTGCATGTGTGCGTACAAGCGTGTTTGTGCACAAATGAGAGGGGGAGAGAGAAACAGAGACATCGAGAGAACGGGAGAATGACGCAGAGAATTGTGTGTGTCACAAACTCTGCAACAAAGAAATGATTGTAGGCAATTAGAATCAGAAAGAGCACAGACACTAATTTACCACCTCCATTCTTCTCCTCCTCATCCTCCTCCTCATTCTTCTTCTCCTCCTCCTCATCCTCATCCTCCTCCTCATTCTTCTTCTCCTCCTCCTCATCCTCCTCCTCATTCTTCTTCTCCTCCTCCTCCTCCTCATTCTTCTTCTCCTCCTCCTCCTCCTCCTTCTTCTTCTCCTCATCCTCCTCCTCATTCTTCTTCTCCTCATCCTCCTCCTCATTCTTCTTCTCCTCATCCTCCTCCTCATTCTTCTTCTCCTCCTCCTCCTCATCCTCCTCCTCATTCTTCTTCTCCTCATCCTCCTCCTCATTCTTCTTCTCCTCCTCCTCCTCCTCATTCTTCTTCTCCTCCTCCTCCTCCTCATTCTTCTTCTCCTCCTCCTCCTCCTCCTCCTCCTCATTCTTCTTCTCCTCCTCATCCTCCTCCTCATTCTTCTTCTCCTCCTCCTCCTCCTCCTCCTCATTCTTCTCCTCCTCCTCCTGCTCCTTCTATTCCTCATCTTTCTACTCCTTCTCCTCATCCTTCTACTCCTCCGCCTTTGTGGGGCTGAGATAGGCCTGTTGACAAACAACGGGTGAGCCGGGGAGAGATGGAGGGAGTAGTGGGGCGTTTCTCTGCGGCCAGCCTGGTCTCATAGACTGAGTGTAGGTTTCTGCAGGAGGGAAAAAGACGGCGCAGCAGTCAGGTCTGGAAAATATGGACTCGGTCACCAGAAAGGAAGGGGAATTAGCCACCTTTTTGAAAGAATTTCCTGGCTGTTTCTGGCAGGTTCTTTTTTTGTATTTTTTCTCATGTGGCAGTAATTAGGAGAAATGATGGGGGGTGCGAGGGGCGGCACAGGTGCCAAAGCTGAGTATCTCTCCTCATTTAAACCATGTGATGATCAAAGATGTTTTTTTATCCTGTGTCGTAAAGAAGATCAGAAAAAAACTGCCACCGTACATTAGCATGTTTTTTTCTCTTTAGAGCAAATGAAATAAGTGCCTGTGGGAACATCAAAGCATGGTGACACCACTGCTGTCACCAGGGAAGGTTGGGAGAGTTGTGTCCCAGTCAGGCAGCCCCGGTCCTGCTACCCACTGATCTGGATGCCTATGTCCCTTTACGTACAAGTCCAGATTCGGACATGTACAGTGTCCTTGTAATATGTACGGTGTCTGTATTAACACATTCATACATATGTACAGTGTCCTTATCAGGAAACTCATACATCTTTGGTGTTAATTATACACCTGCAACTCAATATTAGGAAGGTGTTCTTAATGTTTTGTACACTGTGTATGACAGTTCCATTACATTGTGATCAGTTCATTTACAGCCATAAACATAGGATTGTGGTTTTTTTTATCCATTGTCTCTTGTCTTATTTAGGACCAATTGTGATCCTGGAGTCTGATATATTTGTCATTGACTATTGAAAAGGTTGTGATATATATAGGCCTAATATATTTATCTTGAACCATCAATATGTTTTACTTCGACATACAGCATTTAATAGGCTCCTCATGTAGTCAGAGCAAAGGGACTGCGCTTAAAAAGGATCTTCCATTTGGCATTGAAAATTCACAGACACGAATACTATGCCCTCCCCCCTGCTTTTTAACTCCCAATTTATTTCCTTTATGATATGGATCTTGTAGATTGAATAATTTTCACAGTTGAAGGCCCATTGGATAGTAGAAATTAACTCTCCATGGTATCAGTAATGGGAGCGGAGAAATTAGAGTTGTGACTGCTTAGCTGTGGAGTCTCTTTAACATGACTTTGTGATAGGAAATGAAATTGAGTAAGTCCCGCTCACACATCCCCTACCCTCGAAACTCCTCAGGTTGCCATAACATTCGTTGACTGGTTCTTTGGCTTCTCATTTTGGTGCTTTTTTTTTGTTAGCTTTTGCATAAAAATGACATTTTTGAAGGTTACGAGTCATTGGTGGCAGTTGATTTATCGTTGGTCAATTTAGTTATTTTCCCTGACGCCACTTTTTGTCGGACGTAGTTAATTAGCCATGAAATTGTCTGAATAATGTCGTTTGTATCCAATATCGCCATGGTACCCCACCCCCCAACACTGACACATTTACATGTTTTGTATGGACATTTTGCTGCCTGCCACCTCTACTCACATCGGTTAAACTCTTCCTAACTGAGTAAAGGCCAATCAAAGTATTTTGTGTGAGCGGACTCCAACATTGTGGAATTTAATTTTGGGGGTTGGAATGGCTGCAGGTACTTCAGGTAGCATAGCCCCACTACAACCAGCAGTTTCAGTTGTGCTTGACACATGAGCTTGGTTATGAGAGTGTAGTTCTGGTACCTGGCAGAATATCTAGCTAGTGTTACACCCATAGAGAGGTGTATGTATATGACTATATTAATGTGTTCGAATTCAATCTCTGGTTACTCCCCTATACTACAACTTAGATCTAAACGTTACAATTCAGAGATTCCCAGCAGTAGTTTATCAGCAGTCGTCACCGTTCTCTCTAGTTATTCAACATGGCCTCATTAAAATATATAAAAAATGGTGAACCGTTGTAGTTATACCTGTGGTGATGTATTAGTTTGATATTCCCTGTGGTGACGTATTATCTTGTCACATGTTGGTTAGCTTTGTCCCTTGTTCTCACTCCAGTGTCTCTCTCTTCGTCTTGCAGGTGAGCTGGTGGTTCCCATGCATTCTCCCCGCTACCCCAGTGTGGCTGAGCTGGATGCCTACGCGCAGAAGATGCAGAGCAGCCCGCTGTCCATCAAGATCTTCCCCACCAACATCAGGGTCCCCCAGCACAAGCACCTTAACCGGACTGTGAATGGCTTTGACACCACAGGTAGCCAGCGCTACAGCCCCTACCCACACCTCCACACCGGCGGTTACACAGGCCTCCTGGCCATTGTCAATGCCTCCTCATCCTCCCCCTTCGGCCCCACTAAGGGCATCATCAAGAACTCGGAAGGCAGACGGACTAAGCTCTCCCCAGCCCAAATAGCTGTGGCCCCGTACCCGCCCCCTAGCAGTAGCACTTTAGCCAATGGCCACGGCCAGATGGTGTACCACACGGGGTCCTCGAAGCCCCCTGAAGCCCCTGCCCTCTCCCGCTCGGTGCCCCCTAACGTCACTGTGGCCGGCTCTATGATCCCCGTGACAGGGGGGCGAGGCCTGGCCCAGCCCCTCTCCCAGTCCAATCTTCCCTCCATCCAGAGCATCATCTATCAGATAAACCAGCACTGCCAGGCCCAGGCTCTGCAGCAGGTGTGCCAGGGGGCCACCTCCTCCACCGCACCTTCCACCAACCCCAGCCCCTCCAAGCAGGGTGCGGGGGGTGTCATGGGCATCTCCTCTGGCTCCTCAGGGGGCGGCTATGTGGGCAGCATTGTGCCCCAGCCTAACCTGGTGTACACAGGAGCGGGGCTGCCGCTGGCGGCCCACAGTGGCGAGGCCATGAAGGCCGGGGTGTACTCTGACAGTATGGACTACATCCTGTGGCAGAAACAGCAGCAACAACAGCAACAACAACAGGCTGTGCTTCGCATGTACAGTGGGGGCAGCGGGGGGGGAGGGGCCATCAGTAAGTCCCCTGAAAGCTGTGGTGCCCCGGGGGGAGGGGGGATTATGGCCAAGGCCCAGGTGTTGTCGTCATCCTCCTCCTCCTCCTCCAGACCCTACCACCTGACGGGGGGCGTTGGCAGCGGGGGGTGCCTGGACAAGGTCAGCTCCTCCCCTCTGAACTGCATGGGGATGCATGGCAACTTCTCTGTGGGCCAGTACTTTGCCCCGCCCTGGAACAGCGTGCTGGTCACCCCTGACAGTGACTGTTACAACCCCCACCAGGAGCTCCTGAGGACCACCACAGGAGGACCAGCTACGGGGGGCCACAGGGAGATGAGCTACCCCCACCACCACCACCCCCACCACCATCACCACTACCCCGCCATGGACAGTGGGAGTGGGGGAGGCCTGTGCTGCAGCCTGCCCAGTAAGAGCCAGCTGTGCAACACATCGGTGCTGAGCAGCAGCCTGCAGTCTCTGGAGTACCTGGTCAACGACATCCACCCGCCCTGCATTAAAGAGCAGATGCTGGGTAAAGGCTACGAGACTGTGTCGGTGCCAAGGCTGTTGGACCACCAGCATGCCCACATCCGCCTCCCGGTTTACAGATAGAGCGGGAGATGAGCGTGCGAGTGCCAGAGCTCAAGAATGAATGAATGAATGATGCGAAATCTGGATTAAAGGTGAGGGACAGAGAAGATCTTGATTTCCTGGGGATGTACAAGTCTGTTGAGACTGGCACTGCTTGAAGCAGCTCGGGGGCTCCAGGGAGGGAAGCGATGGTGTTAGACTGGATCCTGTGTTGGATGACAGGCTGGGGGGGTTCTCCCTGTCAGCCCAGAGTGGTTATTTATCAGTGGGGGAGAAAAGGGATTTCCGTGGTTTTGGTTTTTAGAAGATTCTCCCGATGTTCTGTGGTGTAGTTTGCCAAACCGGAATTTGGGGCATTTTTTTTATTTTATTTTTTTTGTCTTGTTTTGTTGTTGAGTTGACTAAACTTTTTCCTGAGAATCATAGCTTGATATGAAGTGCATACAGCCACCTCTGTTCCCCCATCCAAATAGAAAGCCAATGTGGTGCTGTAGTCACATAGAAGGACCCAAAGGGCTATGGTGTAGGGCTGCTTTCTAAACTCCAAAAGAATACGCACACACATACAAACACACATACATTTGCTTACACAAACACGCACACACACAAAAACGCACACCCAAAAACGCATACACACCTATATGCATACACACACACACACACACACACACACACACACACACACACTAACAAAACACAATATACTAACAAGAAAAATAAAAACATGGAATCAATACTTTGGTATGATGTGCAAGAATCACAATATTGAATGAAAAATATATTACAATATTAGTAATTATTGTTATAATTGATACTATAAATTGCACTGCTTGGAGTTTAAAAACATTGTTAAGTTTGGAGTTTGGATTTGGGTAGTTTGGATATGATATGTTGAAGAAACTTGAAACTACTTTTGTTGTTTTCTATATTTGTGGGTGTATTATATGCATTGGCTGCTATGGAGAAAAGTGTCTCAATGCTTTTTGTTTCATTTGGGGTTTATTGGTTTATTTTGTTATTCCTCCTCAAACTGACGTGCAGTTTCTGATGTTCTGGTGTAAGGCATAGTGGCTGGCCAGAGTGCTCTCTTCTCTAACCAACACTGGAATCTACAGTATATCTTCAAAACAAGAACATTTGCAAAAAGAAAGATGAGAAAAATGTCACTATTGAAGATTGTTATGATTGAGAGGTTGTCCACTATGACCTCTTGTGTATGTTAGTTTATTTTTGTCCTCTAGACCCACCCCCCAACAAAGAAACCCCCAGTTTAGGAATCTGAAAAGGAGGCTGAATCAGCTTTTTCCTATGAGAGGGCTTTTTACTTAATTACTATAATGCTATTCCTCTCTTGCCTAACTTTTATAAGTAAGTATGGTAGAAGTGGGATATCCCTTTCACTTTTGGGCCCTATCATATAGAAGGAGTGTGAGCCAGGACCAAAGGGGAGTCTGTCCAGGGTACACCGATGTGCCCCATACCCCGAAAAACAAGAACAAAGTGAAACAATCATGCCCTGTCCTCTCAGGTGATGTGAGATGAGACAAGGTTCACTGCTTTTTCCTAGTATGTTTCAGCCCATGGTAGTATGTTTCAGCCCATGGTAGTATGTTTCAGCCCATGGTAGTATGTTTCAGCCCATGGTAGTACGTTTCAGCCCATGGTAGTACGTTTCAGCCCATGGTAGTACGTTTCAGCCCATGGTAGTACGTTTCAGCCCATGGTAGTACGTTTCAGCCCATGGTAGTACATTTCAGCCCATGGTAGTACGTTTCAGCCCATGGTAGTACGTTTCAGCCCATGGTAGTATGTTTCAGCCCATGGTAGTACGTTTCAGCCCATGGTAGTACGTTTCAGCCCATGGTAGTACGTTTCAGCCCATGGTAGTACGTTTCAGCCCATGGTAGTACGTTTCAGCCCATGGTAGTACGTTTCAGCCCATGGTAGAACGTTTCAGCCCATGGTTGAGATGAGTTGAGCCCGGGTCATTCATTGACTTTAGGATTCAGAACATTTAAATATTTATTATGTCTATGAGTTTCCCTTGAATGTGCTGCACTTAAATTACTGAGATGTCTAATGCCTTTTGGGACTCGAGTGAACCCGAGAAAAAAGACATTGGATCAGTGCAGCAGTGAAGCAGTCCTTTGGTCCTAAATTAGCATTTCCTTTGTCAGTCAAATTTCACTGGTAAATTGAATTTATTAACTGGAGAGAGAGCTGGGCTTTGTCACGGGGAAATGCTGGCAACAGTAGAGATTTATAAAGTGCAATTATTATGACTGTATTAACGTTTCTCTGAGCTTACACCAAAAAATGTAAACTACAGTTGTGAATACATTCCCAATGTTCCCCGATCCCCATCCTTTTCTGTTTTCAGGTGTAAAATAAATCTCATTTGAGAATATATTCAGAAGCCAAATTTTGGCTGTGAGAATTGTCATTATTTTTCTGTTGTCCTAAAAAAAAAAAAATGAGAAAAGGATCTCATGTCAAATATCCATGATTCTGGAGATGATCGTGTCATGGTGTGACTATATCTAAGGTTTGTGTGTGTTAAAAAGGCTTCATAAATGCTTTTGACGTCATTACAGAACCCAAACTAACCTTTACATAAAGAATTGCTCTTTTAAATGTGCCACGTGTTCAAATGGTCGAGTATGAGTTGCATCCGTTGTTCACATACACTGAAAAAGAACAATTATCGACCTACAGTCTTTGTATCTCAGAATTTGAAGATATTCCAACACTGTATCCCTAGATTTACTAGAGCCACAAAAAGGAGACAACTAATGGCACCTCAATGCATCAGCAAACGTAATTTACGTTTTCCCCTCAACCCGCTTTTTAATCACAATCATGAGTCTTAATGAATATGCTAATAATGTTTGTGGAAGTCCTTGGAAGGCTGACAAAGCAAAGCTCTTAGACCAAAGAGTACCTGGACTTGCACTAGTAGTTTAAGTAAGCCTCCTTAAAGGCCCAATGCAGCAGTTTTTATCTCAATATCAAATCATTTCTGGGTAACAATTTAATTACCTTACTGTGATTGATTGTTTTCAATTAAAATGGTCAAAAAGAAACAAACATTTCTCAAGCAGGACTTTTGTTAGAACTGAAAATTTGCTGTTATTGGCAGAGCGGTTTAGAACGCTGTCTTATTGGTGTATTAACTAATTTACCACATGGTGATGTCCCCATGGAAGGCCAAACATCCCACCAAAACAGGCTGAAATTTCAGGCATTCTTTTCAAACAGCTCTTACACTAAAAGGGCATTTATAATTTTAACAATTTCACAGTATTATTCCAACCTCATAGTTTGGAAATGTATATAAAACACAGGCAAATCATGTTTTTGACTGCACTGGGCCTTTAACATTCCACAGTAAAATATTTTCATGTTGTTTCAACAGCTTTAGCACCCCCGCCACAGTTCTGTTTCTGGCATTGTTTTATTCAGTCTTGTCGAAGTATTTTGACAGATTTACAGAAGATGCATCAGATCCCAAATCCCCTTCCCTTTGGCTTCTGCACCCATGCATTAAACCATGTCACATGATGTTGGAGGAAGGCTAGTGAGACTTCAGGCAGTGTGTGGAGCAGTTGGTGTCAGCGTTTTCCCACAAGGAAACGTTAGTGGTGATGGGCCTCCCATCTAATGAGAGTATTGGATAACGCCTGGGTGACGAACTATATCCTGTTTTTCAGAGAGCAAGGGGGTTTTCTTGGACAGAAGAATCGATAAAACCCTTTAACAATATTGTATTATATCCCTTATCCAATCAAGTATTTCTTCTCATGTTTTTATTTTTCTAGAAAATGACAAAATACCATCAAATCTACATTTTTTTTTCCTTATTAGAAAATTGAAAGTATATTTTCGAAATAAACATCTGAACTGTGAGCTCACGCCCTCTGCCCTTCGACTTCACTGTGGCAGACACTCAAGCTGACCACATGAGCCCCTGGGGACTTGGCATGTTGATGGATTGTCTTTCTTCTTTTGGTCGTATCTGTTAGATCGTTGTTACCACAAAAGGAATGTCTCAGAGCACCCTTCCAGACGGGTATCTCTTCGTGCTGGGCATGTCATCTTCTGTCTGTCCCTTTTGGGAGGTTATAGTTGTGCGTTGAAATGCAGATTGTCAACGTGCTTTTGAAACAGTGGACGTGCAGGACTTTACTCCTCAGCTCTCTTCCTCTCTCCTGACTCCACACAGACTTAAATAGAGGCATATATTATAGCCAAATTTAAAGCTCTGCACTCCACAATGGGCACTATCCTCTCAAACTCTAGTCCTGTAGACGGTTGATTTATTATGTAATGTCCATTTGCAACTGCTTTTCAGAGTTGTACTTGTCATTATCTGAGGATAGAGAATAATACTGTGAGTTAAACTATTCCATAAAGAAAGTCTCATCGTTCCATTCCATCTATAAAAATCGGAACCATTGACCCTTGGTCAATAAAGACGATTGTTTGAGATGGTTAGCATTCAGTAATACTATTACAATGTATCTCTCGTGCTTCATTGGGTGGGATAGGAGGTTTTATTTGGTGGTCACACACAGCCTCCAAACCGTCTGTCCCTCTGTCCCAGACTCTGGATAAAGGGGGTTACTGTTGCTGTAATATACCTTACCCTCTGTCTACTTGGGACAATGGATGCTCAGCCTATATTAGGATAATGGAATTACATTTTCAATAAGACGTGGGCGTCCATCCATGGGTCCATCCGTGCAGGGCCTCTCTCAGCTGCAGAGGCAGAGTGGCATAGGGCATGTCATTATGGAAGCCCTCCCTCCCTCCCTCGCCCTCATCCAGGGCCAACAGAGTTCACCAGTGCTTACACAAACCCAATGTTAGGAGGACTGAAGGGATGGGACAGTGTAAGGGGGGTGGGAGTCACTGAAACACAGCCCCTGCAGCGTCGTCTCAGAGGGCCTTCCTCTTCCACAACACCCTGGGCTCCGAGGCAGCGAAGGCTCTTTTGAAATATGGCCTACTGTTTTTGATGATTGGGGGGATTTGATTTCTGTTGGATTATGCATGGATGTGGCTGTATGTGCCCGGGTCCTAGCTGGCTGAGGGGCCCTGCCTGCTCTCTGTGACAGATCTCACAAACAGAGAGAGATGGAGAGGCAGTGGGGGTCAGAGCAGGCCCCTGAAGCATTTAGTAATCAGGATAATTGCCACGTTGCGGCTGCTGCTGCTGGTTTCAGCCTCCCAGCCGGTGACTGTTCTCCCATATTCACATAGGCTACGCTTTGAGAAACAGTAGTGTGTGCCTCTGTGAGTGTTATGATGCACACTGGTTACTCACATCAAACCCTTCTGCCAATCTATCAAGATCTCTGGCCAGGATTCCAACAAATCACACTACACCAATATCACACTGTCTTTTCACTGGTATATTTCACTGGTAAACGCTGCAGATGTCAGCTCAAGCATAAAATTACCTTAGCCAAGTGCAGTGGGATGTCGGTGCAGTTTGTTTGAATCCCGGCCTAGCACAGTCTTCAGTGAGGGGTATTGAAAGGGTTCCATTTGTATGAAGCACAAATGGTATGTTCTTGTTTATCACCTGCCAGTTGTTCTTTTACTACAGAGAGAATGACCTCCATGACATTTTTGCTATCTAACTGTGGCCAATGGATATGGAGAGAAGTTAATCTCACAAAATGTCTATTGATTCATTCCTCCAGTGCTCTGCATCTCAGGCATCTGAAGGGCACCGTGACACTGGCAGAGGGAAGATACTAAGTGTGAGGCCAATGGGGGAGAGGTGAAGAGGGATCGACTGTGATAGACAGGCTGTTAAGATCTCTCAGTAACCCCCCACCAGCCCCAGCCCCTGCCCCCTGGCTTCAAGTCCATGGCGTCTTTTCACCTTGTGTACATGCCTGTGGCCATAGAACTACTGCAGATATGAACAGGGGATAGGGGCAGATCAATGAAGATCAACACTCCACTCCTTACCAGAGGGCTAGCTGAGACATATCCACTGGCTGCCCCATTGGGCCCCTGTGGTCCCCTATCTCAGGGACCTATCCTCCTCCACCTCTCAACTACCAACTGGAACATTAGATCAACACAGTCCTCTCCGTTTGGCTCTGCTTAAAGCAAAGCATCGTTTCTATTGATAATTCAGTTTTTCTTGAGGAGGCTTGTTTAGGTGACATAAGATCCTTACACAAGTTGCATGATATCTATATTGGGGATTGAATCGCCCACAGATGTGGAGCAGAGTGCTTACAGTTATCCCTCATGGGCACTGGTGATACAGTTGACAGATTGGCATGAGAATATTCAGTTTGAATGTACAGTACTGTTGTTTTTAGCATTCTCTCTCTTTATATCATCAAAAAGCAATAAAAGCATTGGAAAATAAACGTATAGCACAGATCCAAAATCAGATCAGTAGAATCAGAGGCACAGCTTGGAAGCCCTTCTCTGCCAACAGAGTGCAGCTGGGCACGATTTTCAGGCACCTACAAAGTAGAACTTTCTTCAATGTTACAACTGTATGTAACAACAAATTAATTCTATAAGGGCCACCAAATCTCTCATCTATTTCATGGGGTGGCTATATTGCTGTATCCAATCTAAAATCTAAAAAGTCAGGAATTTTTATTTGTTTGTTCTAATTGTATCTATTCATTATTCGTGTGGCACTTTGTGTGGTTCCTGTAGACAAACAGGACAGATTCTACAATGATCTCCAATGCTGCCAAAGTCTGAGGGTGCCACAACCTTGAGAAAATAATATCCAGTGCATTCGGAAAATATTCAGACCACTTGCTCACTAACAGGGATGTAAAACCAATTTGTGCTCAAAATTTTGGAGAAATAAGCTTTTTGCTCATGAAACATGGGACCAACACTTTACATTTGCTTTTATATTTTTGCTCAGTGTATTTGAATCTTGGATTTCGACTAAAAGGTTCTGAATTCTAAAAAGAAAAAGCTGTAAAATCCTTTAGCTTTGGAATGTTCAACTTTTGAATGTGCCTACAGCAAAGCATCCCTGTGATTGCTTAGCCCCCTCTTTCCTAGCCCACATTTACATCTCCCCCTATTCGCCCCTACAGCCCCCCTCCCCACCCCACCTCTATCTTATCCAATCTGCTGAGACTGCCGCTGTGTGCCCCCTCATTCACAATTCCACCCCTCAACCCCCCCTCATCCAGCCCAGGTAACATAGTGGATCATTCTAATATTACTGTTCCCTGCTTTTTTGTCAATCTCAGGACTGAAATTTCTTTATTTTGATGTAGATGGTTAATTTATTCTGTCCTCTGTTCTGTAATATTGTTTGACATTAAGTAAATAAAATGGATGAAGGCTTCTATGTCCACGGCTTTGGTTGTTTTTCCTCTCACAGTGGGTAGAAGGCTATGTTATGATAATATGATTTCACTGCAATGTAGGCCTACTCACTTGAATATATAAAATACACACATGCTCTCTCTCTGTCCCTCTGCCTCTCCGTTTCCCTGTCTCCCTCCAACTCTTGTGTAAAGGTCTTCCCATCAGATCCTACTCGAGGGTGGGCCACATACGGATCCGTCCCGCAAGCCAATTCAATCTGGCCCGCAAATTGTTTTTGATGAACAAATCGTTCTGGCAAGAAATCTACGCAGAAATGTTGGCCCTCAAGACAAAATTCTTGCCCACCCCTGTCCTAACTGATTATGGTAACCAATTAGTCCATTAGTGGTGGGAGGCTGAAACTCCATGAACCACACCATGATCGCATACTGTAGTCTGCTGCCCTCTGCAATCCACTGTGGCCTTTTCACCTGATAGTCTGCAACTACACCTGAGGCAGGCAGGATTTGGGTGACTTTGGTACTATCTACTGCTTCTCTCTCTCATCTATAGTTTGACCATTATTGTTGCATAATTAACCTTGGTGCCCCACGTTAGGAGAAAAGCAGTGGTGTAAAGTACTTAAGTAAAAATGCTTTAAAGTACTACTTAAGTCATCCAAAAGTACTCGTTACATTTTGAATGTTGGTCAGGATAGGAAAATGGTCCTATTCACTCACTTATTAAGACAACATCCCTGGTCATCTCTACTGCCTCTGATCTGGCAGAATCACTAAACACACATGCTTTGTTTGTAAATGATGTCTGAGCATTGGAGTGAGCCCCTGGCTATCCAAAAAATAAATACAATGGTGCCGTCTGGTTTGCTTAATATAAGGAATTAAAAATTATTTATACTTTTACTTTTGTACTTAGGTATATTTGAGAAAATTACATTTAGTTTTGATACTTAAGGATGTTAAAAACCAAATACTTTTAGGCTTTTACTCAAGTAGTATTTTACTGGGTGACTTTCACTTCAGTAATGAATGTATCTTTACTTTTACTCAAGTATGACAATTGGGTACTTTTTCCACCGCTGGAGAAAAGTCCTGCAGTGGTTTGAGGTGAAAAGGGGGAAGCAAGAAAGTATGAGTTGTATGTAGTGGTGTGGTGTTTTTTCAAAGGGAGGACAGAAAATGAAGTGGGGAGGGGTACCTTTTTGATTGTGTAATGGGATAACATTCTTTCCTAGATGGAGATTTAAAGGGAGGGGGAACCACATGACCTGGGAACGTCTAAAGACGGGCTTAGATAAAGAGAGGGCGAGATAAAACAAGTTTTGGATTAAACTCTTTTTACACTCAATTTAGCAAGCTAGCCGAAAGGAGGTGTCCTATAGCAGTTGATTATACAGTGCATGATGGGGGTGGGAGGGGGGGGGCAGAGGTTTCTCCAAACAAGGAATAACCCTGATTAGTTAGAGGTCAACTGAAAGCCATTGACCTCTCTCTCCCCTCACCTCCCCTCGCAGTCGCATGCTCTCGCTCATACTATAAAGTAGCTTCCAGTAGACAAAGTGAAATGTATGTGTGTTCACTCTTGTACTTGTTCCTAGGCTTTGAGTTGGACAGAATTCTACACGTGTGTTTATTACCTCTGGCTGTCAGGTGATAACTTGATCCAATCAAATAATGGTATTTTATCATAGTGACCATGTTACAAGTTCCCTTTCTTCTTCATTTGTTGGTGTGTACTGTATGTGAGAGCGTGTACAACAGTCAGCCTATAGGGTATGAGAGCGTTAGCGAATTTGGAAACACATCTACACATTTTACATTTACATTTTAGTCATTTAGCAGACGCTCTTATCCAGAGCGACTTACAGTAGTGAATGCATACATTTCATACATTTTTTCCTCCGTACTGGTCCCCCGTGGGAAACGAACCCACAACCCTGGCGTTGCAAACACCATACTCTACCAACTACACCACAAAGTAGGGCCAGGATTCCATTCAAGATGCGTTATAGAGCAGCGCATTATACAGTAATCTACAGTCATACTGTACTGTGCCTTCGGAAAGTTTTCAGACCCCTTGAATTTGTCCACATTTTCTTATGTTACAGCTTTATTCTAAAATGGATTAAATAAAACATTTTCCTCAGCAATCTACAAACAATACCCCATAATGAAAAAGCAAAAACAGGTTATTAGAAAAAACAGAAATACCTTATTTACAGAAATACCTTATTAAGTACTCAGACCCTTTGCTATGAGACACGAAGTTGAGCTCAGGTGCATCCTGTTTCCATTGATCATCCTTGAGATGTTTCTACAACTTCATTGGAGTCCACCTGTGGTAAATTTAATTGATTGGACATGATTTGGAAAGGCACACATCCATTTATATAAAGTCCCACAGTTGACAGTGCATGTCAGAGCAAAAACCAAGCCATGAGGTCGAAGGAATTATCCGTAGAGCTCAGAGACAGGATTGTGTCGAGGCACAGATCCAGGGAAGGGTACAAACACATTTCTGAAACACTGACAGTCCCCACGAACACAGTGGCTCCATCATTCTTAAATGGAAGAAGTTTGGAACAACCAATACTCTTCCTAGGGATGGCCGCCCGGCCAAACTGAGAAATCGGGGGAGAAGGGCCTTGGTCAGGGAGGTGACCAAGAACCCGATGGTCACCCACAGAGCTCTAGAGTTCCTCTGTGGAGATGGGAGAACCTTCCAGGACAACCATATCTCCACCTATCAGGCCTTAATGGTAGAGTGGCCAGACGGAAGTCACTCTTCATTAAAAAGCATATGACAGCCCACTTGGAGTTTGCCAAAAGGCACCTAAAGACTCTCAGACCATGAGAAACAAGATTCGCTGGTCTGATGAAACCAAGATTGAACTATTTGGCCTGAATGCCAAGTGTCATCTAGAGGAAATCTGGCACCATCCCTACGGTGCAGCATGGTGGTGGCAGCATCATGCTGTGGGGATGTTTTTCAACAGCACGGACTGGGAGACTAGTCAGGATCAAGGGAAAGATGAATGGAGCAAAGTACACAGAGATCCTTGATAAAAACCTGCTCCAGGTTCACCTTCCAACAGAACAATGACCCTAAGCACAAAGCCAAAACAACGCAGGAGTGGCTTCGGGACAAGTCTCTGAATGTCCTTGAGTGGCCCAGCCAGAGCACGGACTTGAACCCGATCGAACATCTCTAGAGAGACCTGAAAATAGTTGTGCATCAATGCTCTCCATCGAACCTGACAGAGCTTGAGAGCATCTGCAGAGAAGAATGGGAGAAACTCCCCAAAAACAGGTGTGCAACGCTTGTAGCGTCATACCCAAGACTCAATGCTGTAATCGCTGCCAAAGGTGCTTTAACAAAGTACTGAGTAAAGGGTCTGAATACTTATGTATTTATGTATTTTTTTATAAATTAGCAAACATTTCCAAAAACCTGTTTTTGCCATTATGGGGTATTGTATGTAGATTGATAACTGTAATGTAACAAAAAGTGGAAAAAGTTAAGGGGTCTGAATACTTTCCGAAGGCACCGGGTTTGGCCGGGGTAGGCCGCCATTGTAAATAAGAATATGTTCTTAACTGACTTGCCTAGTTAAATAAAGGTTCAATTAAAAAACGTGTTTTTTTTTTAAATATGCCATTTAGCAGACGCTTTCATTCAAAGCGATTTACAGTCATGTGTGGATTCATTTTGAGTACAGGTAGTCCTGGGAATTAAACCCACTATCTTGGCATTGCAAGCAACATGCTCTACCAGCTGAGCTACCAACTCAGCTATAATTTACGCTTGAGCCGACATGTGTAGCGCTTACCGTGAATGAGATATCAGCAAACGTTGAGGAAAATGCCTTTAAAAGGCTCATTGTCTGGCTGTCCAGTG
Organism: Salmo trutta; assembly: GCF_901001165.1. NCBI lineage: Eukaryota > Metazoa > Chordata > Actinopteri > Salmoniformes > Salmonidae > Salmo > Salmo trutta. The sequence continues at coordinate 29,652,332 of NC_042983.1, read as the reverse complement.
CACTGCTATTTAAATGCGCCTTGGATTGAATCCTGGCTTCAAACTACAAGCACCCCAGTTAAATGCTTAATGACACTGGCACCTCCAACCCTGAAAGTTGAGCTGTCGTTGTTTTTCTCCCTTCCATCCTCCCCACCACCACTCCATTCCACTCCACCCACCTAAACCCTGTGATAAGCTCCCAGGCTGATGAGGCGGGCACAGGCAGCCGTCTCCAGCAGAGCATGTGGAGCTGGGAGACTCACTGCACACTGATTTCATGCACACTCACTCACACAGAAAAGAGGGGATCTGTGGAGCAGAAATGCTTCTCTTATTAGCAAAACTCATCCACCTGCACGCTACATTGAGTCCCTGGCAATTTCACAAGAAATCAAGAGGACAAATGCCCATAGCATGAGCCAATGGGCTGCTGTAGCTCTGCCGTCACTGTACCATCAACCTGCCATTTTGACACTCTGAATCATCCCAAGTTCGCTCCTTCTCAGATTCTAGACGAAAGGTCATCTCACCAGCCACATTCCCCCATGATACCTGGGGCCAGTGGTGGAAAAAGTACCCAATTGTCATACTTGAGTACAAGTAAAGATACCTTAATAGAAAATTACTCAAGTAAAAGTGAAAGTCACCCAGTAAAATACTACTTGAGTAAAAGTCTAAAAGTATTTGGTTTTAAATATACTTAAGTATCAAAAGTAAAAGTATAAATCATTTCAAAATCCTTGTATTAAGCAAACTGGACTGCATAGTTATTCTTTTTTTAATGATGTATAGCCAGGGGCATGCTCCAACACTCAGAGATAATTTACAAACAAAGCATGTGTTTAGTGTTTCCGTCAGATCAGAGGCTGTAGGGATGACCAGGGATGTTCTCTTGATAAGTGTGTGAATTAGGCAGTTTTCCGGTCCTGCTAAGCATTCAAAATGTAATACGTTTTTTTGGGTGTCAGGGAAATATATGGAGTAAAAAGTACATTGTTTTCTTTAGGAATGTAGTGAAGTAAAAGTCACAGTTGTCAAAAAATATAAATAGTAAAGTAAAGTACGGATACCCCAAAAAATACTAAGGTAGTACTTTCAAGTATTCTTACTGAAGTACTTTACACCACTGCGGAAGAAAACCAACTGAACTATCTGAACTTGTCCAATAACAAACGTGTTAATAACAAACGTGTTTGTTTTCCGTTGCAAAGCCTTTTGCCACGGTGAGCCCTAATGAATCCGGCGCACAATTGTCCCAGCGTCGTTCGGGTTAGAGTTTGGCCGGTGTAGACCATCATTCTAAATAAGAATTTGTTCTTAACTGGCTTGGCTAGTTAAATTAAGGTAAAAAAAAAATACAGCCTTGGTCCTTGTTCCTAACTCTCCCAGTGGATAGATTCATTTAGAAATGTCTGACATGGGCGACGTATTTCACAGGTGCATATGAAAAGCTTTTCAGGGAATTACTTCAAAGGAAAGACTAATTACGTTTGGAAAAATAATTTGTCTAAGGGACAATGAGTGATCCTGAAATAAACATGTCAGCATGGCTCTAAACGGATCTGCTTTCTGGACTCTACCATCTCTCTATCTACCTTTAAAGACAGATGCTCCGGTACTTTGGCAACTAGCAAGTACTTTTTAAACCTCCCACTTTGAGCTGGATGTGTCAATGTGTAGTTCCTATATGCATAATCTATGAGCAGAATAACTGTCTTACCTCAATTAGCCACTAAAATCCCTAGTTTGAAAGCGACTGTAGTCTGGAAGCTGTCCCGCACAATTTTCCATACATTTACCTCGCCATAAGCCAGCCCCCTAGCAATTTCAGTTCCAGCCAATGAGCTTTAGCCCTTTGCCATTTGAGTGACAGCTAGAAAGATGCACAGCGAGAGAGAGAGAGTAATGACGTGGTGCACATATCTGCACATTTGTGACGTAGTACGCAATTTTCGGGGACTACTTTTGGCTCGTGGGCGCTATTTTCAGAACCGCTGGCTACCTCGTATACAAAAGTACCAGAGAATATCTTGGTGTGCGCACATTACTGTATTTATATGTGGGATATTGTTTTTCAACAGGAAAAGTTCCAAAATAGCTGGGGTGTGTCTTTAAATGGCTGTGAGGGATGTGGTAAATATCAAGTTAGCCATGGTTCATTTCATTATTGAATGAATTACAGTTCTCCTTTCTTCCTCATTCTGATCCCATGATGATGAGCATCTGTGGATATGTTGTGTTAGAGCTGAGTTGATGCCTTTAAAGTACAGCCTGATGTTGAGATCTTTCATTTACCGTGACCGTCAACACCATTATCTCAGAAACCCTAGACCCACTTCACGCTCGTCGTACGAACTGGAAGCATACTCGGACCAACGTGCAGTGTGATCTGGGTTCCACATATTTTATTAAAGTGAAACGCACAAAACAATAAAGAATAAACGAAACGTGACTAAGTGGTGCACATGCACAAAACACAAAATACAAAATAATATCCCACAAACACAGGTGGGAAAAACAGCTACTTAAATATGATCCCCAATTAGAGACAACGATTACCAGCTGCCTCTAATTGGGAATCATACAAATCACCAACATAGAAATAATAACCAAGAACCCCACATAGAAATAATAAACTAGAATACCCCCCAGTCACACCCTGACCTACTTCACCATAGAGAAACAATGGCTCTCTATGGTCAGGGCGTGACACCCACTCCAATTTGCATACCGCCCAAACAGATCCACAGATGATGCAATCTCTATTGCACTCCACACTGCCCTTCCCCACCTGGACAAAAGGAACACTTACGTGAGAATGCTATTCATTGACTACAGCTCAGCGTTCAACACCATAGTACCCTCAAAGCTTATCACTAAGCTAAGGATCCTGGGACTAAACACCTCCCTCTGCAACTGGATCCTGGACTTCCTGACGGGCCGCCCCCAGGTGGTGAGGGTAGGTAGCAACACATCTGCCACGCTGATCCTCAACACTGGAGCTCCCCAGGGGTGCGTGCTCAGTCACCTCCTGTACTCCCTGTTCAACCACGACTGCATGGCCATGCACAACTCCAACACCATCATTAAATTTGCAGACGACACAACAGTGGTAGGCCTGATCACCGACAACGACGAGACAGCCTATATGGAGGAGGTCAGAGACCTGGCCGGATGGTGCCAGAATAACAACCTATCCCTCAACTTAACCAAGACTAAGGAGATGATTGTGGACTACAGGAAAAGGAGGACCGAGCACACCCCCATTCTCATCGACGGGGCTGTAGTGGAGCAGGTTGAGAGCTCAAGTTCCTTGGTGTCCACATCAACAACAAACTAGAATGGTCCCAACACACCAAGACAGTCGTGAAGAGGGCATGACAAAGCCTATTCCCCCTCAGGAAACTAAAAAGATTTGGCATGGGTCCTCAGATCCTCAAAAGGTTCTACATCTGCAACATCGAGAGCATCCTGACTGGTTGCATCAGTGTCTGGTACGGCAATTGCTCGGCCTCTGACCGCATGGCACTACAGAGAGTAGTGCGTACGGCCAAGTACATCACTGGGACTAAGCTGCCTGCCATCCAGGACCTCTACACCAGGTGGTGTCAGAGGAAGGCCCTAAAAATTGTCAAAGACCCCAGCCACCGCAGTCATAGACTGTTCTCTCTACTACCGCATGGTAAGTGGTACCAGAGTGCCAAGTCTAGGACAAAAAGGCTTCTCAACAGTTTTTACCCCCAAGCCATTAGACTCCTGAACAGGTAATCAAATGTCTACCCGGACTATTTGCATTGTGTGCCCCCCCCCAACCCCTCTTTTTACACTGCTGCTACTCTGTTTATCATATATGCATAGTCACTTTAACTATACATTCATGTACATACTACCTCAATCAGCCTGACTAATCGGTGTCTGTATGTAGCCTCGCTACTTTTATAGCCTCGCTACTGTATATAGCCTGTCTTTTTACTGTTGTTTTATTTCTTTACTTACCCATTGTTCACCTAATACCTTTTTTGCACTATTGGTTAGAGCCTGTAAGTAAGCATTTCCCTGTAAGGTCTACACCTGTTGTATTCGGCACACGTGACAAATAAACTTTGATTTGATTTGAGTGTCTTTAATAATGATACAAAACAATTGCGCAATTTTTGACTGATATTCATTATTGAAAAGTAATGAATGATCCAATGGGCTGGGCAGGACACTTGATCTGAGTTGGATGCTGTCAATATCATTATGTACGCAAACCAAAACACAAGAAAAGCAGCAGTGAGTGAGAAAGGCAAGCATGAGTGGAGTGCTGAGCAAGACTGAAGCCCATATAATATAATCAAAGATGGTTTAGTATGAAGATATGTAGAAAGTATTTCTGCAATAGAAATTCCCGATCACGATTGTCGGTGATGTCATGGCGACATCGGCTAGCTAAACTCATGCACAGAAACACGTCATCGGTTGTAACGGTCATCTCACGCCAAACTGAGCATGTACAGGCCGTCAAATCAAAGGCACTCATTCGATATAAAGCTGTTTTTGACAAAAATGGAAATGTGTCAGTTTGTCACTTTCACGAGGTTGGAGTAATAACATGTTCAGCTACTTAAGACATTGTCTCAAATCTAGGTTGTGCCTTTAGATTGAGAAAAATAGGAACACTCATTGACTTTTCAAACCCCCGTCTGGTCTGCCAAGTCTGCTTCTCAAGTGTTCCCGGAAGACTTGCTATGTTGGGCCTCTGGTTTTAGAAACTCTGTGGTATCATCATCTTCAGACTCATCAGGCTCTAATTCTAATGGCCTAATTGGCTAGGTGGCAATATCTGGACAAGGTGTGCTGCCAGCTACACCTCAGTTGTATAAGAAGGGCCCTATAATGACGGTAAACAATGTGTTATAGACAGTCAACCTATTACAGGCCCCAACACAGGGACTGACCCCACTTATCTGCCACTTGTGGTGTTGCGTCAGAGACACAGTTACTCATACGATGACGCAGGCTAGTACAGCATATGAGAGTAAATCACTAGCTTAACGACTTCCTGTGTAAGTGTGCGGTTCCAGAGAGGGTTGTTGACGGTGACACTAGCAAGCCCCGGCTCTGTCCTAGATAATGAGGTTGCAGGGAGGGAGGAGGGCAGGCCAAGTTGTCAGCAGAGCTAGCTAGGTGCTCACACTGCTTAGATAAACCTGGAGGATTAGTGCCCCAGTTAAAGTTGGGGCACAGAGGATTAGCCTCTCCTGTGAGGTAGCAAGAGATTCCCGGTGTCCTTCAGCAAGACTGGGGAGGGAGGGAGGGAGGGAGGGAGGGAGGGAGGGAGGGAAAGGAGGGAAAGGAGATGGGAAAGGAGATGGGAAAGGAGATGGGAAAGGAGATGGGAAAGGAGATGGGAAAGTGATAGATGAGGCTCTGGGTCCATATTCACAAAGTGCAGCTATAGGTCAGATTTCCCTTTTAGATCATAATAAATAAGATTGTATGGACAGGGGGGGACCTGATCCTAGATCAGCACCCCTTATTGTTAATACAGGCCCTGCAGCACTTCTGCCTACTACCTGTCTGAGACATATGACTGTTTAACCAGACAACAGGAGAAGACATAGGAGCAAGGTGGATGAATAAAGGAGAAAAGGTGCATTGGAAGGTAGTAGGCTTTGACTTTTGTTGGAGAATGTGTTTAAATTGGAGAAGTAATTAGTCAAGGTCGTATTCATTTGGCCACACCCTAGCAAAAACATTTTGCAGCGGAAAAATAGAATTTCTTATTGAACAAGTTCAGGTGGTCCCTTACTGTTTCAGTTTGTTTTCTTCCGTTTAGTGCCTAATGAATACAACCTTTGTGCTGTAGGGAAGAAAGGCCACTGAGCATATTTAGGAATTTAGACCTCTGCTTCCATCTGCTGACCAATATAAGGATTGCTGTTGATTGCAGATTCGGACAGCAAGAAATCAAATAGCTCATGCAATTTGATAGTATGTCATATGATTAATTCATAAAAAGGCACAAAGGACCAGGAGTTAACTTTGTTGCAAAATGTATAAAGAATTGTATAAAAAACATTGAAACACATAGGAAGATATTCATCCAATAATGTCCCAAAAAGGCATCAACAAAAGACGATGGAAAAACTGTTAATTTACAATCTTAAATTGACATCTTAAATATTCCTCACTGCAATAGTAATGCCTCCATCTTCAAAACCTTTCCCTGGGTGATATTGGATCAGTAGCAAATGTTCCAGTCTTAAATTAAGGCATATTTTCATGGAACACCAAACCTCTAAAGAAACACATCTACATACACTCCCCAATGTATTTATTTACTTGGACAGTGACGCTAAAACTTTTAATTTGGCTCTATACTCCAGCATTTTGGTTTTGAGATCAAATGTTTTATATGAGGCGACAGTACAGAATGTCACCTTTTATTTTAGGGTATTCTCATAAATCTGTTTTACCATTTAGAAATGAAGGCACTTTATGTATCTGGTCCCCCCCATTTGAAGGTGTCATATGTATTTGGCCAAGTTCACTTAAAGTGGATTAAATTGAGTCAGAAGTATAGTATTTGGTCCCATATTCCTAGCACGCAATGACTAAATGAATTCTGTGACTCTACAATAGAAATTAATGCTAAATAATGTATTGTGTCATTTTGGAGTAATTTTTATTGTAAATAACAATAGAATATGTTTAGAAATGCATAAATATCATAACCCAAAACATGCTAACCTCTCCTGTTATTGGTTATGGTAAGAGGTCAGCATGTTTAGGGGGCGTGATCTTTCTGCATCTATAACTTTCTTACTCATCATTACTGAAGATTCATTCATGATTATCCGTAGACATGGTAGCATCCTAATTAATGTAGAAGTGTTCAGAGACGTACACTACTGGTGAAAAGATTTAGAACACCTACTCATTCAAGGGTTTGTCTTTATTTTTTACTATTTTCTACATTGTAGAATAATGGTGAAGACATCAAAACTATGAAATAACACATGGAATCATGTAGTAACCAAAAAAGTGTTAAACAAATCAAAATATATTTTAAATGTGAGATTCTTCAAATAGACACCCTTTGCCTTGATGACAGCTTTGCACACTCCCAATCACAGGATGTAGTCATTGCATGCTAGGGACCAAATACTAGACTTTTGAAGTGAATTTGTCCAATACTTATGACACCTTCAAATGGGGGGACTAGATACATACAGCGCTTCATTTCTAAACTGTAAAACAGATATGTATGAAAATACCCTCAAATGAAAAGGTGACATTCTGTACTATCGCCTTATTCTAAAATGGATTAAAAAAAATACAAATCCTTCCGAGTGGTGCAGCGGTCTAAGGCACTGGATCACAGTGCTTGAGGCGTCACTACAGACATCCTGGTTTGATTCCGGGCTGTATCACAATGGGCCGTGATTGGGAGTACCATAGGGCGGCGCACATTTGGCCCAGTGCCATCCGGGTTTGGCCGGTGTTGGCCATCATTGTAAATAAGAATTTGTTCTCAACTGACTTGCCTAGTTAAATAAAGGTTAAATAAAAAAATATATATAATAATCTACACCCAATATTTTTCGAAATTGTTGCAAAACAAAATATATATATATATATATATATATATATATATCTATCACATTTACATAAGTATTCAGACCCTTTACTCAGTACTTTGTTGAAGCAGCTTTGGCCGCAATTACAGCCTCGAGTCTGCTTGGGTATGATGCTACAAGCTTGGCACACCTGTATTTGGGTAGTTTCTCACATTCTTCTCTGCAGACATGACACTTGGCATTCAGACCAAAGCGTTCAATCAGACCAGAGAATCTTGTTTCTCATGGTCTTAGAGTCTTTGGGTGCCTTTTGCCAAACTCCAAGCTGGCTGTCATGTGCCTTTTACTGAGGAGTGGCTTCCATCTGGCCACTCTTCCATAAAGGCCTGATTTGTGGAGTGCTGCAGAGATGCCTTTCCAAATCCTGTCCCATCAATTGAATTTACAACAGGTGGACTCCAATCAAGTTGTAGAAACATCTCAAGGATGATCAATGGAAACAGGATGCACCGGAGCTCAATTTCAAGTCTCATAGCAAAGGGTCTGAATACTTATGTAAATAAGGTATTTCTGTTTTTTATTTTTAATAAATTAGCAACATTTTCAAAAAACGTTTCGCTTTTTCATTATGGGGTATTGTGTGTAGATTTTTAAAAACTTAACAAAATGTGGAAAAAGTCAAGGGGTCTGAATACTTTTTCCGAAGGCACTGTATAACAATAACTCTAGTTTTGTGTAATTTAGTACAGGGTTTCCCAAACTCGGTCTTGGGGCTCCCCCTGGGTGCATGATTTGGTTGTTGGAAAAATGACTTGTGTTATGCACAAAGTCGATGTCCTAACCGACTTGCCAAAACTATAGTTTGTTAACAAGAAATTTGTGGAGTGGTTGAAAAATGAGTTTTAATGACTCCAACCTAAGTGTATGTAAACTTCCGACTTCAAATGTACATACATACTGTATGTTGGAGTCATTAAAACTCGTTTTCCAACCACTCCACAAATTTCTTGTTAATAAACTATAATTTTGGCAAGTCGGTTAGGACATTTTTCCAACAATTGTTTACAGACAGTTTATTTCACTTATAATTCACTGCATCACAATTCCAGTGAGACAGAAGTTTACATACAGTAAGTTGACTGTGCCTTTAAACAGCTTGGAAAATTCCCGAAAATGATGTCATGGCTTTAGAAGCTTCTGATAGGCTAATTGACATAATTTGAGTCAATTGGAGGTGTACATGTGGATGTATTTCAAGGCCTACCTTCAAACCCAGAGCCTCTTTGCTTGACATCATGGGAAAATCAAAACAAATCAGCCAAGACCTCAGGAAAAAAGTGTAGACCTCCACAAGTCTGGTTCATCCTTGGGAGCAATTTCCAAATGCCTGAAGGTACCACATTCATCTGTACAAACAATAGTACCGAAGTATAAACACCATGGGACCACGCAGCCATCAGACCGCTCAGGAAGGAGACGCACTTCACAAAATAGATAGCATCATGAGGGAAGAAAATTTTGTGGATATATTATAGCAACATCTCAAGACATCAGTCAGGAAGTTAAAGCTTGGTCACAGATGGGTCTTCCAAATGGACAATGACCCTAAGCATACTTCCAAAGTTGTGGCAAAAGGGCTTAAGGACAACAAAGTCAAGGTATTGGCCATCAGAAAGCCCTGACCTCAATCCTATAGAAGATTTGTGGGCAGAACTGATAAAGCGTGTGTATGAGCATGGAGGCCTACAAACCTGACTCAGTTACACCATCTCTGTCAGGAATAATGGGCCAAAATTCACCCAACTTATTGTGGGAAGCTTGTGGAAGGCTACCCCGAAATGTTTGACCCAAGTTAAACAATTTAAAGGCAATACTACCAAATAATAATTGAGTGTATGTAAACTTCTGACCCACTGGGAATGTGATGAAAAAAATAAAAGCTGAAATAAATCATTCTCTCTTCTATTGTTCTGACATTCCACATTCTTAAAATAAATTGGTGATCCTAACTGACCTAAGAGGATTAAATGTCAGGAGTTTAAATGTATTTGGCTAAGGTGTATGTAAACTTCCGACTTCAACTGTACATACAAGTGCCTAGCTCAAGGCCCATTAACAGATTTGTCACCTAGTCAACTCGGGGATTCGAACCAGCGAACAGGTAAAGATGCACCTTCCCCCTGGGTTAAAACCATCAAGTAGAATCCTCACGTAGAGGAGACTGGTCATCAGAGCAATGAATGGTTGGCTTGAACATACGTTAGATTCCTAACTTTCTAAAAATCTGTTAGATTTTCTTATAGTACTTAAATACATATTTTTGGCAACAGAGTTTTGTGCAAAGTTGCAAACTTTGTGGCCCAACAGTTTTTTATTCATTTGAGTATGATGACCTCCGATCTGCAGGGTGTTCTTAAGGACCCGGGGCCCCCCATTGGCCCTACACAGGTTCAATGTCTGGAGGTCAGTGGCTCCATTTCCAATACTAGGTCCCGTGTTTGCTGCCTTTTATTCTGCTCCATAACCCGCGGCACCATTGTGGACCAACGATCTACAGGAGGTTGGGGAACAAAGGTCAAAGGTTGGCTAATGTGATTTACCTTGCCCTTATACACTGTACTGTATATTTGTCTTTGTAGACTATGTGTGAGCATTTATTAGAAACCGAAGTATAAGAGCCTCACCTCTCCTCGGGCCACGGACAGTTTGATGAACTGTACTGGAGCTTTGGAGGGTCTCTGTTATGTTCTTGCCTGGGTCTTCGTTGATTATGGCCAGGTTCTGATTCCAGTGGCACCAGTTGACCTCATCCACCCTGGGTGACCACAGAAGATGTTTGCATTAGATGTTTGTCATGTGCCCTCCGAAACATGACCCGCCAAACCGCGTAGGTCGAGTCATGTGCCCTCCGAAACATGTCCTTAACACCCGCCCTCTTAACCCGGAAGCCAGCCGCACCAATGTGTCAGAGGAAACACTGTTCAACTGACTACCGAAGTCAGCCTGCAGGCACCTGGACCGTCACAAGGAGTCGCTAGAGCGCGATGAGCCAAGTAAAGCTCCCCTGGCCAAACCCTCCCCTAACATGGACAACGCTGGGCCAACTGTGCGCCGCCCTTTGGGACTCCCGGTCAAGACCGGTTATGACACAACCTGGGATCAAACCCGGGTCTGTAGTGACGCTTCAAGCACTGCGCCCCTCAGGAGGCCCCCAGAATATTTTTTTTTCACAAAAAAGAATATCACAAAAAAGAAGACACTGGGCTATCTGTCTGACCAATCAGACACATTTCTCTAGTGCAGAGAGGGATGAGAGTCCAGAGAAATGACTGTGTGTACCTGAAGCACCAGCGGCAGTCAGGGGTGCCGTCCCAGTTCTTCCCCACTGTCACCATCTCCCCAGACCGAAAGGACTTCCGCAGACACACAGGGAAGGAGCGCTCGATGTCCAGGATGGTCGTAGCCCACTGTCGTTAAAACAGAATGTCAACCGACATGTAGTAGTGTCTTTCATAATATAATGTGGCTCTGCCTAGACAATGAACTGTGCATAATGCCATCAACAGAGGATAACAAGGTTGTGTTCATTAGAAACCAAAAAGAAAGCAGATTTTCTGCACTTTCTGTCCAATAAGAAATTATTGTTTTTTGTTTTCTGTTGCAAAACATTTTCTACAATGTGCCCTAATGAATTCTAGGGAACCTAGCTGTCCATCAGCTGTCCTCCTCACTCACCTGCAGCTTCCAGATCTTCTTGCTCTCCTTGGACACCTGGCTCACCGTCTCTCCCATCAGAGCGATCAACATGTTGAGCAGTAGAACAAAGCTGAGGATGATGTAGGTGACCAGCAGGATGAGGAAGACAGCCGGGTACTGAGTCCTGCTGACCATGTCCAGATCGCCCATCCCGATGGTCAGTTTGAACAGGTCCAGCAGGAATTTGCTGAAGGTGTTTGTGTCCCGGCACTGGGGGTAAGTGGGGCAACCGCCTTTCTCTGGACACACCTCTTCCGGCCCGGGGCACACCGTCAGGAGGGACACTAGAGCTGGGGAGGAGATGGGAGACATGAGGAGATGAGGGAAGTTCTCTTCTGTTTGAACTGGTCATCAGACTGCTGAGAAGAAGAAGTGCTGAGTAGAGGACACTGTACCTGACGCATATCCAATCATGAAGAGCAGGTAGACCAGCAGAAACCGGAACAAATCTTTGAAGAGAATCTGAGAGCCAAAGAAGAAGGATAAATTGTGATCTGTCATCTAGTGTCCAAAGAAGTCCATATTCATTTCAAATTCAATGTGATGGATGAAAGAGTGAAGGAGTTGATACCTTCTGTATCATGATGCTGTAGGTGCCGGTGAGCTTCAGGCCTCTGGTGAAGTAGAGAGTGTTCATCCAGCCCAGGACCAACGCAAACACCATCACAGCCACATAGGCCTCGATACCCGACAGGTAGAGGGCCGCAGTCACTATCACCAGCAAAGAGTAGATGAAGCTAAAAAAATATAGAAGAGTTGGGCCGTGTTCATTTGCCCAAAATGGAAGAAAACAGACCGAAATGTACAAGATACACGTTGTACAATAATGAATACGACCCTGATGTTAATATTCCAGGAAACAGCAATAATGGGGCGGCAGGTAGCCTAGTGGTTAGAGCGTTGTACCAGTAACCAAAAGGTTGCTAGATCGAATCCCTGAGCTGACAAGATAAAAAAATCTGTTGTTCTGCTCCTGAACAAGGCAGTTAACCCACTGTTCTTAGGCCGTCATTGTAAATAAGAATTTGTTCTTAACTGACTTGCCTAGTTAAATAAAGGTTACAAATAATCATTCCTACCTACACGGGAATGGCATTTAACGGGCACACCATGTAGGCCCTCGCAGACGCAGCGCTAATGATGAAAACAAACATGCTTTGGAGCGGCGCTCGAACATCCTCCGCTCTTTGATGGGATCGTAGGTTTAATTAAAGAAGATGTAGACTATAAAACGTACCAGGGAAATGGAGGCTTTAATGTGGAATTAATTAGATGACTCAATTAAAAGAGGATGAGAAATAAGCCTTGTGTACCAGTCAGAGGGAGCTACAGAGGAGGTGGGGTGGGGGGGGGGGCTGGAGTCTTACTAGAGCAGTTGAAAGGATCCATTGACAAATAGGGAGTTCACCGGAGGGCATTTCTTCAGTAAGAGGTCCTTAATCTACAAAGCGGGAAGAGAGAGAGAGGAAATGATTGATTCAATGAATGTCAGAAAAGAACAAGATACAGGGGAGATCTAAGATTTATAGCAAAAGTGTATGTTTGTGTACACATTTCAAGGCATCTTTGAAAAAAGTTGTTTATTGTAGAGTCAACATTCAAAGCCGTCTGACTCTGATTGGACGCTTCAACCCGGAAGGAAAAACTCACGTTGGTGAGGAAGAAGAAGACTCCAGAGCACAGGGTGACAATCTCCCCTACCATACGCAGGTAGTCTGTGTTGGTGGTATAGGGGTACGGAGGCTGGGTGGGGACAAACAGAGTTAAAGCTTTGCTGGTGGTGACACCCATACTGTTTTCACAGTATACGTATAGTAATATAATAATAATTCCACTTGGCCAACACTTTCATACATTGTAAAATGCATACATTTTTAGTATTTGTATGCGAGTTGTTGGGCACATACGTACCATTCCCTCAGATGGGTGGTAGTAGGCCACCAGGGTGAAGATGATCATGGTCAACAGGTAGGACACAACACTGATGTAGAAGGTGACGGCAGCAAACTTCTGCCACTTGGCTCTCAGCAGCTCGTTGATGGGCTCCACAGCCAGCATCTCATGGCGATTCTGTGGACAGTGCAGGAAGACATGCAGTAATGGTAAGAAGAGAGTATGGTGTGAAAGAGACATCATCTTCCATCTTTCCTAGGACTATAATGGCTCTCCCTTTCTCTCAGTAAAACATCCATTGCAGATAGAAACACAGGTAGACCCTGTCTATCATGCCCCACCTCATATGCTTAGCCACAAAACATACACTGAAGACTTGAGTTAGCTCCCAGAGCTTTAAAGCTCAGGCTTTAGCTCAGCCGGGTGTCACGCACCTCAATGCGGCTGTTGTAGACCAGGATCTCTAGCACGGACACCTCCTCTCCACAGGTGTCCAGGGAGGAGAGGTCGTACAGGGAGGAGTACACGGGGCCGTACGCCCAGTCCTTAAACTTCCGCGAGAGGTGACGCGCCTCCTCGTTCTTGATCTCCCTGCGAATTATGTGCTGGAAAACCTGGGAGAAAATAATAATAAAAAAGTTTACCTTTTTTGTCTGTTTTATAATGGATGTGATTATATTTTTCTGTAAATAATACAATACCTAACCCCTTGAAGCGCTACGCAAAAGCATTCCCATTGGCATTGCTAATGTTACTCAAAATATCCCTTTAAGATTATAGTTCCACATACATGTGTTATACGTGTACGTTCTCAATCTCACCCCAATTTTTCCCAGTTTGGCCGCCATCATGAGGGGCGACATGCCGTCGTTGTTGAGCACGTCCTCAAGACTGCCTTCTGGGTAGAGCTTGGCACACTTGGTCAGCAGCAGGTCATACATCTTAGTGAGGAAGCGGGTGTTGTCCCGAGTGTTGTCGGCGATGTGCACCAGGGCGTGCAGCACAGTGTTGCCGCGTGAGTCCTGCCGTCGAAGGTCGGCTTTCTTGTGTGCGTTCTCGGTCAGGTAGTGTACTATGTTTGGCTGGTTGGTGCACGCTGCCAGCGACAGAGGCAGCTCACCTGGCCAAAGAGATACCGTCAGAGATATACAGCAACAAGCACATACATCAAAAAGATCCCCTTTTACAATGGAACCAATAGAAAAGTCCCAAATGTGCAAACCCCGCTGACCTGGCACTCAGGCAGTCTCGCTCCACTCCAGGAATTGATGCAAGTTCATGTGGAACAGCAAACCACTTTAAGCATGTCTTTGCAATGCTCCCTATACGTGGATCAAAGATTGGACTTAAATTCTTGCAACGAAAAGAGCCCAATTAGTACCACTTGTCTGAGGGAGTGGCCCATGTATTGAAACCAATGTGCCAAAAGCAGCTGCTGAAAACAAGCTGTTGCCATGGGTGACAGATTACCCTGTCACCTCACATGGGAAACGCTCCTCTTCATGGATTTGCACGGGTGCTCGTTGAGTGTTAGCATAGCGCTAAATCACATTAGCTGTCGCCTCTGCCAGGTTTCCTGTTCACCTCAGCACAAAGCTCCGTAGCGAATGACTCGCACTGTGCCACAGACACACCAGGATTTGGAAATGATTTGGGAATGACAGTCGCACATAGTGCAACTGGATATCATCCCTCGGGTGATGAGCATGGAATTGAATGCATTAATACATTAACAGTAGAGAATATTTTGGGTATATTTTTGCCTACTAAAATCTTCTCTCTTTCTACCTGTATCTCTTTCTCTGCCTCTCCCTCCATCTCCTTTATTGCACTTTCACATCCCTGAGCCAAGCCGAGCTGTAGGGTACTGCACAGGCCTGGTTACGTATCCACCATAGTTGCTGACACAGTGCTGGAAAGAACAATGTCAAGCAAGGAAACATATCCAAGCCAGCACAGTAGTGCAGTTCGGTTTGAAAGGATAGTGTGAAAAGGGTATTTGTTTGTTGAACTTGAGGCTGGAAGGTCTAGTTGAGGGAAATGGCATGTAGGCTAGTCTACTCTGGATATAGTGGAATGTTGGGTTCAGGGTTGAGAGTTTCAGGGATACTGTCCAATCAGCAGAGGGCAGTATGGAGGGAGTTTCATTTGGAGGCTTTCTGTTAATGTACTCTCGGCCAGCAACCTCGGTGAAGTCAGTAAAGCAGGGGCGACCCACCCAACGGAAGTGGAGTGAGTATGATTGCTTTTCTTCAACAGCAAGACACAGACACCTTTCACCAAACTGGTCAGAAATACTTGTTGAACTTGTGACATGTTTTCTTTTCATTTTTTGGAGATGACTACTAATAATTATAGTTTTGATGACTTCAGACTAGTTTTGGGTGGTTACAGTAGTTTACCATTGGCTCATCGAACTATCCTGACTGCGTTTGCCCAGCCCAAAACAGCAACGTAAAACAGCAACGTAAAAAGGGAAGGGTGGGCTCAAATGTCAGTTCATTTTACCATGGCAACTGAAAGCATTGTACAAGAGAAACTAAGCAATACCTTAGCTGTGATCCAGTACATATTTATTCCAAGTTATCCTACTGTGCAGCGATCCAGTCTTTATAGCCCAAACCTTTGGGCATGTACAATAAAGACTCACTGAGATAGCTAGAAAACCCCTTTTCAAGTGCATTAGTTAGACACACTGACATGACCTCACGATGTGGGGAACCAAGGGCCCCCTGTCATGTAAAACAACACACGTCTTTGAAAACCATGAGGAATAGAATATGACTTTACTAGTATTCGAAATACTGCCAACGTTCAATAATAGACTAGGAGGGCATGAATGTTACTATACATAGCACCAAATGGATACCTGAGAAGTCTCATGATGTGATTAAACCAAACTCCTGCACTGTACTGTCACTTTAAGCATATATAAAAGAGATCTTAAAATGCATATTTTTAGCTTTGCTATTCCTTAGGGTGCTTTTTAGTCATTCAGTTTTTATTGTTATTCTTATGTTTGCTGTGTAGTAAATATAAAAAAATATATTTTTTTATTTTAAGGACATTGTCTGAAACATTACATTCGATGTCTGAAATATGCTGTATAAATAAAGCATGATTTGATTTGATTAAGCTCCTGCTGACTGAGGACTTTGGTTCTTGGTATGGTAATAAATATTACCTCCTGAATCTGAATCTTACATAGTGCGATGAGGACCACAAAGAGCTTCAGTAGACAGTAGAATGGATCAGATCTGATTCTACCGTTGTGGTGTCTTACCAAAGTAGAAGTAGCCCCCCTCGTCCCTGGGTTGGAAGAAGCGTCCGCGGGCCTGGGCGTGTACGTCTGCCCCTTTCTCCACCAGCAGCTCCACATACTGCTTACAGCGCCTCTCGATGGCGATGTGGAGCGCCGTCTGGCCTGGCGACATGCAAATGAGTCAGTCAACACCAGTGGCGTTTCATGGATGCCAAGGGAAGCCAGGCTCCCCCAAAACATTGACCAATATATATATTTTTTAAACATTCAATACTTTATCTTTAGTCTCGCTGTGTTTCATTATTTTCCTTCAATTGCAAGAGGCTGAATGTATCTCACAGGAGAAAGAATCAGAGCGAGCGATACAGCGCCCCTATGTCTCTCTTCGTGTAGGCCATATATCTGATGCTGTCTGGTCCAAACGAGTATGACATTGTTGCCACCCATAGCATTGAAGACAAGGGAAGCCGGCGAGCATCTGGCATCCCTTGACCAAAAAATACAGTATAAAAGATTTGCCAATCAGCATTAAGCTAAACTGAGCGAGCTCAACTGTGAATGATCCTGAAGCACCAAAATAAAGTGTCAAGGGAATCCAGCTTGGATTTGGAGTCAATCCTATCAAATTCCATTGGAAGCACATGTCATTGACAGAAAAACTTGAATTGTTGCATCTCATTGTGTTGTTGTCCTACGGTGGCTAGCTAGCCAGCCAGCTAAAATTGTCCCTTTCCTAAATTAGCCATGGATGGAGATAGGGATTTGGTCTTGTGGTTTTACTTAATTCTCCGTACTGGCCAATGATTATAACGGCGATTCTGATCCAACTATTAATTCATACATTGTTGTGCCTCATGCCTGAGAGGATGGCAGTTCAATATGTACAGTTGAAGTCGGAAGTTTACATACACTTAGGTTGGAGTCATTAAAACTTGTTTTTCAACCACTCCACAAATTTCTTGTTAACAAACTATAGTTTTGGCAAGTCGGTTAGGACATCAACTTTGTGCATGACACAAGTCATTTTTCCAACAATTGTTTACAGACAGATTATTTCACTCACTGTATCACAATTCCAATGGGTCAGAAGTTTACATACACTAACTTGACTGTGCCTTTAAACAGCTTGGAACATTTCAGAAAGTGATGTCATGGCTTTAGAAGCTTCTGATAGGCTAATTGACATAATTTGTGTCAATTGGTGTACCTGTGGATGTATTTCAAGGCCTACCTTCAAACTCAGTGCCTCTTTGCTTGACATCATGGGAAAATCAAAAGAAATCAGCCAAGACCTCAGAAAAACAATTGCAGACCTCCACAAGTCTGGTTCATCCTTGGAAGCAATTTCCAAACACCTGGAGGTACCACGTTCATCTGTACAAATAATAGTACGCAAGTATAAACACCATGGGACCACGCAGCTGTCATACTACTCAGGAAGGAGATGCGTTCTGTCTCCTAGAGTTGAACGTACTTTGGTGGGAAAAGTGCAAATCAATCCCAGAATAACAGCAAAGGACCTTGTGAAGATGCTGGAGGAAACAGGTACAAAAGTATCTATATAGAAGAAAAAGAAACGCACACCTATTAAGGCGAGGTGCTGGCTGGCGGAGCAGAAAACTTGAAAATAAGGGAGAGCCGCACACTCTAGGAGCTCAGATGCAAAAATTGAATATTGAACGTTTCGACAGCCAAGCTGTCTTCATCAGGGTGAAGACAGCTTGGCTGCTTGGCTGTCGAAACGTTGGATATTACATTTTTGCATCTGAGCTCCTAGAGTGTGCGGCTCTCCCTTATTTACAAAAGTATCTATATCCACAGTAAAACGAGTCCTATATTGACATAACCTGAAAGGCCGCTCAGCAAGGAAGAAGCCACTGCTCCAAAACTGCCATAAAAAAGCCAGACTACGGTTTGCAACTGCACATGGGGACAAAGATCATACTTTTTGGAGAAATGTTCTCTGGTCTGATGAAACAAAAATAGAACTGTTTGGCCATAATGACCGTTGTTTGGAGGAAAAAGGGGGAGGCTTGCAAGCCGAAGAACACCATCCCAACCGTGAAGCACGGGGGTGGCAGAATCATGTTGTGGGGGTGCTTTGCTGCAGGAGGGACTGGTGCACTTCACAAAATAGATGGCAACATGAGGGAGGAAAATGATGTGGATATATTGAAGCAACATCTCAAGACATCAGTCATTAAGTTAAAGCTTGGTCGCAAATGGGTCTTCCAAATGGACAATGACCCCAAGCATACTTCCAAAGTTGTGGCAAAGTGGCTTAAGGACAGCAAAGTCAAGGTATTGGAGTGGCCATCACAAAGACCTCAATCCTATACAAAAGGTGTGGGCAGAACTGAAAAAGCATGTGCAAGCAAGGAGGCCTACAAACCTGACTCAGTTACACTATGTCAGAAGGAATGGGCCATAATTCACCCAACTTATTGTGAGATGCTTGTGGTAGGCTACCCAAAACATTTGACCCAAGTTAAACAATTTAAAGGCAATGCTACTGTCATGACGTTGCCCTCTTTGGGTACAGCGAGCACAGTTAAACCCCCCTCCCTCTGCACCAGGCCTTTTCTATGCACAGTCCCCCTACCTACCTCCCCCTACCCAGGCTGCTGTGGTCAGAAGGCGGTCGTAAATTCCAAAGGGAATGTCCTGCCTCACAGGCCACAGTTTTGAGACAGAATGGTTTCATAGAGAGACAAAGGAATTCTTCCACCTCACCGGACGGGGGTACCGAACGACATTTATGTTCTGGAGAAGGTATAAAAGATCGGTGAACAATCCAGCTACGAACTGGTCCGTGTGGTACAATTTTATGAAACTCATGAGAGACAATATTGCCATATTACCATAATAATGTTTATATAATAGCCTCAGCTATGAGACTTACATCTAAATGGTTGTATCAACTGAATGGATAAGGATAAACCTATTTGGAATAGGTTGAGATGATATGTACGGATGTTAATGTGAGAGAATTGTATTTCTGTTCAAAGCTTACCTAAGTCACCGGCACGCCCCCAGGGACACAGACAGGACAAGGCGTCATGTGACAGCCTTTTCTACGTTCAGTATATGAACCCCCACACAGGGTTTCTGTCTTTAGACCAGCTTACCTCGAGAAGAGAGGGCCAAGGTTTGACCATGCATTCCTCTACTGAACTTTAACCATACCACGTGGTTAAACTTTTAGATTATCGATACCGACAGAATAATAACAAGTCTTTGATATTAATTACTAGTCTGCAGCTAGAAATTTGGTATCATTGAAAGTGAAGACCGACGAAACACCCATTCTATAACGATATTAATGAATGTCGCTTTGAAAGATCCATTCTAACAGAGAGAGAGAGAGAACTCTCCAACAGAACCAAACTCTCCAACAAGGATCCCGACGACACACTGAGCGTAAATATATATATTGATTGCAATTGTTCCCGAATGAGTGAGCATTCATGTGCAAAGGATTAGCATATCAATTGTTAATATTTATCATATCTGTTGTGCCTTCTCAGCTGACCCTTATCACCCTTTGTTTAACAAGCCGCCATGCCGGTTTAGCCCACTAGGGCACATTACTCTACCATTTCTTTGTAACGATAACTACTGTTTGTATGCTTTCTGTGAATTACTTAGTTTAGTAAATAAATGATTTTAAGACAATTGATGTATGGATGACTTAGTGAAGACTGGGTTCGTGCAGATAACCAACAATTTACGACGTTTCGAATGAGACTGACGAGGTAAAGAATACATCATAAATCAGAAGACTCAGATCAGATATTATATCTGAAGTTATATTAGGAAAATTATAACTTTGTAATCTGACTATTTTCCTTGGTGCCCCGACCTCCTAGTTAATTACAGTTACACGATGAATCAGTTTAATCACGTAATAATAATTACAGAGAGTTATTTGATAAACATGTCATCAGGTTTAATGATGCCCAAAGACACGACACTACCAAATACTAATTGAGTGTATGTAAACTTCTGACCCACTGGCAATGTGATGAAAGAAATAAAAGCTGTAATAAATCATTCTCTCTACTATTATTCTGACATTTCACATTCTTAAAATAAAGTGGTGATCCTAACTGACCTAAGACAGGGAATTTTTACTAGGATTAAATGTCAGGAATTGTGAAAAACTGAGTTTAAATGTATTTGGCTAAGGTGTATGTAATCTTCCGACGTCCAACTGTAGCTAGATGTAGAAGTCAAATGTTAATTAGCTAACGTTTTCCATGAATGGAAGTTAGGCTAGTAAGAAAGCATTTGAGCCAGGTAGCCTAGGATAACAAAAACTAAAAGCATGTACTGTATGACAGAGTGATAAACCGTTTCGTCAACATGAAAGATAGGAGAATGGCATTGGCGTTTCTCTACAAGTAGGGTGAGTCAACATGTTTTTCTACTTGCATGAAAGCACACACACACACACACACACACACACACACACACACACACACACACACACACACACACACAGAAATCAGAACCATGGACAGCCATATCATATTTAGCTGACGTTGATTAGACTAAATTGTATATTTATATTTTTGGGGGTATGTTTTAGTTGTCACTGTATTAGACTAAGCAGAGGTGATTTGATGATGTTGAAATGTTGAAGTTGAAATGGTGCTGGAATAGTTGATGCAACTCTGGTCCAAAAATGTCAGAAACATGAACTTGCTTGGCCATACTCTAGGTCATGTACCTGTCTGTTACTGTACATGCAATATGCTTTGTGGACTTCAGCGATTGATATCCGGTTTTGTGATAAAACAAAGGTGTGTGTGGGGGGGGGGGGGTCAACACATAGGGTAAAGGGGACAAGTGGTCGAATTGGGATAATTAGATAATTTGGTCTCTCACTGCATAGTAGGCCACACATTTCAGGTACATGAGATCATAGACATACAATACCTGTGATAATATCCAATTAGAAGGATAGGATCTACTTCAATCTTAGTCAAACGATCCTACAGTACTGGGTCATGTTCATTAGTGCACGCAATAGAAAACTTTTAAAAACGTTTTGCAATGGAGACCAAAAGTGAGCATCTGTATTGGCCAAGTCCAGATAGTAGTCCCTCCCTGTTTCAGTTCATTTGGTGCCTAATGATCAGGACCGTGTTTTTAGTGAAGCGCTAATATGAGTAGAGACTGGTGATGTGCTGTTCAGGAATTTCCCATCACTAGTAGAGAGCTCACCTCTGTAGTAGACATCTCTGAAGGGCGTGTTGATGAAATCATGGAGGTTGACTGTCTGCTCTGCGATATTCATCAGCAGAGGGATGGTGTCATTCTGACCGTTGTACAGGTTCAGAAGGGCTTTAGGCAGGCACGTCTTACCTGTAGAAGGTTCTGGAAGAAAATAAAACAAAAAAAGGATGGTTATTAATGATACTCAGAGTGGACATGTACATTTCTGGGCATTAATGAAAAGTATTTTTTTTTTCAAAATGCTTTGCTGCAGCAAAGTGCATTGTTAATGTGAAAAACGTGTCAGGAATCCCACTTCCTGAGTCTGTTTTCTGCCTGAGCTGACTGTTTGTTGTTTTGGAGTCTGTTTCCTGAGGTTCCTGAACGCACCCTGTCTGGTTGCCAGGCGACGAAGCTAGGCGGGAGAACTCTTGATTACCCGCACCTGCATCTCATCAGCCATCTGCACACCTGGTCCTGATCATCACCTCTTCTCTTCATAAGCCCTGACCTGACATCCATTCCCTGCTGGATCATTAGCAATGAACAGTATGTTGTGTCAGCGTATCAGCCTCATGTTACCAGAGTTAGTTTTGTTGTTCTGTACTTTTTGCCGGTTACTCACCCCCGTTTACTCTGTCTACAGTCATCCTCCCGGAACATTCAACTCCCTTGCCTGGCTGCCGGTGGTTTCAGAGACATCATTGGAGCTGCCTATTCACTCTCATCAACTCACCTCCGCTGCCGCTCCGTCTTCTGGGTTCAGCTTTAGAGAATCGTGACAAAACTATCTTGCAACCAGGGTGACACCAAGCACCAAGTTCATAAGTGTCACGTCCTGACCAGTAAAGGGGTTATTTGTTATTATAGTTTGGTCAGGACGTGGCAGGGGGTATTTGTTTTATATGGTTCGGGGTGTGTGTGTATGTAGAGGGGTGTTTGGTTTATGTATTCCGGGGGTTTTTGTCATTGTTCTATGTTAGTGTATTTCTATGTTCTGTCTAGTCATTTCTATGTTTAGGTAATTGGGGTTGGGGCCTTCAATTGGAGGCAGCTGTCTATCGTTGCCTCTGATTGAAGGTCCTATAAATAGGAATGTGTTTGTCATGGGATTTGTGGGAGGTTGTTCTTTGCATAGCTGTGTGTTGCCTGCAAGACTCTTTGTCGTCCGTTCGTTTTTCTTGTTTTGTTTACAAGTGTTCTAATAAAGTTAATATGAGCACTCAACCCGCTGCGCCTTGGTCCATCCACTACGACGACCGTTACAGAACCTCCCACCAACCACGGAGCGGGCCCAGGAGGAGGAAGGATCCTGGGCCAGGGAGAAAAGGGAGTGGAGGACATTGTGGACATGGGAGGAGATAATGGCAGGGGACAAGACTCTGCCATGGAGACAGGTGGAGACAGCAAGAGAGGAATGGAAAAAGTGGAAGGAAGACCGGGACTGTTACAGGGGTACACGGTTGGCATTTAAGCCTGAAAGGCAGCCCCAATAAAACATTTTGGGGGGGGGGGGCACACGGTAGTTTGGCGGGGTCAGGATTAAGCCGCAAGCCAACTCCCCGTGCTTATTCGAGGCAGCCGGTCAGGTCTGGTCAGGTCCCGTGCGTTGAAGTGATGCGCACGGTGTCGAGGCCAAGCATTTACAGGCCGGTGCGCGCGGTGCCAGCTCCCCGCATTTGCCAGGGGGAAGTGGGCATCCAGCCAGTAAGGGTGGAGCCAGTACTGCGCTCGAGACCGCCAGTGTGCCTTCACGGTCCAGTGCGTCCTGTTCCCGCTCCTCGCACTAGCCGTGAGGTGCGTGTCTCCAGTCTGATACCTCCAGTACCAGCCCCACGCACCAGGCTTCCAGTGCGACAGCTCAGTCCAGTACGTCCTGTTCCCGCTCCTCGCACTAGCCTTGAGGTGCGTGTCTCCAGTCTGATACCTCCAGTACCAGCCCCACGCACCAGGCTTCCAGTGCGTCAGCCCAGTCCAGTACGTCCTGTTCCCGCTCCTCGCACTAGCCTTGAGGTGCGTGTCTCCAGTCTGATACCTCCAGTACAAGCCCCACGTACCAGATCTCCAGTGCGTCAGCCCAGTCCAATACGTCCTGCTCCTCGCACTAGCCCTGGGGTGCGTGTCTCCAGTCTGGTACCTCATTACCAGCACCACACACCAGGCTCCAGTGCGTCAGCCCAGTCCAGCTCATCCTGTCCCTGCTCCTCGTACTAGCCCTGTGGTGCGTGTCCTTAGTCTGGCGCATCCTAAGCCAGCCCCACGCACCAGGCCTTCCGGCAACAGTGCCTCGTCCAGAACTTCCGGCAACAGTGCCTCGTCCAGAACTTCCGGCAACAGTGCCTCGTCCAGAGCCTCCGGCGACAGTGCCCTGTAGAGAGACGGCCCACTGTCCGGAACCAAGAGAGCCGGCCCACTGTCTGGAACCAAGAGAGACGGCCCACTGTCTGGAACCAAGAGAGACGGCCCACTGTCCGGAACCTAGAGAGGTGGCCCACTGTCCGGAACCTAGAGAGGTGGCCCACTGTCCGAAACCTAGAGAGGTGGCCCACTGTCCGGAACCTAGAGAGGTGGCCCACTGTCCGGAACCTAGAGAGGTGGCCCACTGTCCGGAACCTAGAGAGGCGGCCTACAGTCCGGAACCGAGTGAGTCGGCCTACAGTCCGGAACCGAGTGAGTTGGCCTACAGTCCGGAGCTCCCAGTCGCCCTACAGTCCGGAGCTCCCAGAGTCCAGTCCAGGGTCTACAGTGACAGGCTTCACCCTCCCTTCCCTCCCTTTAGTTTAAGGGGTTTATTTTTGTAAGATTTGTTTTTGTTAGGTGCACCCGGGGTCTGCACCTTTGGGGGGGGGGGGGGTACTGTCACGTCCTGACCAGTAAAGGGATTATTTGTTATTATAGTTTGGTCAGGACATGGCAGGGGGTATTTGTTTTATATGGTTCGGGGTGTGTGTGTATGTAGAGGGGTGTTTGGTTTATGTATTCCGTTTTTTTTCTTCATTGTTCTATGTTAGTGTATTTCTATGTTCTGTCTAGTCATTTCTATGTTTAGGTAATTGGGGTTGGGGCCTTCAATTGGAGGCAGCTGTCTATCGTTGCCTCTGATTGAAGGTCCTATAAATAGGAATGTGTTTGTCATGGGATTTGTGGGAGGTTGTTCTTTGCATAGCTGTGTGTTGCCTGCAAGACTCTTTGTCGTCCGTTCGTTTTTCTTGTTTTGTTTACAAGTGTTCTAATAAAGTTAATATGAGCACTCAACCCGCTGCGCCTTGGTCCATCCACTACGACGACCGTTACAATAAGCAATAAGCTAGTAAACCATTTCTGAAATATGACCCTGACTGAGCAGTACATCCACTGTGAAGGAAATGTTTTTTCACTGTGCTGCAGTACAGTTGAACTTTATAATGCACAGAACTGTACATAGACATAAACACAACAAAGACATATTTGGTGTCACACCCTGATCTGTTTCACCTGTCCTTGTGATTGTCTCCCCCCCCCCATCCAGGTGTTGCTTATTATCCCTGGTGTATATATCCCTGTGTTTACTGTCTCTCTCTGCCAGTTTGTCTTGTTTGCCAAGTCAACCAGCGGTTTATCTTGCTCCCAGTTTTTCCCCAGTCTCTTTTGGTTCTAGTCCTCCTGGTTTTGATCCTTGCCTGTCCTGACTCCGAACATGCCTGCCTGACCATTCTGCCTGTTCTGTCTTCAAGCCTGCCTCTCCCCTTGTACTGTTTGGACTCAAATCTGGTTACTAAACCCCTGCCTGGCCTGACCTCGAGACTGCCCTTTGTCTGGTACTGTTTTGGTTTATGAACTCTCACCTGTCCCCAACCTACCTTTTGCCTACCCGGCACCTCCGTACCTTCGTACCTTCAGGCTCTGATCAGGCCCTACACCCAAACAAGGGCACTGCGTTCATCCACCTCTGGCCTGCTCGCCTCCCTACCTCTGAGGAAGCACAGTTCCCGCTCAGCCCAGTCAAAACTGTTCGCTGCTCTGGCACCCCAATGGTGGAACAAGCTCCCTCACGACGCCAGGACAGCGGAGTCAATCACCACCTTCCGGAGACACCTGAAACCCCACCTCTTTAAGGAATACCTGGGATAGGATAAAGTAATCCTTCTACCCCCCCCCCCCTAAAAGATTTAGATGCACTATTGTAAAGTGGTTGTCCCACTGGATATCATAAGGTGAATGCACCAATTTGTAAGTCGCTCTGGATAAGAGCGTCTGCTAAATGACTTAAATGTAAATGTAAATGTACCCCTTGGATTAATAAATATCGGAGCTCAAACATCTGCTTCCTGTGTCTGCATTTGGGTCTTGCCTTGTGTCCTTATATTTGGAGTTAGGACAACTTTTAGAATGTTGAATATTGTTCTAGACATTCAGTAACATAGCACTGTTTAAATGTTATTGGGGAGCTAACATGGCTACTATAGAATGTGGACGTGTAATGTAAATGCAGAAACTGCATTGCCCCAACTCTCTAAATGCATGGCTCTGGTTCCCAGTTGAGAGAAGGGGAAGAGGTTAAGGACACAAACACAAAATTAGAGGAAGTAAAGATCGGTGATAAATTGTTAGCGATAAGAAAGGGACGCTTGCGTGACTGAAAATGGAAACGCCTCAATCATGAAAAACAGAACTAAGTTGTCTGCTTCTGTTGTTGACTTTAGGGCTGAGTTTTTTTAGCTAGTCTGTCAAGCCCCCTCTAGTCCTTTTCTTCCCAGAGGAGAGAGTTTGCTCTGATTTCACTCTGTTATAAAGCCCCACCCCATACATACACAGCCAACAGGAAGCTGTCATTGGACACGCCACTGGCAAGACAAAACCTCGGCCATCCCAGTAGCTTCCTTCTCTCTACTGTTTGGAGCCAAAAACAACAGGGAAGAGAGGGGGGGATACTGATAGGACAGAATTGAACCCCAGGGGGAAGAAAGAGGTCTGTTTAGACATCTGTACTGAGTACCACTATACGAAGTCATGACAAAACTCCAGGATGACAAAAACTGAAGGTGTTAGTCACAGGGCTAAGTGGACTAAAAGGTAAGGCTTCCTCTTGAGTAAGACGATTGTAACCGAGGTGAAATGATTGAGACAAAATTCATATGCTATTTTAGTAGCTAAAATAGGACATCTTAAGCCCTCCCCTTCAGCACACTCTCTCTTTTCCTCTGTTCTTTCTGCCTTTGGCTGTGAAAGCTGACATATCTCCCGTCTCAAATGAGCCTATTTGGCACCAGAGGGCTCCACCCACCACTGGGATCATCTCACCTTTGAACTCCTCGTCGGTGAGCCTCTTGTCGTGACCCTGCAGGTACTCCAGCAGGCCTGAGAGGGCCTCTGGGTCGGCCTGTGACACGCCATCGAAGAGCAGCGTGCGGTTAAACTCTTTAATCACCTTGGGTGGATCTGAGCCTGTAGGGTCCACACCTTCATCGCAGGACATCTCAGTCTTACTGTGTAGGACCATAGACATACATACTTTACACTCACATACAGTACTAGTTTGGACACAACTAAAGTTTGGATACAACTACTCATTCAAGGGTTTTTATTTTTACTATTTTCTACATTGTAGAATAGCAGTGAAGACATCAAAACTATGAAATAACACATATGGAATCATGTAACCAAAAAAGTGTTAAACAACTCAAAATATATTTTATATTTGAGATTCTTCAAAGTAGCCACCCTTTGCCTTGACAGCTTTGCACAGTCTTGGCATGAGGTAGTCACCTGGAATGCATTTCAATTAACAGCTGTGCCTTCTTAAAAGTTAATTTGTGGAATTTCTTTCCTTAATGCATTTGAGCCAATTAGTTGTGTTGTGACAAGGTATGGCTGGTATACAGAAGACAGCCCTATTTGGTAAAAGACCAGGTCCATATTATGGCAAGAACACCTCAAATACGCAAAGAGAAATGACAGTTCATCATTACTTTAAGACGTGAATGTCAGTCAATCTGAAAAATGTGAAGAACTTTGAAAGTTTCTTCAAGTGCAGTCGTAAAAACCATCAAGCGCTATGATGAAACTAGCTCTCATGAGGCCTGGCACAGGAAAGGAAGACCCAGAGTTACCTCTGCTGCAGAGGATAAGTTCATTAGAGTTACCAGCCTCAGAAATTGCAGCCCAAATAAATGCTTCACAGAATTCAAGTAACAGACACATCTCAACATCAACTGTTCAGAGACTGCGTGAATCAGACCTTCATGGTCGAATTGCTGCAAAAAAACACTACTAAGGACACCAATAAGAAGAGGAGACTTGCTTGGGTCAAGAAACATGAGCAATGGACATTAAACTGGTGGAAATCTGTCCTTTGGTCTGATGAGTCCAAATTGGAGATTTTTGGTTCCAACCGCTGTCTTTTGTGAGACACAGAGTAGGTGAATGGATGATCTCCGCATGTGTGGTTCCCACCGTGAAGCATGGAGGATGAGGTGTGATGGTGTGGGGGTGCTTTGCTGGTGACACTGTCTGTGATTTATTTACAATTCAAGGCACACTTAACCAGTATGGCTTCCACAGCATTCTGCAATAATACGCCATCCCATCTAGTTTAGGCTTAGTGGAACTATCATTCATTTTTCAACAGGACAATGACAAAACACACCTCCAGGCTGTGTAAGGGCTATTTGACCAAGAAGGAGAGTGATGGAGTGCTGCATCAGATGACCGTCCTCCACAATCACCCGACCTCAACCCAATTGAGATGGTTTGGGATGAGTTGGACCACAGAGTGAAGGAAAAGCAGCCAACAAGTGCTCAGCACATTCTCAGCTTCCTCATGAAGCTGGTTCAGATAATGCCAAGAGTGTGCAAAGCTGTCATCAAGGCAAAGGTTGGCTACTTTGAAGAATCTCAAATATAACATATATTTTGATTTGTTTAACACTTTGTTGGTTACTACATGATTCCATATGTGTTATTTCATTGTTTTGATGTCTTCACTATTATTCTACAATGTAGAAAATAGTATAAATAAAGAAAAACCCTTGAATGAGTAGGTGTGTCCAAACTTTGACTGGTACTGTATAACACATACTTTAGGTGTTTATGTACACTGAGTGTACAAAATGTTAGAAACATCTGCTCTTTCCATGACATAGATTGACCAGCTGAATCCAGGTGAAAGCTATGATCCCTTATTGATGTCACCTTCTATCAGTGTAGATTAAGTGGAGGAGACAGTTTAAAGAAGGATGTTTAAGCCTTGAGACAATTGAGACATGGATTGTGTATGTGTGCCATTCAGAGGGTAAATGGGCAAGACAAATGATTTAAGTGCCTTTGAACAGGGTATGGTAGTAGGTGCCAGGCGCACATGTTTGTGTCAAGAACTGCAACGCTGCTGAGTTTTTCACACTCAAAAGTTTCCCGTGTGTATCAAGAATGTTCCACGACCCGAAGGGCAGCCAGCCAACTTGACACAATAGTGGGATGCATTGGATTCAATAAGAGCCAGCATCCCTGTGGAACGCTTTCGACACATTGTAGAGTCCATGTCCCGACGAATTGAGGCTGTTCTGAGGACAAAACGTTGGGGTGCAACTATTAGGAAGGTGTCCGTAATGTTTTGTACACAGTATATAGTTAGGTGAAAGACATTTGTATGAGGAACAACCTTGCCTGAAGACTCCCTGAGCTGATATATAGGCGTTAAACTCAAGGGGCTGACACAGTTTTGTGGTGTGCACGAGACCCGGGTTCGAACCCAGTAGGTTACATCTGTACCCCGGAATTGATCTACTATGCTTCTTCTAACTCTACGTGTTGTTTAACAATCTATGCCTCTGCATGAGCTCATGAACCCCTGTGGCCACCATAACAAGTACCTCCTCACCCTCGTAGGAGCTTCTTCCTGCCTTGCTTCTTGTTGTTGGTGTGACTGTAGGTACCATAGTCAAAGAGTGAGTCCATGGGGGCTTTCTTGGGGCCGGTCACCACGGGTGACTCATAGATGGTAGACTCCAGCAAGTCCACGGGGTTGGAGATGCCCTTCTTAAAGGCACCGTGGAACTTCATGCGGAGGTTCTGTCGGCCGTCCCCTGGCTGCAGCTGGCCTGGTCGGGCTAGATTCTGAGCAGGGTCCTGGGGCAGGTCCGGAGTTGACTGGGAGCCCTCCTCACTCTCAAACAGGTTGGCCAGCGTCAATAGATCAGAGTAGGTACTACTGGCATCAGGCTGTCCCTCTCCAATTCCACCTCCTCCTCCCCTCTCTGAGTCCAAGGACAGGGCAGCCTTGGTTACAGCCAAGGAAGGCGTGTCCTTCTCCGTCATGGCGGCGTGATACCTTCTCAGTAGAGTGGCAGCGGAGCGGCACTAAAACACATCACAGTAAAACATGCAGGTTATAACTACACATAGGTCAAAGACATAGGGGAGAAACAGTGATCCAAACATATCACTTGCATTTGGTCTCACTCAACTGTGAATGACCTGGGTTGTGAACATTAGGGCACGTTAGCTGAATTTGTTTGCCGCAGAAAACAAGAAGGTCCAGTTAGTCCCTCCCTGTTTCAGTCTGTTTTTTTCCATCTAGTTCTTCATGAACACAACCAACACAATGTGTGTTCTCTTGGGGTCCTGGGATCTATTCAGATGGACACTTAACCCCTCCGTACCTCATTCATCCCTTATATCGCACTGCGGTACTGTATTCTTCTTCAGGGGGAACTAGAAGTGACGCTGGAGCATGTAGGGGTCCTGTGTGAGCTAAAAACTAAATCTGTGTTAGACCAAAAACTGGCAGAGAGGGCAACTGGCATTAATACAGACTGGCAGGAAAGCATGACAGGGCACACTGATGAAAGAGAAGGGTGTTACAATGAGTAGAGGTTTTAGTCCACGGTCACTCCATGGACTTCTCCATTTGCCACTATGGGTGAAATGTGACTTGAGGTTGGTCTTCTGGTTACCAACTATTGCTGTGGACAAAACAAGTTTTATCCTGTGGGGGAATGATTGGAAACCCAAGTTAAGGTCTCTAGCCAAAATCAACCATACAGCTACATGTCTTGCAATTCCTAGAGGGAGCATGTCTTCTGTATCAGGCCTTTACTATGACACATCACCTTTTCTTTTCAGACACATGTACCTGCGCAGACATGCCCACACATACACACACACACCCAGGCCCAATGTTCCCTCTAAACTGTAGCCCCGAGACTGCCGCACAGCTCCTCTGGGGCTGCCACGCAGAAATATCAGCCTACAGAGAGAAGCACGAGATTGAACTTTCTGGAGCAGTGGTCACCAACCAGTCGATGGCGATCAACTGGTCGATCTCCAAGGTATTCCTAGTGGGTCGCCAAACATTTCTGTAAAAAAAACAGCGATGATAAAGTTATGAGTTCCTATTTTTTGTTTATTTGTCTCGGGCTGTTGACGGTACGTGCACCCGATTCAGCTGCCCTGTGCGCCGGGTAGGCAAACTGTTGCCATTTTGAACCATTTTATGTTTCTGAAGGTACAAAATCTACCTTGCCAGTGTACCCAGAGAGCAAATCAAGAGCACTATAAGTCTAACGCTGTCCAATCGTATATCTCAGATGACTGTGTATGCAGTAACGTAGCAGGCATATAAGGAAGCTACAGAAAAGTTGATAATGTGAGATTTCAAAATGTTTAAAACCATGCCTTGAGAGAGACTGTCAATGAGTACAGCAAAGAGATGGTATTTTTATAAGTGAGTTCATGTTTAAGTTCTTACTCAGCACTGTCAACACTTTGTATTCAACATGAAATGGGCGTTCTTCCTATTTCCACTCAGCAGTAATCAACAAGTAGGAAAGTGTATTTATAGGCGTTGTTATTATTAACAGCTTTGGTCTTTTTTATTATCAAGGAATATTTCACTTTCTCTGTTCATAGGAGTAACGACGTGATTTGGTGCATGAGGCAGAAGTAATGCGGTGCGACTCGTTTCGCCATCGGCTGGAAGATGTTCTCGCTTTTTGGTCAGAGTCAGTGGAAGACAGGGAAAGCAGAGGGTTGTTGAGAGGCGGACCCTCAGTCTGCTGCTCTCTCCCTCTGCTGAAACTGACCATCAGATGCAGGCACCATCAGCCCAGTAAAATAAAGATTTAAAAAACTTTATTTAAATGTATGCTCACTCAGCTGTACTTCACAAGTAATACAACAACGGATCTATTACCGATGTGATCAAATAGCCTACCTCAATTTTTTTTATCAAATGTAAAAAAATAAAAAAGAACAATAATGCATAGACAGGGCAATTCAAGCAAAGCCAATATGAGGTTATAATATATTGGGCCTATAGCTTACTGCACAAACCTGATTGCTACAGTACTGCTTTTAATTGTTTAATGTTGCATAGGCTTACATTTTTTAAGTCATGTTAGAAAAGATTCTGAGCGGTAGATCTCGGTTTGCATTTTGACTCAAAGTGATCTTGACTCAGAAAAGGTTGGTGACCGCTCTTCTAGAGTTTTCTCTGTTAGCACTATCAACGTTTCCCTTTACAGTGGCAATTGTAATCGAATCAATGCAATATTAGCTACTTTCAATGCAACAACCTGAAACAAAACGAACTATGCAAGAGATTGTGTTGTAGGCAGAACGCATCTGAGTAGGATTCTATTGCATTGACACGCACGACTCAGCCCATGCTCTACACAGACCGGTGCAGCATAAACAATCAGAGCTGCAGTAGACCTATATGCAAAAAGACTATTGCCATATATGGATCTGTGACATTTACTTTGAACTGGACTGTGTTTACAACATGAGCGATCGTGAGTAGATGCGCTTGTTTTGAGATCAAAGCGAGAGCTGCATGTAGCCACGTGTGCACATTTTGTTCATATCCTTTCCTAGTTAGTGAGTTATTAGCCCAGTTATAGATAATGTGTAGTCAGCAATAGGAGAGTGATTGCTTCCTATAAGAGCACAAAACGTATACATTTCTAGACATCTTCGAAAACTGAGTCAGGTAAAGAGCTTTTTCTTGTCTTAAAGGGGCATTGTTGTATTTTGAGACAGGTTTGAATAAGCTAAGTAGCCAATAGGCAGAGGGTAGCATAATTTATCTGATTCTCTGTAATAATGGTATGGGAATAATAATGCATTTTATTTTGTAAAGGGGTTTCTTGCATCAAACAACACAACAACATTTTCAGTCAAGGACAAGTGGATAAACAGGTTAATGTCAAGTTAGCATTTTTTTTTTTTAAGTCTCATGGAATATAGGCCTACATTGAACACCACACATTGGCTGCTACTGTAGGCTGAATGATAGAACAGCTATTTCTAATGTTAAAATGTTATAAGATGCATTTTCTCCGTTGTTGTTGATGGTAGGCCACTCTGGTAGAGCTACATTATGATCAAATAGCCACAGTAGTCTACTTGGCCACGGTTATAACTGTAACTTAAAGCGGGTACAGCCTCAGTGTTCACAATAACCGCTTGCTGGAAGTTGCACAGAATTTTCACAATGTTCAAGTTTGCTCTCAGCAGACCTGAAATTTGCTGAGTGCTGAAAAAATGAGAGGGAACATTGTCTAGGCCTATAGGCTACATTGAGGTTTTTCTTTCATTATTTTTAGGATATCTGGCATCAGTGAGTAAACCTAAGCTTCAAGGCCTAACTTTACACTAGCCAAATAGCCTACATCCCAATCGCCAAAAGCTTTGGGAATGGGCAGAAACAGTTATTGTTGATCCACGGAGGCAAAAAGGACAATGTCAGAGTTTAATTCAATAAGAGAAAAGCTGTGAATGGAGAGTTGAAAATAAAGAGAAGGGAGGGCCAGAAAAGTCATGTTTGGGAAAGATTTGGTGAAGTGGTAAAAGAGGATGATAGCAGTGCCTATGTTATATGTGATGGTTGTGAGGCGCTATACAAATTCGATAGTCACAAGACGGGGACTTCAAATAGACCTATGACATATTAAGGGAACTGTGGCCTACTGTTCAGATGGGTTAAATGGAAACTGAAATCTGGACACTGACTGTAGGTCTATAACCTCTCACATAGTCTTAATATTAACTCCTACAGAATTAAGCATTTCTTGCAGTAAATGTGATACACCAAATGTACATTTTGACTTGGGAACAGGAGTGGAAAAATATAATTAATTTTATCTACCATCTTGAGAGAATGCGTTAGACACCGTCTGTAGAGGTGCTATCTTTATCAGCATCATAAAAGCTGATAGTATTTCAAACACATAAAATATGCATCCAAACTGAACTGAAACCTTATCAGAAACATGTTGGGTCATGTTCACAGTTTTCTATTTCCTTACAACCGATCAAACTAATTAGGAAATTTTGCACAGAAAATCTTTCACATTTTTTGGGGTTATTGCTTTTTCTCCCGGGTCCCTAAATGTCTTTGCTCCACGAAAGAAACAGAGATAACAGAAAAAACTACCGATGTCAACTAGATTGAAGTATTCATTCAATCATGTATGGCATTATTCTGGTGAGCAAAGGTTTATTTAGTCTTCTAGGGCAACATATAATGACAGAAGAGAAGCTGCATGTATCTAATTAGACAACTGGACTAACAAATAGCCAGGGGAAAAGAATTATAAGCAGAAACATATCTACATTTGGCAAAAAACTATTCTGCACCTGTGGGAGATAAGCAGCTGTGCTGAAGTAGAAAAACATAAATACATTGGCTATAGGAAGAGAAGATGACACTAGTTCCAGATAAGGCAACAGGCCACTGTGGGTTGAATAGTGGCCTGACAACTAGACCTGAGTTCTGTAGATAAGGCCATGGTCAGACAGAGTGGCACAGAGGAAAGATGGCAGCAAAATGACCAAACATGAGCATGCGGTGCATGCATTATTTATGTACCACATGAGGGGGTTTCAGCCACCATTATGATATAGTCAGAAGCAGATATGGGCGTTATCCTTAAATATGGGCGCTATCCATCGGGTTGAAAGATAATGGTGGCAGAAGACCTAAGGCAAATGACTTCATTTACATAAGGGATGTGCCTATGCAATGTATGGATATAAAGGCAGAGCCGGGGCTTGAGGAAGGCAGTTGTTCCGCAGACCGGCTCGGCTTTGTTACTCTGTATTAAAGTCTATATTGAATTTACAACTTCTTGTAAGAGTGTTATATTTTTAAGACAATTTTCCACGACACACCCCGTTAGAAAATCGTTCCGCCTTCTCTGACTGTAGCCTACAGCACATTTTCTATATTACTGAGTTAGCATTGGGTGAAGACCTCAGATTTTCACTTCATCCATAGTCAGGAAGTTGCAGATGGGTTATTAGCAATCGCGGGCAGGTGCGGGTAAACAAACAGCTGTCCCGTGCACCACGCACGCACGCACACACACACACACACACACACACACACACACACAGCAATGCTAAGTCATCATTCTGGATTCTCCGGAAGTAGTCACCTTGTCTAGGCATGTCCTCTACAGGATCAATGTCCAGAAATTGGGACAGTTGCTACTCAATATGCGATATGTGACTAGAAGGGCATTGTAAATAACAGCCAACTTTCCGGGACATAGACATGTCTAAGTCATCATTCTGGATTCTTTACAATGTAGTCACCTTGTCTAGGCATGTCTTTTAACAGTGTTATACAGGTAACTGCCAAAGTAAAGGAAACACCAACAAAGTGCCTTTGGCCTACTGGGCCGTTGGGCCACCACGAGACACCAGAACAGCTCCAATGCGCCTTGGCATAGATTCTACTGTCTGGAACTCTATTGGAGGGATGCAACACCATTCTTCTACCAGAAATTCCATAATTTTGTTGATGGTGGTGGAAAACGCTGTCTCCGGCGCTGCTCCAGAATCTCTCATAATCGTTCAATTGGGTTGAGATCTGTTGACTGAGATATATATATATACACACACTTTAAACCCCCTATGCACCTTTGAGACCCTCTTTCAAAGTTACTGAGATGTCTTCTTCTAGCTATGGTAGCCAGAATAATGGGCAGCTGGGCATTTTTATACATGACCCTAAGCATGATGGGATGTTAATTGCTTAATTAACTCAGGTACCAGACTTGTGTGGAAGCACTTGCTTTCAATATACCCTAATTTACAGTACTCAAGTGTTACCTTTATTTTGGCTGTTAACTGTACATCATTGGTATAAACTACAAACAAACTGTAGCATGTCCTTGGTAGCATATTGTCTCTCTCTGACAGCACGTGGGGTTGACATGTAAACTAAGCAAAGCCAGACTCTTCCTCCGAGAGGAGCAACACAAACAGAGAAACGGGGGTCCAGTCAGGGAAAACAGAGGAGTGCATCCAGTCCACTCCAACACAGGATTATCAGGCTTCTCCACTCCAATGGACTTCTACTGTGGAGGGTAAAAGGACAACAGGACGAAGAGAGGCTTTCGTTGATAAACTCTCTAAACAGAGGGGTGACAAATGAATGAGTCATCCACCAGGCATTTGAGACCATTCTCTGGAGTTCAGATGAAGAATGAGTCCGAAAACAGGCTAATATTATTGTGTTCACACCATTGGAGGCTGCTGTCACTTTAAATCAGAGGACTGGCTCATTAATGCAATGGAATTGTATCAAACACATCATTCATACCGTTCCATTCATTCCATTCCCACCATTACTATGAGCCATCCTCCCTTCACACAAACCAACGTATTGGTAATAATAATGGCGAATGATTTGTGATGACATGTCAGCTGGGTCAGACTGAGGATAATTATCTCCCTAAAACCAAGTGACTTTCTTAATCCTCCTCATGGACTTAGTGCAGTGGTTCCCAACCTTTTTTGGTTGCTGTACCACCAAGTACATTTTGCTCTGTCAAGAGTACCTCTGAAGTACCCCCTCATGTGCATTTTACCAGTTAACCTATGGTCTAATGAGTCTTCTCAAGTACCCCCTGTGGATAGACCCCCCAGGGGTCCTAAATCAAATCAATTTTGTTGGTCACATACACATATTTAGCAGATGTTATTGCGGGTGCAGCGAAATGCTTAAGTTTCCAGCTCCAACAGTGCAGTAATATCTAATAATACACAGAAATCAAAAGAAATCAGCCAAGACCTCAGAAAATAAATTGTAGACCTCCACAAGTCTGGTTCATCCTTGGGAGCAATTTCCAAATGCCTGAAGCTACCACGTTCATCTGTACAAACAATCGTACGCAAGTATAAACACCATGGGACCACGCAGCCGTCATACCGCTCAGGAAGGAGACGTGTTCTGTCTCCTAGAGATGAACGTACTTTGGTTCCAAGTCTATGTACATAGGGCAGCAGCCTCTACGGTGCAGGGTTGAGTAACCAGGTGGTAACCGGCTAGTGACTAAGTTCAGGGCAGAGTACTGGGGAGAGGCCGTCTAGTGATGGCCTTGAGTTAGAAGCTGTTTTTCATTCTCTCTGTCCCAGCTTTGATGCACCTGTACTGACCTCGCCTTCTGGATGATAGAGGGACGAACAGGCCGTGGCTCAGGTGTTTCCCCAACCTAGTATCCCAGATTGGGAAACACTGATTTAGTGGATATGACCCAGACCACTGGGGAAGGCAAGGGTTCCGTCCGGGTGCAAATGGTTGTGGGAAAAGGGGATTTAGCCAAAACAGTTCCACTATTGTTTCAACAACAGCCCCCAACTCAACAATCGGTTTCACATTCCCATTGATGCATGCCTGACTGTCAGGTTTCACCATAACAATAGATTAATGAGCTGAGAAGATGTTCACAACCTCAATGTCTTAATGTTATAGTTTGGCTTCTTTGCCCAACTTTGAACAGAAAAGTTCCAATATGAAGCAATTAAAAGATGGTGTGGCATATATTCCAGCAAGAGTGTAAAT
This sequence comes from Salmo trutta, assembly GCF_901001165.1. NCBI lineage: Eukaryota > Metazoa > Chordata > Actinopteri > Salmoniformes > Salmonidae > Salmo > Salmo trutta. Next base: position 29,614,825 of record NC_042983.1, on the reverse strand, counting down.
ATTTGTATAAAATAAATTACTGAAAAATTGCTCTGATTTCTTAAAAATAATATTTTGTTAATAGGCCTAACTCATAATTACATGCCATGTCGTTGCGAAGATGGTCAATAGGATAAATATCTTCATAAAGTGTTCTTTTTTTCTCTTTAAAAAAACAACATTTTTAACACAAAATAGCCTAACCCCTGTTGAAAATAAGTGAACCCAAATGAGATAACGTTTTATGCTTACCTTGTCCTGTAATTAATGGACCTTTTGTGCAGTGTAGTTGTTTATTCTTAACAATAGGAAAAGTTCTAAAAAGTTTATGGATCGACTGCCTCCGGACTTCAGTAGGCTATAAAACTAACTACTTCTTTCTTCCAACTATTTGGGAGAAAAAGTGATCTGATTTCGCGTGTAGCCTAGTCCAATAATTATTCAGCCCCGCAAGCAGTGTGCCCAAGTACACTACAGCAGCCTCTGTCCTCTGGTTTCCACCAATCGGTTTCCATTTTCACGCATACAAGGTACGCCTGTGTTTGGGTGGGGACTAACCGGACTAACCGGTACAGGGACTACTCTTGAAGTGGCACTCCAGTCTCCTTTTCACCTTATTTCTGACCTTATTTACTTTAAAAAGGCACAACTCAATAGGTGACCGGGAGCGCTTTTCTTTGTTCTCCTCTATTGCTCCTTTATTGTTTCTGCAAGCAATGCTGAAGAGAACAACGACCTAAACAGCAAGCGGGAGACCAATGACATCACATCAGACCAGCAACTCCTTGAATTGCCTACTGCTTGATGTCTAAAAAACACAATTATGATCAAAACAATTTTTTTACCCATAAATGTGTGTAAATTACTGTATTTATACTCGGAATATTGTTTTCAGCAGGAAAAGTAAAAAAATAGCTGGAATGTCTCAGTCAGTCCAACAAGAGGACTCCACTTTGTTTTACTTCATTATGGTATTGTGGTGTTACTCTAAATTCAATGAATTGGCTAATCACATGCTGATACAGAAACAGCAATAAATCATCCTGACTACCACCAAAAAGTAACACAGTAGCACCCCCAAGTGGATAATAAGACAATTTGACCTGCTTTGTTCTGAGACGTGTAGCCTACTACAATTCCTAAAATCTCGTGTTTTTGAGCAGGCACCAGTGAATTTCACAAAGTATGTACAAAACATGTTATTAAAGTTGATATGGGCACACATTATTAATACCAAAATCAAATTTGATTGGTCATATACACATGGTTAGCAGATGTTAGTGTGAGTGTAGCAAAATGCTTGTGCTTCTAGTTAACAGTGCAGTAATATCTTACAAGTAATCTAACAATTCCCCCAAAAATACCTAATACACACAAATCTAACAAGTAATCTAAACATTCCCTAACAACTACCTAATACACACAAATCTAAAGGGATGAATGAGAATACAGTGGGGGAAAAAAGTATTTGATCCCCTGCTGATTTTGTACATTTGCCCACTGACAAAGAAATTATCAGTCTATAATTTTAATGGTAGGTTTATTTGAACAGTGACAGACAGAATAACAAAAAAATACAGAAAAACGCATGTCAAAAATGTTATAAAAGGATTTGCATTTTAATGAGGGAAATAAGTATTTGACCCCTCTGCAAAACATGACTTAGTACTTGGTGGCAAAACCCTTGTTGGCAATCACAGAGGTCAGACATTTCTTGTAGTTGGCCACCAGGTTTGCACACATCTCAGATGGGATTTTGTCCCACTCCTCTTTGCAGATCTTCTCCAAGTCATTAAGGTTTCGAGGCTGACGTTTGGCAACTCAAACCTTCAGCTCCCTCCACAGATTTTCTATGGGATTAAGGTGTGGAGACTGGCTAGGCCACTCCAGGACCTTAATGTACTTCTTCTTGAGCCACTCCTTTGTTGCCTTGGCCGTGTGTTTGGGTCATTGTCATGCTGGAATGCCCATCCACGACCCATTTTCAATGCCCTGGCTGAGGGAAGGAGGTTCTCACCCAAGATTTGACGGTACATGGCCCCGTCAAATGATGCGGTGATGTTGTCCTGTCCCCTTAGCAGAAAAACACCCCCAAAGCATAATGTTTCCACCTCCATGTTTGATGGTGGAGATGGTGTTGTTGGGGTCATAGGCAGCATTCCTCCTCCTCCAAACACGGCGAGTTGAGTTGATGCCAAAGAGCTCCATTTTGGTCTCATCTAACCACAACACTTTCACCCAGTTGTCCTCTGAATCATTCAGATGTTCATTGGCAAACTTCAGACGGGCATGTATAGGTATTCTTGAGCAGAGGGACCTTGCGGGCGCTGCAGGATTTCAGTCCTTCACGGCGTAGTGTGTTACCAATTGTTTTCTTGGTGACTATGGTCCCAGCTGCCTTGAGATCATTGACAAGATCCTCCTGTGTAGTTCTGGGCTGATTCCTCACCGTTCTCATGATCATTGCAACTCCACGAGGTGAGATCTTGCATGGAGCCCCAGGCCGAGGGATATTGACAGTTATTTTGTGTTTCTTCCATTTGCGAATAATCACACCAAATGTTGTCACCTACTCACCAAGCTGCTTGGCGATGGTCTTGTAGCCCATTCCAACCTTGTGTAGGTCTACAATCTAGTCCCTGATATCCTTGGAGAGCTCTTTGGTCTTGGCCATGGTGGAGAGTTTGGAATCTGATTGATTGATTGCTTCTGTGGACAGGTGTCTTTTTTACAGGTAACAAGCTGAGATTAGGAGCACTCCCTTTAAGAGTGTGCTCCTAATCTCAGCTCGTTACCTGTATAAAAGACACCTGGGAGCCAGAAATCTTTCTGATTGAGAGGGGGTCAAATACTTATTTCCCTCATTAAAATGCAAATCAATTTATAACATTTTTGACATGCATTTTTCTGGATATTTTTGTTGTTATTCTCTCACTGTTCAAATAAACCTACCATTAAAATTATAGACTGATCCTTTCTTTATCAGTGGGCAAACGAACAAAATCAGCAGGGGATCAAATACTTTTTCCCCCACTGTATGTACATATAAGTATATGGATGAACGATGGCTGAGCGGCATAGGCAAGGTGCAGTAGATGGTATAAAATACAGTATATACATGTGATACGAGTAATGCAAGATATGTAAACATTATTAAAGTGCCATTATTTAAAGTGACTAGTGATCCATTTATCAAAGTGTCCAGTGATTGGGTCTCAGTGTAGGCAGCAGCCTCTCTGAGTTAGTGATGGCTATTTAACAGTCTGATGGCCTTGAGATTGAAAAACAGCATCTATCTCTCAGTCCCAGCTTTGATGCACCTGTACTGACCTCGCCTTCTGGATGATAGCGGGGTGAACAGGCAGTGGCTCGGGTAGTTGTTGTCCTTGATCTGTTTGGCCTTCCTGTGACATCGAGTGCTGTAGGTGTCATGGAAGGCAGGTAGTTTGCCCCCGGTGATGCGTTGTGCAGACCGCACCAACATCTGGAGAGCCCTGCGGTTGAGATCGGTGCAGTTGCCGTACCAGGCTGTGATACAGCCTGACAGGATGCTCTCGATTGTGCATCTGTGAAGTTTGTCAGGGTTTTGGGTGACAGGCCAAATTTCTTCAGCCTCCTGAGGTTGAAGAGGCGCTGTTGCGCCTTCTTCACTACACTGCCTGTGTGGGTGGACCATTTCAGTTTGTCTGTGATGTGTACGCCCAGGAACTTAAAACTTTCCACCTTTTCCACTGCTGTCCCTTCGATATGGATAGGGGGGTGCTCCCTCTGCTGACACAATTTAATATAAAATTACAAACTGGTAATTTTTTTTTACAAATATTCATTTGCAATCTAAGATTAAAATAATGTATAATATCGTGCATAATTTATGCACGGCATTTGAATCCTTTTCATACACATTTCTCATGACAATCAAGTGATACCTACAAATTCATAACCAGAAAATGGAAACGAATCACTGACAATCAATTTTCAGTGCATTTAATTGTTGCTTGAAATTTACTATAATTCCATAGTGTTTTCATTACATTTTTTGACATACAGGCCACCAAACAAATAGGAATTCCCATAGGGCAAGGAAATCTGGAGGCACCGAATCGGTATTAGAAAGTCAATCAGAAGTAAAACTAAGAAATACCAAGGAAAGACGAGAACCATAATGAAGCAAGATAAACCCTCTACAATAAACCACAGGGGTGTGTTCATTACGGTACACTGTAATATGTTTCACAAGAGAAAAAAAAGTGTCTTATGAAAATCAAAAACAACTCAAGAGGCAGGCATCCTGTAAAGTTGCACTGTTGGACAAAGCCAGTGAGAGTTCACCCTCTCCCCTGTGTCAATGGCAGAAGGCACATTTAGGTTAACAATATTAGAGTGGCATATCTCTATACTCGCATGGCTTGATTCAGCCACTATAATTACACAAAATAAATCTGGTTTATTTTTCATAATGAACACTGCATCACAATGTAATTCACAATCAATCATATTTATGAAACAGCCTAAAATGAAATGTCACCATTTGGTGGATTGATTTCAATGTCACTTAACATGTAAAGGTTATAAAACATTTCCTTTCCAACACATTTTTAGAACACTTTAAAAGACACTTATTTGAAGCTTGAAACTTTTCAATCTTTTAAAACAAATCATCCCGACTTGACAGTTTACTCTTGCCGCTGCTTTGACTATACAAATATTAGTCTCCTGTGATATGACTGTTTCCGCAAGAGATTTGGTTTTGACTTCCTAAATGATTAGGTGAGATGACATTTGTATGACTACATCAATAATAAGGCATCTTTTATAAAATATAATCACGTTGATGTACCAATGGAATTAGATCTCAGCATTCATCTTGGTGTACATCTCATAGATGGTGGCAGTGAAGTTCACTAGAAATAGTCGTATTTTGTCCCAGCAATCCTTTTCCTTGACCTCTTGGACAGTGCCCTCAGGAAAGCAGCCTTGTAGGGGGGCTGCGAACACAGCTGCTTACAGTGGAAGATATTCAAGTAAAGTCAGTTCAAAAAGGCAGAGTTGTCAAAATCAAACAAAGTTGACTGTTAGATCTAAGAGACAGTGACATCACTTGAATGATGGCCACCACTAGCACAGCTATTTACCAAGTGATTTCAAATTGGCTAAACTATAACAGTTTCAGATAATGTGATAAACTGTCAATGGAGACGCAGTGTAATTAAAGCCGTAACCGAAAGCAATCATGCTATGATGAGGCGCTTACCTTGAAGAGCTTTTGCACTAACCACCCATGGTACTTCAGGGCCAGCTCATAAGCTTTGGTGCAATTGACCCGGATGAGGTTGTTTTCGTCCCTTCTCCCCATCCACCAGACTCTGCAGCAGGACCTGGATAAACCGGAGACCCCTAGTCAATGAAGAATGAGAAAAAATACAAATCACATATCAGACAGCAGGTACAGCTATAGACAGACTCAACGGTAACACTTAAAGCCTTCCGGTAGATTGGTTTATTACCTGTTAAAAGCAGGTATGAGGCATTATACTGTCTTATAATAAGGACTATATAAATATCCCTCTATTGAAATTTCAACTGAATTGAAATGTCTGGTACTTAATCAAGCTCATTATTAGATGCTAACGAGATGTTATAAGAGGTTTGTATGCTCATGACAAGTCTTATAATAACAGCATCCTAAAGTTTTACAGACTCAAGCTCCAAAAATAAAACATTTGTCTGACCTCTTCAGCCACATTAGTGCCAGGGTGGCTCCCACTTTGGGCCGGCCTGCTCCATACAGCTCCTTCTCTACCTCCAGGATTTGTTGGCGGGTCTTGAACCTGCTGGGTTGCTGTCATAAACCACCTTGATTTTCTAAAACAGGGATAGTAATATAGTTGTTCGTTTCTTTATGGCTCCAAGTTCACCAGTTTGCACTTTAACCATATGAAAAAGTTGATGTAGGCTACTTACTGTGATGTTCCCTGCGATGTCAGATTTAACTCGAGCAAAAACAATAGAGCCAAGGCAGTCTGTAGAGAGATTTAAAAATACCATGTTTGCCCATACTGGAAAAGTAACATTGTGCACAATTTACATGTCAGCTTTGTCTACATTCCCAAGAGCTAAGAGAAAGGGGTTAGGAAGAAAGAGAGAGGGGTTAGGGAGAAAGAGAGAAAGTACAGGAGAGAGGTAATGGAGAAGAAAAAAATGTTTGAATATGTTGGGCAAAACTTTCCCCCTGTAGTGTGGTGGTATTGCTCCTGTTTGAGATCTCTCCAAGGTACAAAGAGACGGATGATTTTATGGCTATACACTGAGTGTACAAGACATTAGGAATACCTGCTCTTTCCATGACAGACTGACCAGAGCTTTGATCCCTTATTGATGTCACTTGTTAAATCCACTTTAAAATCAGTGTAGATGAAGGGGGGAGACAGGTTAAAAAAAAATTTAAGCCTTGAGACAATTGAGACATGGATTATGTATGTGTGCCATTCAGAGGGTGAATGGGCAAGACAAAATATTTAAGTGCCTTTGAACGGGGTATGGTAGTAGGTGCACCAGTGAGTGTGTCAAGAGCTGTAACGCTGCTGGGTTTTTCACACTCAACAGTTTCCCATGTGTATCAACAATGGTCCAACACCCAGAGGACATCCAGCCAACTTCACACAACTGTGGGAAGCATTGGAGTCAACATGGGCCAGCATCCCTTTGGAACGCTTTCTACACCTTGTTGTCCATGCTCCGATGAATTGAGGCTGTGCCTAATGTTTTCTTACACTCAGTATTTCCTTTTCCTGTTGCAGAGGCCTAGGGCCAATGGGCCTAATTTTCTTAGCTATGAGAGAGTAGATTAGAACCCTTGCATTTGGCGTGATAGGTGGACCTACTGAAAGGGAGAACGCCAGACAGCGAGAGGGGGCTACCTGCTGTAGCCTTAAAAGGGCCATGTCTATATGTTTTATTGTCACATACACCAGATAGGTGCAGTGAAATGTGTTGTTTTACAGGGTCAACAATAGTAGTGCAGCGCTCCTGGTGCAAATTAGGATTAAGCACCATGCACAAGGGCACAGACAGATTTTTCACCTTGTCGGCTCGGGTATTCGAACCAGCGACCTAACGGTTACTGGCCCAACGCGCTAACGGTTACTGGCCCAACGCGCTAACGGTTACTGGCCCAACGCGCTAACGGTTACTGGCCCAACGCGCTAACGGTTACTGGCCCAACGCGCTAACTGCTAGGCTACCCGCTGCAGTAACAACGGGCCCCAACAATGCAGCCTAATAAGTCTGTATGCTTGGTCCAATATTTTTAGAGAGCCATGCGTGGCCAAAAAAAACTTTTTCTTTAGGCCTACAAGAAACGCATGGTTTGAGACAAACAGTATAGGAACATTCTGAGCAGCATCCTGATCATGTCCTTGAATGATTTTGATAGAAACTGGTAGGGATGACAGCAAACTCTTATTGAACTTTAAAAATCAACAAAATGCTAAATAATTCACTCTGCTCAGAGCACCTGACAGATGATTTCTGAAAGCCCTACCGAGACGCATTAAACTTTCAGTAGGTCCAACTATCACGCCAAATGCAAGGCTTCTATAATCTACTCTCACATAGCTAAGAAAATTAGGCCCATCATTGGCCCTAGGCCTCTGCAACAGGAAAAGAAAATGCACGGAGTGTAAAAAAAAAGCAACGTTAGGAACACCTTCCTAATATTGAGTTGCACCCCCCTTTGCCCTCAGAACAGCCTCAATTCGTCAGGACATGGACTACAAGGTGTCGAAAGCGTCCCACAGGCCTATGTTGACTCCAATGCTTCCCACAGTTGTTTCAAGTTGGCTGGATGTCCTTTGGGTGGTGGACCATTCTTGATACACACGGGAAACTGATGTGTGAAAAACCCAACAGCGTTGCAGTTCTTGACACACTCAAACCAGTGAGCCTGGCACCTACTACCATACCCCGTTCAAAGGCACTTAAATATTTTGTCTTGCCCATTCACAATCCATGTCTCAATTTTCTCAAAACTTAAAAATCTTTAACCTTTCTCCTCCCCTTCATCTACACTGATTGAAGTGGATTTAACAGGTGACATCAATAAGGGATCAAATATTTCACCTGGTCAGTCTGTCATGGAAAGAGCAGGTATTCCTAATGTCTTGTACACTCAGTGCATATCAGGGAACATCATCGGTCTATTTGTACATTGGAGAGATCCCAAAGGAGGACCAATACCACCACACTACAGGGGGAAAGTTTCGCACAGTTTTCTTCATCGCAAGGTGTAGACTAATTATTGTATAGTAACCTACCTAAGCACATTCGGTTTAAAGACTTCCAATGATCCAACTATTTATAAGAATATTCTTTGCTTAGCCTTTTCAAATAGGAGAATTATGTAAATATGTACCATATTTACATAAGTATCCAGACTCAAAATTGAGCTCAGATACATCCTGTTTCCATTGACCATCCTTGAGATGTTTCTACACCTGTGGTAAATTCAATTGACTGGACATGATTTGGAAAGGCACACACCTGTCTATATAAGGTCCCACAGTTGACTGTGGGACATGCATGCAAAAACCAAGCCATGAGGTCAAAGGAATTGTCCGTAGAGCCCTGAGACAGGATTGTGTCGAGGCACAGATCTGGGAAAGGTTGGAAAAAAATTCCGCAGCATTGAAGATCCCAAAGAACACAGTGGCCTCCATCATTCTTAAATGGAAGAAGTTTGGAACCACCAAGACTCTTCCTAGAGCTGGCCCCACAGCCAACTGAGCAATCGGGGAGAAGGGCCTGGGTCAGGGAGGTGAATCATAACATAATAATATGGAAATATAGAACTGGTGGGAAAACAAAGATTAGATTTTAGGCCAATCCTCCAAGATCTTTGAAATTCCAACATGATATGGGGCTAGTCACAACTCAATGTAGCAGTTATACATAATTGATTTGTGACCGAGCATAACATTAAAATAACACTAAATCCATTACACCATAATAAAATACATAAACAAATTAACCATACATATCCTGTGTCTTGAGTTGATGAGGTCAAAAGGAAAAAAGTTGGCCAAGAAATGTTAAGGTCAGTTTAAACAATGAGAATGAAATGGAAAGAGTAATATCAACACCAGGGTTCACAGGGGTTTCACATGGCTAATTCAATACCTTTGGTATATTAAAACAGGATGAAGCCACAAAAAGATGCCCCAATGCACCAGTCAGTGAATTGACAAGGGAAACTCAACACCGCGTTAATCAATTTCCACAACTTCAAATCGAGGCCAGTGAATTAAATTATGCAAGCAAAAAGTTTGAGTGCTTGATAAAGAGATAAGATCCAAAAAAGATTGTCCCTTGTTAGGCCTCCCGAGTAGCACAGCGATCTAAGGCACTGCATCGTAGTGCTCGAGGCATCACTACAGCCCCGGGTTCCATCCAAGGCTGTGTCACAGCCAGCCGTGACACCCATGATGCGATGCACAATTGGCCCAGCGTCATCCAGGTTAGGCCGGCCTGGATTTCCTTGTGCCATCGCGACTCGTTGTGGCGGGCCGGGTGCCTGCAAGCTGACTTCGGGCGGCAGTTGTACGGTGTTTACTCTGACACATTGGTGCGGCTGGCTTCCGGGTTAAGCGAGCAGTGTGTTAAGAAGCAGTGCGGCTGGGCAGGGTCGTGTTTCGGAGGATGCATGGCTCTCAACCTTCGCCTCTCTCAAGTCCGTACGGGAGTTGCAGCGATGGGACAAGACTAACTACCAATTGGAGAGAAAAAGGGGTAAAAAAAAAAGTTAAACAAATAAATTAGATTGTAAATCCCAAGCAAATAACTGCCTGAAGGGACAGAGGTGTTTTGACCGATCACTACTCACTTTCTGAAATCCCTCAGGCAAATCAGACTACTGATTAATGAAGCTAATGAAAGTCCCTTCTCTGGATACAGGAATGCCTCTCCGGACTCCTAGTATTGTCAGGTCAATCAAATGTTCATAACACTAACCTTGGATGCATGCAAAATATTCAGAGAAAAGCACATAACCTACTGACAAATTGATGGCCAACCACAATCTAATTATTCTGTTTTCATCCATGATGGGCTGTAGCAAATGGTGTGATACTTTGTAGCAATAAATGCAATAGGGTAACATGCAAGAGATTTTTGCAACAAAGTAGAGAGGAATGTGGGTGGTGGTCTATGCATAGGCTGTGGCTAGCCCAATATTGGCCTAAAGGAGCCTAACGATACTCCTTAGTCCAAGGACCTTACATGTTCTGTTTAAAGGGCGAATTGGCTCTCGAAGCCAAAATAGCTAAATACTCCATATAAAACGCATGGTTCTAGAAAACAAATAAATCCCTCTACTTTCATATGACATCAAAATTATTTCACAAATGCAAAACACACACACACTGTACATTATTTTAACCGGTTTTAACACAGCATGTTCAGGGGCGGAAATCCCAGGGGGGACGGGGGGGACACGACCCCCCCATCTTGGGAAAAATATGATTTGTCCCCCCCAATATATCACTGAAACATAACTATGTAATTTAAATATGAATAATACGCAATGAAAGCAATTGTGCTGATAATAGACACTTAATAGCGCGTTTTTAAGTTTCAAAAGATTGCAACCCCCCCACCCTTTGCCTCACAATGGTTTGATCCACTGCCACTTCCTTAGTTGGCAAGGTAACAGAGGGGTCGTGTCTACTGTCTGAAAGGCACTCAATGAAGAGGTTAATCTAACGTGAGGTTAATCTAACGTGAGGTTAATCTAGTCAATCGCGCACACACACTAGCTGAATATGCAGAGCTAGCGCTCAAATATTAACTATTAAGCTAGCTAGTACCTATTCCATTTATGTGGCGTCGTCAAATATGGAATCTTTGCTATCGTCAATTTATTCCAAGATCAGCATGCAGATGATGTAAGTTAGTGCTTCAAAGTCCCTGTGATAAGGTTAGCGAAAAACTGAAGTCCAAACTGAACAGAACTACACTCTCTTCTACAATTGTCAAAAATATATTTAATGGTCTCGTTGCAAAAGCTAAATTGTCGCAAGGGAACTTTTATTTATTTATTTTATTTCACCTTTATTTAACCCGGGTAGCAAAGATTATAGCAAACACCACTGAAACGGAATTGGTGCTCGCTAGCTTTGCAAATTCAGCTATTGTTGGAAGCCAGCCAATATGAAACAAACTATTAAAATTACAAAAGGTTGCAGCATATGTTGTGTAAATGGTGAACTCATACAGCTGTCAACTCTTGTCATTTTAATCCGTTTCACATTTGCTAGCTACCTTTTAGATCGAAGCCCAAATAGAATGATAGAAGATAAGATGATAGAAGCCCATCTCCTACTGTAAATAACCTACACACTGTGTGTGTGTGTGTGTGTGTGTAGCCAGCCAGCCAGGTAGAAAAATAAAAGACGGACATCAGAGTATTTTTCAGTACACCAAAACGCATAGTAAGAACCCTAGTAGCCTAATATCTCAAAGACTAGTTGATAAAATGTTCATAAGAAAGAAATTAAATTCTAATGGAAATGTTTCACAATGATGTCATTAGGCAGAGCAGGCAACAGTTGGCACACAGACAGCAGAGTTGGGGACAGATATGCAGGGACAGACTGGCAGAGACAGCGAGTCTCAGGTAAGTTTGTTGAGTCTTTGTTTGGCAACATTATGAAAGGTTCTACATTTTTTTGACTTGTAAAATAGGAACATAATTGGAAAATGCCATGGATACCCCCACTCTCAACTTAAACTGGTGACTGAACTAAGATTTGTTAAAGGCAATGGTATTGCTGTTGTGATTAGTTGTGTAGTTTTGGGTACCGGTAGTTAGGAGTACGGCAAACACCTTATTTCTTTGGTTCCTCAATATACATTTACCATATTACAATATAGGCTATGTGTTACAGCACTACTTTTGGTGTCCCCCTCAGGAATTGCTCTTGAGAAAATGTCATGTAATTGTCCCCTCCAAAGTTGATATCAGATTTTCGCCCCTGAGCATGTTTCAGTGACAACACCTTTGATGCATCTGTCTTCCGTTTACACACAGGTGTTCGGATCCTCAGATACTAATCAACACAGGTATTCCACTCAGTCTTGGTAAACAAGCACTGTAACGTTAATATATGGCGGTGTGGTAACCCTAACTGTATAAAGCTGTGTATCTATTCAATCTTTTTATTTTGTTTTATTATTTATCGCCGATATTAAAGATACAGTCCTTATGCTTCCAAAACAGTACCACAAGTGATGTGTGTTAATGTTCAATCAACGTGTGTTAACCAACTGCCGCGTGGCTCTTAAAACCTGTTGGGGCTAGGGGGCAGTATTTGCACGGCCGGATAAAAAACGTACCCGATTTAATCTGGTTACTACTCCTGCCCAGTAACTAGAATATGCATATAATTGTTTGATTTGGATAGAAAACACCCTAACGTTTCTAAAACTGTTTGAATGGTGTCTGTGAGTATAACAGAACTCATTTGGCAGGCCAAAACCTGATTAGATTCCAAACAGGAAGCGCTCTCTCTGACCATTTCATGGCCTTCTTGATCATCTCTAACCAAAACAGGGGATCTCTGGCATAACGTGACATTTTCTAACGCTCCCATAGGCTCTCAGAAGGCGCCAGAAAGCTGAATGGTGGCTTTGCAGGCCCTGGCTGAAAAACATTAGCGCATTTTGTAAGTGGTCGATCTGAGAACAATTAGACTGGAGGGGCGTGCCCGAGCCGACACCATGTTTACTTTCTCTCTCTTTGAACGAAAACAACCACTCCCGGTCGGAATATTATCGCTTTTTTACGAGAAAAATAGCATAACAATTGATTTTAAACAGCGGTTGACATGCTTCGAAGTACGGTAATGGAATATTTTGAAATGTTTTGTCACGAAACGCGTCGGGCGCGTCACCCTTCTTTACCCATCGGATAGTGTCTTGAACGCACGAACAAAACGCCGCTATTTGGATATAACTATGGATTATTTGAACCAAACCGACATTTGTTATTGAAGTAGAAGTCCTGGGAGTGCATTCTGACGAAGACAGCAAAGGTAATCAAACTTTTCTAATAGTAAATCGGAGTTTGGTGAGTACCACACTTGGTGGGTGTCAAAATAGCTAGCCTGTGATGGCCGGGCTATCTACTCAGAATATTGCAAAATGTGCTTTCACCGAAAAGCTATTTTAAAATCGGACATAGCGAGTGCATAAAGGAGTTCTGTATCTATAATTCTTAAAATAATTGTTATGTTTTTTGTGAACGTTTATCGTGAGTAATTTAGTAAATTCACCGGAAGTGTTCGGTGGGAATGCTAGTCACATGCTAATGTAAAAAGCTGGTTTTTGATATAAATATGAACTTGATTGAACAAAACATGCATGTATTGTATAACATAATGTCCTAGGATTGTCATCTGATGAAGATCAAAGGTTAGTGCTGCATTTAGCTGTGGTTTGGGTTTATGTGACATTATATGCTAGCTTGAAAAATGGGTGTCTGATTATTTCTGGCTGGGTACTCTGCTGACATAATCTAATGTTTTGCTTTCGTTGTAAAGCCTTTTTGAAATCGGACAGTGTGGTTAGATTAACGAGAGTCTTGTCTTTAAAATGGTGTAAAATAGTCATATGTTTGAGAAATTGAAGTAATAGCATTTCTAAGGTATTTGAATATCTCGCCACAGGATTACACTGGCTGTTGAGTAGGTGGGACGAGAGGTTTTAACAAAACTCGCCATACAGAAGACACCTTCGTCAAATGACTTATGTGTAATATAATGGCACGAAGTCATGATCAAGGGCTAGAATATAGCAAGCTAAAATCTGAGTTTGCAAACTACTTACCAAAGAATGGCAGAAGATATGACACCGACTACAAGAATGATCTAGTTTCCACTTGTTTATCGGCTGGAAGCTGTTTAAATGGGTGCTCCATAACAACAGTCATGGCCGGCTACACAAACACTGACAGTGAATTGTAAAACACGCATCTCCCACCAATGGTCTGAAAACTGCCTAGAAGCACAGCAGCTGACCAGGGGTGCGTTCAGTATGACAGAACGGTGGGCAACGTTGAATTCAACAGATACGGTACTGGAGGGGTGTAGGGCTATTCATTCTGCCAATTATGTTGCAAAACATTTCTTAAACGGAAGCAAATGAAACGGGGAGGGACCTACCTGAATTTGTTTTACATAATCTGTCGGTTTGCTCTGTTTGGTTCCTATAAGAGGTTAAATAGTAAACGGGTTTCCTTAATTAATGAATTCACCCCAGCTGATGACGTTGCGATTATGGTGGCCCAGAGGGCGATTACAGTATGGTGTGCTGCACGAGTTTTGCTATTTCAAATGGTCACAACGATATTGGTCAGGCCACAGCTTGCCACACCCACAAAACGGGAGCAAACGTACTTTTTTAACCTTTATTTAGAACACATTTTTATTTACAATGACGGCCTACGGGGAACAGTGGGTCAACTGCCTTGATTTGATTTGTTCAGGGGCATAATTACATATTTTTACCTTGTCAGCTCTGGGATTTGATCCAGCAACATTTTTTCTTTCAGTTACTTGCCCAACTCTAGGCTACCTGCCTGGGGTGTATTCATTAGTCGTATTCCGTTGCAAAACGTTTTGTCTGTTACACCACATGCTGAATGCCCATTTCAACAGGTGGGTATCAGTGCACCAATCATGTGACAGAGGCGGGACAACATTTTCATGGGTAGGCTAATCTGACAGCACTTTATACAAGCACAACATTTCAAACGGGTACATTAACTGATAAAGGCTGCCTTTTTAATTACTGAATTGGTCAGATGGTTGGGTACTATCTCCCAAGAAAGCTTTTGCGAGTTTCATCCCCGGTGGTTGCTTCATTGGTGTCAGAAGATGATTGACACTCGCTCTTGTGGCTATCGAAAGGGACTTGTGAAAGTGAAGTACAGGGATACCTGCAACTGTCTAGCAATCAACAATAAAATGTGGATACTGTAATCAAATTGAACTCATTGTGCACAATCTGTGCACTCTGTGACTTTTCATAGAGAAAGGAAGATAAAAACCTTGTAGGCTACTTCCGGTAAAATGTTCTTCTAAATCCTTGATTTAGCAGATACAGATGACAAAGGCCTACAATGATCTGGTTACTATTAAAGATTTAGCCATGTATAAATAATTTATCAGAGAATGATGTCTCCACTTTAGGCCCAGGCCTGCTCCCGATGCCCTTCTTTATGCAATGAGGAATCACAACCAGGTGACAGTGGGCAAGAAAAGATTTGCATACTGCCGTAAATGTACTGTGGCATGTTCGGATGAGTTGCCCCAGCCGTGACAAGAACCCAAGTCACTGCTACTGTCAGTCCAACACCATACCTGTTGTACTCATAAGTGTATACACTGCCTGCCCTTGTCTTCCAAAAGATTGTCCCATCCCACATTTCACTCTAACTTTAAGTCCTTTGATCGTGCTCCTGTGTTGGGGATTTGCTGTCGAAAACTACCCCGTACGTTTCTCCCGCTGAACCCTTTTAACTTGTTCTCGATGGCTGCAACCGAGGGTCATCCCTCTTCTGACATCAACGTAGCGAAGTCAGAGGGTTTATTCTAGGGTTGGGCGGTATCCATATTTTCATATCATCGTTGCACACAAGAATTGCACACAAGGGGCGCTATTTCTTAAAAAAATATTTTTTTTACAGTATTGAAAATCATACAATCAGTTTGTCTAAATACCATGGTATCCCAGTGAAGGCTGCTGAGAGGAAGACGGCTCATAATAATGGCTGGAATGGAGTCAATGGAATGGAAACAAATTCAATTTTATTTGTCACGTGCCGAATACAACAGGTGTAAACCTTACAGTGAAATGCTTACTTACAAGACCTAACCAACAATGCAGTTTATATATATATATATTTTAAATACCTTAAAAAAATAATAAGAAATAAAAGTTACAAATAATTAAAGAACAGCAGTAAAATAACGATAACAAGGCTATATACAGGGGGTAGCGGTACAGAGGCAATGTGTGGGGAAACCGGTTAGTCGAAGTAATTGAGGTAATATGTGCATGTAGGTAGCGTTATTAAAGTAACTATGCATAGATAATAACAGAGAGTAGCAGCAGTGTAAAAGAGGGAGGGCAATGCAAATAATCTGGGTAGCCATTTGACTAGATGTTCAGGTGTCTTATGGCTTGGGGGTAGAGGCTGTTTAGAAGCCTCTTGGACCTAGACTTTGGCGCTCCGGTACTGCTTGCCGTGCGGTAGCAGAGAGAACAGTCCATGACTAGGATGGCTGGAGGCAGGAATTCCAGGATCCAGTTGCAGAAGGAGGTGTTTAGTCCCAGGGTCCTTAGCTAAGTGATTAGCTATGAGGGGACTATGGTGTTGAACGCTGAGCTGTAGTCAATGAATAGTGTTCTCACATAGGTGTTCCTTTTGTCCAGGTGGCAAAGGGCAGTGTGGAGTGCAAGAGAAATTGCAACATCTGTGGATCTGTTAGGGCAATATACAAATTGGAGTGGGTCTTGGGTTTCAAGGAGAGTTGGTTTGAAGCCTTAGGTTGCTAAGAGAAGGACAAACTGAATTTTTCATGGAGGACTGGCTTGACGACACAATTGAACACACAATTTATTTTCATCATGAGCAAAAGCTATTGGTTTCTACCCAAAGAAAGAACATTTTGTGATCCATTTAAAAACAAGAGACCAGAAAAATTGATAAAATAATGTGGTGCCAGTAGCAGGAACAGCAGCATTTAGTGGGCAAAACCTGGCATTTTCACACAAATTTATGGTAAATAATGCAAGCAACTTCAGTTGCTAATTTCTCTAAACGGGGGAAAAACCATCACCAGATTAACACGAAATACATTACAAAGGAAGAAGAATCAATACTCCAAACCGCATCTTTATACTCCTTGTCAAACATAGAGAACTGATACTGTATACTGGTTGTTGGGGTGGTATTGGCATGGGGTGTGGGGGGTCTGTGGGTGGCTTTTGACTATTTTATTGGATTCCTTATGTCTACCCATTGTTAGGAAGAAATATGGTCCAAATCAGAGGTACTATATTTTTTGAACATTATACAAATTAAAATGGCTAATTTGGGTTCAAATAGCTTAATTTCTGAGAGATCAAATAAAATGTCAACAAAATAATGTTTCAGGAATGCTAATCTTGTCTGTTTCTAACTACAGAAATGATTTCAGAACAATCTGAGATGGTGGGTGTCAATCCTCTTTCTTGTGCTTTTTGAGGAGCAGTGGCGATTGTGTAGTGGCTTTGCATGCCAGCAAAGCCACAACACAACACTAAACAATAAATTACATTAATTGCACTATAGCGGTGACAAACGCTGCCCACAAACTGTTAGGGCCTACATAAAGCTATCCCAACAGCAGAGTCCCAACAGCACTCCCAAAACCTTACCACTGCTACACCTGGCTATCAGTGGAGCCTTGTCTGCCAGCGAAACAGTTCATTTACTGCCTTTTAAAAAAACATAGCTGATATGGCTGACTTGTTTAAACAAATGTGGTTTCTACTGACAATTGAGATGTACAAACTATGGCATAAGGGGACGACAAGCGGATAAGAGGCAATCCGTAATTTCGATTAAGACATTAATGAGCAAACTAGAATGGCCGTAGACAATATAACTATTTGTTCAGCACTTTTGAAATGTACAGCGACAGATTTCAGACATGGGCTGTTCTTACAGTGTACACCAAGCAGAACCGTAGGATAAATAAAGGGGGCAAATAAGCAGACAATGAAATCTCTTACAATATTCAATGACTACATTTCTCAAAAACAGGTTATAGGCTACATGTGCACCACCAAGTCAGAACAGTAGGCGAAATTAAGAGGTGAAAATAGACCAAATTATTAGGATGAGGTACATGGGCTACTAAGAGCTTACTATACAACATAAACTTAGTATTACTTTCTTAGCTACAGTATACATAATTCCCTGGCACTTTACATTTATGGAGCAGCATACAAGACATTTTTGGACTCACCTCATTGTGCTGTGCTCACTTGAACAAGGAGGTAGCGCTGCTGTCCTTCGTGGGCAAATTTTGTCATCAAACTTTGTCATCGAAGTCTGGCATTTTCTGGATTTATGGTGCATTCAAGACAACTGGGAACTCTGAGGAAAAAAAAGTTGAATCATGATGACGTCAGTGATCTTCAGGTCGTAGCTCTAGAAAGAGGCCAGAGTTCCCGATTTACAATTCAGAGTTGGATGAAAGTTCAAAACATATTTTCCCAGTCTTAGCTCGTTTTTCCAGAGTTCCCAGTTGTCTTGAACTCACAGTTAGCCACTGATTCCTTCCAAACCACTTTTTGTTGAATTTGCGATTTCCAACTTGTTGTGTAATGTTTATGTCCAATGGCCGATGAGCACCGATACATTTTATCTACAATGTCTCTTCATTATTTCTCTTCATATGACAAGGATTAAAAAGGATTTGCCAGTAGATTGTTGACTTGATTCATGATGATGACTGCTAATTAAGATATTGAAAGTATGATGATGTTGAAAGTATGATGTCCAATCAAAGGTACTGTAGATATAACGCGATTTGACGTCATTTTATGTGTGGCCAATGACCTTCAGCCTTTTTGGATGGGCACTTCTGATGTAACTCTATGGCAGCACCCAAGGGGCTAGAATGTTCTAAGTCTACCCTTAGACTTGGTGGTGACGTAGTGTCCATATGAGTGACAGAACACTGAGCTAATCACGGCGCAAAGCTCCATATTTTCTGCTGGCTTGCCCCCCCACCACAGAAAGCACTGAGCTAGGCCGAAACACCTGCATTTTGGAGCTCCCTTACTCAAGGAAACAAAAAGAGACCATGTTTGTACGTGGCTTTATTACCTCAATGATATACACTGCTCAAAAAAATAAAGGGAACACTTAAACAACACAATGTAACTCCAAGTCAATCACACTTCTGTGAAATCAAACTGTCCACTTAGGAAGCAACACTGATTGACAATAAATGTCACATGCTGTTGTGCAAATGGAATAGACAACAGGTGGAAATTATAGGCAATTAGCAAGACACCCCCAATAAAGGAGTGGTTCTGCAGGTGGGGACAACAGACCACTTCTCAGTTCCTATGCTTCCTGGCTGATGTTTTGGTCACTTTTGAATGCTGGCGGTGCTTTCACTCTAGTGGTAGCATGAGACGGAGTCTACAACCCACACAAGTGGCTCAGGTAGTGCAGCTCATCCAGGATGGCACATCAATGCGAGCTGTGGCAAGAAGGTTTGCTGTGTCTGTCAGCGTAGTGTCCAGAGCATGGAGGCGCTACCAGGAGACAGGTCAGTACATCAGGAGACGTGGAGGAGGTCATAGGAGGGCAACAACCCAGCAGCAGGACCGCTACCTCCGCCTTTGTGCAAGGAGGAGCAGGAGGAGCACTGCCAGAGCCCTGCAAAATGACCTCCAGCAGGCCACAAATGTGCATGTGTCTGCTCAAACGGTCAGAAACAGACTCCATGAGGGTGGTATGAGGGCCCGACGTCCACAGGTGGGGGTTGTGCTTACAGCCCAACACCGTGCAGGACGTTTGGCATTTGCCAGAGAACACCAAGATTGGCAAATTCGCCACTGGCGCCCTGTGCTCTTCACAGATGAAAGCAGGTTCACACTGAGCACATGTGACAGACGTGACAGAGTCTGGAGACGCCGTGGAGAACGTTCTGCTGCCTGCAACATCCTCCAGCATGACCGGTTTGGCAGTGGGTCAGTCATGGTGTGGGGTGGCATTTCTTTGGGGGGCCGCACAGCCCTCCATGTGCTCGCCAGAGGTAGAATGACTGCCATTAGGTTCCCGAGATGAGATCCTCAGACCCCTTGTGAGACCATATGCTGGTGCGGTTGGCCCTGGGTTCCTCCTAATGCAAGACAATACTTGACCTCATGTGGCTGGAGTGTGTCAGCAGTTCCTGCAAGAGGAAGGCATTGCTGCTATGGACTGGCCCGACCGTTCCCCAGACCTGAATCCAATTGAGCACATCTGGGACATCATGTCTCGCTCCATCCACCAACGCCACGTTGCACCACAGACTGTCCAGGAGTTGGCGGATGCTTTAGTCCAGGTCTGGGAGGAGATCCCTCAGGAGACCATCCGCCACCTCATCAGGAGCATGCCCAGGCGTTGTAGGGAGGTCATACAGGCACGTGGAGGCCACACACTACTGAGCCTAATTTTGACTTGTTTTAAGGACATTACATCAAAGTTGGATCAGCCTGTAGTGTGGTTTTCCACTTTAATTTTGAGTGTGACTCCAAATCCAGACCTCCATGGGTTGATAAATTGGATTTCCATTGATTATTTTTGTGTGATTTTGTTGTCAGCACATTCAACTATGTAAAGAAAAAAGTATTTAATAAGATTATTTCTTTCATTCAGATCTGGGATGTGTTGTTTAAGTGTTCCCTTTATTTTTTTGAGCAGTATATATACACAATTTTACATTGTTTGCAAACTGATATGTGACACGTATTAATGCCAAAATAACATCCAAAACGCATTGTATTTTAATTTTATGTTTTGCAAAAAATGTGGAGCTCAAAACAGGTTTACTAGTGTCAGTGGCTGGCAAAATACAATACAACCAGCTGGTCTAAAGCAAAAAAAGTGGAATTAAAAACATGGACCTGGGATGTAGTGCTGCTTGTATTCTTGGCATTCTTGGCATCCAGATAGCTGATGTTCTGAAAGAGCTGCAAAATTTGGATCCCTACAAATCAGCTGGGCTAGGCAATCTGGACCCTCTCTTTGTAAAATTATCCACCTAAATTTTTGCAACCCCTATTACTAGCCTATTCAACCTCTCTTTCGTATCGTCTGAGATCCCCAAAGCTTGGAAAGCTGCTGCGGTCATCCCCCTCTTAAAAGGGGGAGACACTCTAGACCGAAACTGTTATAGACCTATATCCATCCTGCCCTGCCTTTCTAAAATCTTTGAAAGCCAAGTTAACAAACAGATCACCGACCATTTCGAATCCCACCGTACCTTCTCCACTATGCAATCTGGTTTCCGAGCTGGTCATGGGTGCACCTCAGCCACGCTCAAGGTCCTAAACGATATCATAACCGCCACCGATAAAAGACAGTAGTGTGCAACCGTCTTCATCGATCTGCCCAAGGCTTTCGACTCTGTCAATCACCGCATTCTTATCGGCAGACTCAATAGCCTTAACTTCTCAAATGACTGCCTCACCTGGTTCACCAACTACTTCTCAGATAAAGTTCAGTGTGTCAAATCGGAGGGCTTGTTGTCCGGACCTCTGGCAGTATCTATGGGGGTGCCACAGAGTTCAATTCTCGGGCCGACTCTTTTCCCTGTATATATCAATGATGTCGCTCTTGCTGCTGGTGATTCTCTGATCCACCTCTATGCAGACGACACCATTTTGTATACATCTGGCCCTTCTTTGGACACTGTGCTAACAAACTTCCAAACGAGCTTCAACACCATACAACACTCTTTCCGTTGCCTCAACTGCTTTTAAATGCTAGTAAAACTAAGTGCATCCTCTTCAACCGATTGCTGCCCGCACCCTCCCGCCCGACTAGCATCACTACTCTGGACGGTTCTGACTTAGAATATGGGGACAACTACAAATACCTAGGTGTCTGGTTAGACTATAAACTCTCCTTCCAGACTCGCATTAAGCATCTCCAATCCAAAATTAAATCTAGAATCGGCTTCCTATTTCGCAACAAAGCATCCTTCACTCATGCTTCCAAACATACCCTCGTAAAACTGACTATCCTACCGATCCTTGACTTCGGCGATATGCCACAACAGTCTACTCAGCAAATTGGATGTAGTCTATCACTGTGCCATCCGTTTTGTCACCAAAGCCCCATATACTACCCACCACTGCGACCTGTATGCTCTCGTTGGCTGGCCCTCACTACATATGCCTCGCCAAACTCACTAGCTCCAGGTCATCTATAAGTCTTTGCTAGGTAAAGCCCCGCCTTATCTCAGCTCACTGGTCACAATAGCAACACCCACCTGTAGCATGCGCCCCAGCAGGTATATTTCCCTGGTCTTCCCCATAGCCAACCCCTTCCTTTGGCCGCCTTTCCTTCCAGTTCTCTGCTGCCAACGATTGGAACAAATTGCAAAAATCACTGAAGCTGTAGTCTTATATCTCCCTCTCTAACTTTAAGCATCAGCTGTCAGAGCAGCTTACCGATCACTGTACACAGCCAATCTGTGATTAGCACACACAACTACCTCATCCCCATATTATTACTTACCCTCTTGCTCTTTTGCACCCCAGTATCTCTTCTTGCACATCATCATCTGCACATCTATCACTCCAGTGTTAATGCTAAATTGTAATTATTTCACCTCTATGGCCTATTTATTGCCTACCTCCCTACTCTTCTACATTTGCACACTGTACATTGATTTTTCTATTTTTTCCTCTATTGTGTTATTGACTGTGCGTTTGTTTATGTGTAACTGTGTTGTTGTTTTTTCACACTGCTTTGCTTTATCTTGGTCAGGTCGCAGTTGTAAATGAGAACTTGTTCTCAACTGGCCTACCTGGTTAAATAAATGTGAAATAAAAATAAAATACCTTCATCAATTGCCAATCATTACAATGCCCTACTCATCGAGCTGTTTGACCCTTGTGATGCTCCGTAGTGTAACTAGGAAGTGATTTGGTTACTAAGCGAAACGGGAAGAGAAAGAAATCTAAGGATTTTCTCCAGCCGCAAACTAACATAACTTTGAAATTATATTTTGGAGAGGGAACGTTGACTGGTAAGCAATTTGATGCAAAACGTATTTTTGTAAAGACACATGTCGATTAGCACTTTCCGCTAGCTAACTTTTGTTAGGACTTTACTGATGGCGTCATCATATTTTGAATCTAGCTATTTACGCTATCTACTGTAGCTAGCAAGTAACGGCTTTTGTCTAACAGAAGCAGTTGGGTCCGTTTCTAAATAGGTAACTGAATAGAGTTTTCCCATCTAGATCTATATGGCTCTACCAACCCTCTCTGCCCACTGGCCGAGTCGAGTTCGTTCTCTGGAAAGACAGATGGTGCGGCAATGCCGGCAGCGGGAACAGGAGGCATGTTGGCGGCAGCAATGGGAGATGAACTCGAAGTACTACAGACAACAGAACGTTGTAAGCAGTAAGCAGGCACACTGGAGTTCTCGTCAATCATACCAGGAGAGGTAGGCCTAATTCTCAAGGGCTGTATTGTTCTTCCACTGTTTTGTTTGTACTTCGGAAACTGAAAATTGACTGAGATACTATGATGGGAATTAGGCTATAACTCATTTCATGCTTTAAAAAATGTCCTGATTCTCCAGTCCGATCTAGTATTGATCCAACTTTTCTTGTAGTGCAACAGTTCAACAATGATAACACCATCAGTAGATCTAATGGATGATACTTGAAAACCATTATCACTAGTTAATGGCTTATCTCCTTTCTCTCCCATCCATCAGTATGTCAGCATACCAAAAAGAGAGACTGAAAGAGGAGAAGGTGGTGAGTCTGGAGCAGCGCAGGGAGCGTCTCAGGATCCTGCTCCAGAAGGAGCGGGACCAGCTTGAGGCTGAGTTACGGGATGTTGTCCCTGACAGGAGCACACTGACTAGGCAACTGGTGGACAAGACCGAAGACCTCCGCTCAGGCCGAGAGGAACGAAGGAAGAAGGTATAGAGGCATCAACCTCATCCGGTTTATTCCTCAAAAACACATAAGATACACGAGCACTGAGCTGGCAGAACGCATGACCATTGACCTATGATTTTTGTTGTTTTACTATTCCACCACACAGCTAGCAGAAGAGCTGTTGAAGGAGCACTGGAAGAGAAACAACCCTGAGTTGCGGAAGGTTAGTTGCCGATTGTATCTGTCTTTTAATGAGAATTGGAGGTTTAGGATGCCATGAATAGCCCTTGACAGTTCATCACAACAACGAGTGTTTCTTATTGGACAAGTCCTTCCCGTTTCAGTCCATTTGGTGCGTAATGAACACAACACTGGTGACTAAGTGCTGTATGGTACATCTGAAGAGACCTGACAGTTTTTTTTTGTCAAGAAGTACACTTGATCTGGAAACCAAAGGGCTTGTGATGCAATTGTTCCATGTCTTTCTGTGAACCTGACTCCTGGATTGATGTCAGAGTACAAAATAAACCCCATGATATCCCTTCCCTTTAAGGTCAGGTTTATCAGTGTCAATGTCTCGTCTTTGTATCGAATCCTGATTGAACTGTTTGTGTCTACAGGTCGAGTCAACCTTACATAAAGATCATGTGGTGAGCCAATGGCAGACACAGACCTTGGTGAAAAAACAGGTATGCGCTCAATGCTACAGCCAGTATTACCTTTCTGTCACAGGGTTTAGTTCACTTCAGTTAGTGCGCTTTAACTCAGGGTTGAGTATTTAATTTCAAGATGGTCATTAGTATTTAAAGAGCATTCTTTCAACTGTGAGTACAGTATTCTTTTACGGAAATAAACTCTAATTAGACTACTCTTTTCTCAGGGTGCAAAATAAGACCTTCCTTAAATGTGTGGATATCCACAATGCTTTTTCAAAATAGACAAATAGCGTAGACATATCTTAAACTGATTCTCTATCATCGAAAGACAATGAAGTGGTAATCCAAAGTAATCCCTGCATTGAAACCTGCAGCACGATGAGGCAGCCCAGGAGGAGAAGAGGCGCTTTGAGAACGAATATGAGACGAGTCGACGGGAGGCACTGGAGAGGATGAAGCAGGCAGAGGAGAGAAGAAGAGGAGAGGACAGGGAGAGAGCCAAGGAGCTCCGCAAACAGATGGAAGAGCTCAAGCTCCGGGAGGAAGAGGTAAGCAAGCAGCTGTCGTTCAGTCTCTGGACACTTTAGTTCTGCAAAGGAGGAAAATGGTACTGTTAAACCATAGGAAGAAGCACCGTACATGGTGTAGTGCATTGAGTAAAGCAAGGCTATGGAGACCAGTCAGATGACATATTACTAATAATTTGTATCCATTTCAGAAAATTTGTCTTGCATCTCATCTCAAACTCAACAGCATCACCACATATACTGTATAAATACATACAACAATATAAATCACAAGCAAAATTTCAACAAAAACAACACGTGGATACAGTCCATGGGGTAAGCAACATTTCAGATTCATGGGGGTGGCGGGCAGTCATTTGTTTGATACTGGTGGGGACGAATGATTTCTGGTATTGGCAGCCTGTTGGTAAGACCTGGTAGTCCTGCATAAGCCTAATTTGGAATTGCACTGTAAATGCTGGTAGTGTGACTGAGCCCCTATGCTATCTCTGTTTCTCAGGCCAGGTGTCTGAAGAAGGAGCAGGAGGCCCTGCTGTCCCAGCGCTGGGAGGTGGAGAAGCTGGAGGAGGAGAGAAGGAAGGTGGAGGAGTGCCACAAGAAATCTGAAATGGGGTAAGTGACTCTCCGATTGGAAGAGTTCAGTCAAGGATGAAAACTATAAATAAACCATCTGGACTGAAAAACTGCCTCATGTCCAGTAGTTGTTGTTCTGTGGTTTGATCAAACTGTTTCCTTACTCAGGCGATTCTTGACCCGCCAGTACCGCACCCAACTGAAGAGGAGAGCCCAGCAGGTGCAGGAGGAGCTGGTTTGTCCGCTTGTGTTTTTAATTGCTCAGCTGTATGTGAATTGACACACCCTTCACTGCTTGCAATGCCTGTGTTGTTCACCAGGAGGCGGACCGCAAGATTCTGGCAGTCCTGCTGGAGGGGGAGCAGGAGGACCAGCGTCTGGAAAGTGTGCGGCGGGAGAGGGCAGTGGCGGATGCTGCCTGGATGAAGCACGTCATTGAGGAGCAGCTCCAGCTGGAGAGGGAGAGGGAGGCAGAGTTTGACGTCCTGTACCGGTCAGTAGAACCAATACTATCATGACTCCCCCTGCCAGTCTAGGTCTGACTATGGGGTGGAGATCTGCGTTTGTATTGCAAAGTTAAATTATTGGTCTTGTCTTGTCAGGGAGGAGGCCCAGCGTGTTTGGGAGAAGCGGGAGGCGGAGTGGGAGAAGGAGAGGAGAGCCAGGGAGAGGCTTATGCAGGAGGTGAGTGGGCCTGAGGGGAAGGGAGGGTAGGACATGAGCAACACACCAAAGAGTGCGAAGCTTGCGTCTTTGTATCTACAGAAGACTAGAGAATCCAAGCGTCTCCTTTTCTCCCTGGAAGGTTCTGGCAGGCAGACAGCTGCAGCTGGATGTCAAGATGCAGGAGAACCGTCAGGCTCAGGAGGAGTCTCTGAGGAGGCGCGAGGAGCTGATCGAAGAGCTAGAGCTGGAGCGGCAGACCAGACGCCAAGAGAGGGAGGAGGACGAGGGTCACAGGACGGCTCGGATGCAGGAGATCAATGCACAGGTTGGTGGTGGCCTTCAAACTCCAATTCTAAAAGGATGTATGAAAGGCCTTGAACAGCCTGTGTTGACCTGGGTCAGTTGTTGACCTGGGCTAGAGGATGAAGCTGTCTAATGTGGCTCATTGTTCTCTCTCCCCTGCAGGTGGAGCAGCGGCGTCGGGAGCAGTGGGAAGAGCAGCGACGGAGGGAGCAGATGGAGGAGGTAGAGAGGGAGGCCCTGAGGCTGCAGGAGGAGGAGCTGAGGCTGGAGACTCATAGAATGGCCCAGCAGGGCTACCAGGACAAGGTACTGAACCACGATCCTGTTCACACAATATCAACATTTTTACCTGGCAGCTATACAGATAACAATTCATTTGGAAAATATACTGAACAAAAATAGAAACGCAACATGCAACAATTTCAAACATTTTACTAAGTTTCAGTATATACAGTATCTCACAGAAGTGAGTACACCCCTCACATTTTTGTAAATATTTGAGTATATCTTTTCTTCAGTGTTGTCACATGAAATGACACTTTGCTACAATGTAAAGTAGTGAGTTTACAGCTTGTATAACAGTGTAAATTTGCTGTCCCCTCAAAATAACACAACACACAGCCATTACTGTCTAAACCGCTGGCAACAAAAGTGAGTACACCCCTAAGTGAAAATGTCCAAATTGGGCCCAATTAGCCATTTTCCCTCCCCGGTGTCATGTGACTCGTTAGTGTTACAAGGTCTCAGGTGTGAATGGGGAGCAGGTGTGTTAAATTTGGTGTCATCGCTCTCACACCCCCTCATACTGACTGGTCACTGGAAGTTCAACATGGCACCTCATGGCAAAGAATTCTCTGAAGATCTGAAAAAAAGAATTGTTGCTTTACATAAAGATGGCCTGGGCTATAAGGAGATTGCCAAGACCCTGAAACTGAGCTGCAGCACGGTGGCCAAGACCATACAGCGGTTTAACAGGACAGGTTCCACTCAGAATAGGCCTCACCATGGTCGACCAAAGAAGTTGAGTGCACGTGCTCAGCGTCATATCCAGAGGTTGTCTTTGGGAAATAGACGTATGAGTGCTGCCAGCATTGCTGCAGAGGTTGAAGGGGTGGGGTTCAGCCTGTCAGTGCTCAGACCATACGTCACACAGTGCATCAAATTGGTCTGCATGGCTGTCGTCCCAGAAGGAAGCCTCTTCTAAAGATGATGCACAAGAAAGCCCGCAAACAGTTTGCTGAAGACAAGCAGACTAAGGACATGGATTACTGGAACCATGTCCTGTGGTCTGATGAGACCAAGATAAACTTATTTGGTTCAGATGGTGTCAAGCGTGTGTGGTGGCAACCAGGTGAGGAGTACAAAGACAAGTGTGTCTTGCCTACAGTCAAGCATGGTGGTGGGAGTGTCACGGTCTGGGGCTGCATGAGTGCTGCCGGCACTGGGGAGCTACAGTTCATTGAGGGAACCATGAATGCCAACATGTACTGTGACATACTGAAGCAGAGCATGATCCCCTCCCTTCGGAGACTGGGCCACAGGGCAGTATTCCAACATGATAACGACCCCAAACACACCTCCAAGACGACCACTGCCTTGCTAAAGAAGCTGAGGGTAAAGGTGATGGACTGGCCAAGCATGTCTCCAGACCTAAACCCTATTGAGCATCTGTGGGGCATGCTCAAACGGAAGGTGGAGGAGTGCAAGGTCTCTAACATCCACCAGCTCCGTGATGTCGTCATGGAGGAGTGGAAGAGGACTCTAGTGGTAACCTGTGAAGCTCTGGTGAACTCCATGCCCAAGAGGGTTAAGGCAGTGCTGGAAAATGATGGTGGCCACACAAAATATTGACACTTTGGGCCCAATTTGGATATTTTCACTTAGGGGTGTACTCACTTTTGTTGCCACCGGTTTAGACATTAATGGCTGTGTGTTGTGTTATTTTGAGGGGACAGCAAATGTACACTGTTATACAAGCTGTACACTCACTACTTTACATTGTAGCAAAGTGTCATTTCTTCAGTGTTGTCACATAAAAGATATACTCAAATATTTACAAAAATGTGAGGGGTGTACTCACTTTTGTGAGATACTGTATATGGAAATCAGTAAATTGGAATACATTCATTAGACCTGAATCTATGGATTTCACATGACTGGGAATACAGATATGAATCTGATGGTCACAGATGCAGTACTTTAAAATTATAGGGGTGTGGATCAGAAAACCAGTCTATCTGGTGTGACCACCATTTGCCTCATGCAGTGCAACACATCTCCTTCGCATAGAGTTGATTGGGCTGTTGATTGTGGCCTGTGGAATGTTTTCCCACTTCTCTTCAATGCCTTTGCAAAGTTGCTGGATATTGGTGGGAACTGCAACAGGCTGTTGTCGTGTCTTGGCTATTATTAATGTTATGACGATTGTTTTATCAAATCAATTAACTATGTTTAATTATTACATTGATTCAATTAATCATCACAACCATTAACTCATTAGCAATCTTGGGGCACCACAGAAAAAGTTTATTTAACGAGTTACCGTTTTCCGAATGAACTCTTAAAGATATAAAGATCTCTTACATTTCAGTGACTCAGTCATTAATTAATTGTTACCTTCTATCAGTCTCATTCTGAACGTTGACTTCAAATCTGCACAAACCCTAGTCTCCATGATGAATCAGCGATTAGTAAATAAATATACCAATTTGTGTAACTAAATAATCACACAGAATTACATAAACACACACACAGTATAGTTATTGGTTACTAACACAATGCAATGAAAGGTCCCTAGTGGACTAAACCGATATGATGGCTTGTTACACAAAATGAAAAGGGAGGGGAATGTAAGAAAGAGTGGGAGAAAAGACAAAGGACTTCACTATTGTACATACAGCTGATAACTATGCCTATTTGAAAACAATTGCAATGTACATATTTACGATTGTATGCCTTTGTTGTCTCTGTGTTAATCACCGGTCCATTTTCTGAAGTCAGTTGACAGAAATTCTCTGGTTGTCCACCAGAGGTCCCCATGTCCTTTGTAGTCGTAGCTTGTTCAGCAGCTCTGTTCCTTAGAATAGAGTGGTGAGAGGAAATTGTTCTTTGTCTCTCGTCTTCGGTCGAGTTTCCTAGACTATTTTACATATACAGAGCAGACTGTGAATGTGTAGTATTTAGTTTTGTAGATTTCTTAACCATTTGTAACATATTCCGCTGGCGCTGCACGTAGCTGGTCTATAGTCTAAACATTCGAGACGTCCGGTTCACGCCTGCTTGGTCTTTTTAAAATATTTTTTATTTAACCTTTATTTAACTAGGCAAGTCAGTTAAAAACAAATTCTTATTTACAATGATGGCCTAGGAACAGTGGGTTAAAACTGCCTTGTTCAGGGGTCTCTTGTCTAACCATTTCAACATGTAGCCACAGCTCCATGCTCTCTGGTCTTGTAGAGATTTTCTTCTCTGTTAAAAGTTTGAGTTTCTAGCCATTCCGTACCTTTCAGCTCACACTGTCGGTCTCGCTGGCCTAATGTACATTTTGTCACGAGTCCTATTTCAGCACTCGAGGGGTAATGTCTTTGCTCACGTGGGTGTGGTGACTGAGTGGTTGACTTCCTATGAAAAACAATTCTCTCATTTAGAAGGCTAACATCACATTACATCTTCCCACAAATAGTTTCATATTTCTGGTAGCTATGATCCTCACCCAAAAGGGCAAGTCATGACACTGTCGTACACGTCGATCCAGAGCATCTCAAACAGCTCAATTTGTGACATGTCTGGTGAGTATGCAGGCCATGGAAGAACTGGGACATTTTCAGCTTCTAGGAATTGTGTACAGATCCTTGCGACATGGGGCCGTGCATTATCATGCTGAAACATGAAGTGATGGCGGCGGATGAATGCAATTGTGTTCGTTGTCCGTAGCTTATGCCTGCCCATACCATATCCCCACCACCACCATGGGGCATTCTGTTCACACAACGCCATACACGTGGTCTGCAGTTGAGGCTGGTTGGACGTACTGCCAAATTCTCTCAATTGACATTGGAGGCTTATGGTAGAGAAATTGTCATTAAATCTTCTGTAACAGCTCTGGTGGACATTCCTGCAGTCACAGCATGACAATTGCACGCTCCATCAACTTGAGACATCTGTGGCATTGTGTTGTGTGACAACCACTATTTTGTGTAAATATCATGCTGTTTAATCAGCTTCTTGATATGCCACACCTATCAGGTGGATGGATTATCTTGTCAAAGGAGAAATTTGTGCGCAAAATCTGAGAGACGCTTTTGTGCATATGGAAAATTCTAGCATCTTTTATTTCAGCTCATGAAACATGGGACCAACACTTTACATGTTGCATTTATATTTTTGTTCAGTGTATAAGCCTATTGCGGTTAATTTGGATTGATATCTTACCATGTTTGCTCTTAATTGCTAAAGCACTTGATTAGTTTTGTCCCATATTCATACAGTCTTCCTCTCATAGATTCGTAGCAGACCCCGATCAGCCTGGACATGACGATCCTGTGAGGCCAAAAAAGACACAGCACAATCATGTTTTTATACACATTTGTACAAAATGTTAATCCTAATGAGTTTAAAATGTATCAAGTATTCCAACACCATGCTCGTCAGTTGCAGAAAGTGGTTGTAGAGTTTGTTACAAAATGGTGTGTAAGAGATAGCATTACAATCTTGGGTTTTATGTTTATATACTCTTTATGATTTAATTGTGAATTTTTTCATTAAAATAAATCACTTCTTTGCACGTTTTTCTGCTCTCATGGACGAAGCGCATCACACAAGAATATAACAAACAATTACTTGGTCATTAATAGACATAATAACCACATTATCACAAATACAACATGAGAAGGTTCATTCTGAATTACTTTTATATAAAAAAATGTTTTTTTAAAAACACTGCATCTATGATAACTGCAGGACTGACACCTATTGAAAGTCCATTCAGAACAAGAGAAGCACAGAGGGACATTTCCTTGATCACATTTCAAGTACATTATAACACAGCTCTGAACCATCTGCTAATAATGACGACCATCCGCTGGCAGAATTGTAGAGGAGATATTTACTGGGGATATCTACAATCCTATCCAATTAGTTGCACATTTAATAAAAAGTTATCAGCATTACAAAATGGAGCACAAAAACACACGGAAGAGGGAAAATGATTCATAAGCTGCAAATCTAGCTATGGTCACAGCACTAACACTGTTCTAGTACACAAACAAATACAGAACCCTGTCTACCATCTTAATGGTTCAAAAAAGATATCACTAGAATTCAATGCAAACATATTGCTGGTGAAGAGCATCATTTGCCCCCCTGAATAAGTGTTGATATGCAATAGTAGGCATAGATAGCTGTAGATGCATTTCAAAATGGAAGCAATAACACTTGGACAGGGGAGGCACATTGGCATTGCAGGGATACGCAAATGTGCACAGATGAGAGATGGTTCAAGTCAGTTCCAAATCTCCCAACATTCCTTCCTACACTTGCTGGAATTGTTTTAAATTATACATTAGAATTCCATAGTTAGGTTACAGCAGGGATCATCAACTAGATTCAGCTGCGGGACTATTTTTTTGTTGGGTGAATGTTCAGGGGGCCGGAACATAAATACTAATAATTTGTAGACTGCAAATTGACCGCAAGAAGCCCAAACAGATAGGTTTGACTAAAACAATCATTACAAACCTTGCTTACATTTGTATACAATCATGTGAGTCTCTTATGCTTTGGAACAGATTTCATATTAAAATCACTGGGGAAAAAAATATATACAGTACCAGTCAAAAGTTGACACACGTTCTCATTTAAGGGTTTTTCTTTTACTATTTTCTACATTGTAGAATAATAGTGAAGACATCAACTATGAAATAACACACATGGGATCATGTAGTAACCAAAAGTGTTTAACAAATCAATATATTTTAAGTAGCCACCCTTTTGCCTTGATGACAGCTTTGCACACTCTTGACATTCTCTCAACCAGCTTCACTTGGAATGCTTTTCCAACAGTCTTGAAGGAGTTCCCACATATGCTGAGCACATGTTGGTTGATTTAACTTCACTCTGCGATCAAACTCATCCCAAACCATCTCAATTGGGTTGAGGTCAGGTGATTGTGGAGGCCAGGTCATCTGATGCAGTACTCCATCACTCTCCTTCTTGGTCAAATAGCCCTGACACAGCCTGGAGGTGTGTTGGGTCATTCACCTGTTGAAAAACAAATTATAGTCCCACTTAGTGCAAACCAGATGGGATGGCGTATCGCTGCAGAATGCTGTTGTAGCCATGCTGGTTAAGTGTGCCTTGAATTCTAAATAAATCAGACTGCCCATGAAGAAACTTTCAAAGTCCTTGAAATTTTCCAGATTGACTGACCATGTCTTAAAGTAATGATGGACTATCGTTTCCCTTTGCTTATTTGAGCTGTTCTTGCCATAATATGGACTTGGTCTTTTACCAAATAGGGTTATCTTCTGTATACCACCCCTACCTTGTCACAAATTATCTTAAGGCACACCTGTTAATTGAAATGCATTCCAGGTGACCTCATGAAGCTGGTTGAGAGAATGCCAAGTGTGCGCAAAGCTGTAATCAAGGCAAAGGGTGGCTTCTTTGAAGAATCTCATAAAATATTTTGATTTGTTTAACACTTTTGGTTATTACATGATTCCATGTGTTATTTCATAGTTTTGATGTCTTTACTATTATTCTACAATGTAGAAAATAGTCAAAATAAAGAAAAACCCTGTAATTAGTAGTTGTGTCCAACTTTTGACTGGTAGTATATATACACACACACTTATTTTTCAGAGCAAAATAAATGTAAAAAAACTCAGCAAAAAAATAAACGTCCTCTCACTGTAAACTGTGTTAATTTTCAGCAAACGTATATAAATTTGTATGAAAATAACAAGATTCAACAACTGAGACAAACTGAACAAGTTCCACAGAAATGGAATAATGTGTCCCTGAACAAAGGGGGGGGGGGGGGGGGGGGGGGGGGGGGGGGGTGTCAAAATCAAAGTAACAGTCAGTATCTGGTGTGGCCACCAGCTGCATTAAGTACTGCAGTGCATCTCCTCCTCGTGGACTGCACCAGATTTGGCAGTTCTTGCTGTGAGATGTTACCCCACTCTTCCACCAAGGCACCTGCAAGTTCCCAGACATTTCTGGGGGGGAATGGCCCTAGCCCTCACCCTCTGATCCAACAGGTCCCAGACGTGCTCAATGGCATTAAGATCCGGGCTCTTCGCTAGCCATGGCAGAACACTGACATTCCTGTCTTGCAGGAAATCACACAGAATGAGCAGTATGGCTGGTGGCATTGTCATGCTGGAGGGTCATGTCAGGATAAGCCTGCAGGAAGGGTATCACATGAAGGAGGAGGATGTCTTCCTTATAACACACAGCATTGAGATGACAACAAGCTCAGTCCGATGATGCTGTGACACACCACCCCAGACCATGACGGACCCTCCACCTCCAAATCGATCCCGCTCCAGAGTACAGGCCTCGGTGTAACGGTCATTCCTTCAACATTAAACGTGAATCCGACCATCATCCCTGGTGAGAGAAGAGCACTTTTTGCCAGCCTTGTCTGGTCCAGCGATGGTGGGTTTGTGCCCATAGGCGATGATGTTGCCGGTAATGTCTGGTGAGGACCTGCCTTACTACAGGCCTACAAGCCCTCCGTCCAGCCTCTCAGCCTATTGCGGACAGTCTGAGCACTGATGGAGGGATTGTGCATTCCTGGTGTAACTCGGGCAGTTGTTGTTGCCATCCTGTACCTGTCCTGCAGGTGTGATGTTCGGATGTACCGATCCTGTGCAGGTGTTACATGTGGTCTGCCACTGCGAGGACGATCAGCTGTCCGTCCTGTCTCCATGTAGCGTTGTCTTAGGCGTCTCAGTACGGACATTGCAATTTATTGCCCTGGCCACATCTGCAGTCCTCATGCCTCCTTGCAGCATGCCTAAGGCACATTCACGCAGATGAGCAGGGACCCTGGGCATCTTTCTTTTGGTGTTTTTTCAGAGTCAGTAGAAAGGCCTCTTTAATGTCCTAAGTTTTCATAACTGTGACCTTAATTGCCTACCGTCTGTAAGCTGTTAGTGTCTTAACGACCATTCCACACGTGCATGTTAATTAAATGTTTTATGCTTCATTGAACAAGCATGGGAAACAGTGTTTAAACCCTTGAAGATCTGTGAAGTTATTTGGATTTTTACAAATTATCTTTGAAAGACAGGGTCCTGAAAAAGGGACGTTTCTTTTTTTGCTTAGTTTATATACAGTACCAGTCAAAAGTTTGGACACTACTCATTCCAGGGTTTTTCTGGAGTGGGGGGGCAAATTAAACCACCCGCGGGCCACCAGTTGGGGAACCCTTGGTTACAGTATAATGATATTACGTAGCACCAATGTGTGTAACGTATATGTTATTCACTAATAACAGCATTATGGCTTAATCATAGCTTTCACAACATTCTAGACCACGTGCAATACTGTAATGGGCTGCTTAAATTCACTTCCAGGCCACAAGCTGGACCGGGGACCGCCAGTTTGAGACTCCTGGTTCAGATAAGGAGCATCAAAGTGGATGACAAGCCTTTTTTAAGGAGGGTATAGGCGATAGTTGGGAGTAAAACATTTCTTCTTTGTGGGCGAGGAAGACGTATCTAGAACCACAAAAAAACGAATCAAGTGCGGTTTAGAAACTGCACATTAGCAACGAAGGATCTCCACAATCATCTTGTCAGTATCTGGCTGTACTGTAGATTCCTGAAGTAGCTCACGACAAACCAAGTCCATAGAAATAAATCTACTAGTACAGCCTCTCCCTTGCAGTTAGTAGAGCTCCGGACACTTTCCCATAGCTGAAGTTCAGTCTTCTTTTTGTCCCAATGTTTTAACTTCAACACTCTTTATAATTGCGTACATTTGTTTTTAAATAAAAAATGACATGCAAATATCACATACACATTAAAAACAGGAAATAAGATTTTTTTTTATATATATTTTTTACAACAAAGTTAAAGGATGAACAATACGTGGAGACATTTCGGGCCTTCAGATCTCTAAAAGGCCTGCGACGGGCGGCAGTGGTTATAATGGTCAGTTGCTGTTCTCCTTGGTGGTAATGGTGACAAGCTGCTTGGCCGCCTTGGCGATGTCATAGGCACACTGGATAACCTGCTGGGTGACCAACTGCATGTCGGGCCCTGGACCTCCCTCTGGGGGCACTGCCTTCTGACACTCTCCCTGGAGCCGGAAGGCGCTGGACGTCAACAGGCGCAGGGGTCCTCGCACTGTCTCCGAACGTGGTCTCTGAAAGGTGAGATGAGGTTACAGGTAACCAATAAGGGGTTCAACACATCACAACACATAATCAAACTTTATTTCTATACCACATTTCTTAGAGGATGCAATACAAATTGATAAACAAATAAAATAATACAAGGTGAGGGGAAAAAGGGTTAAAAGGCCTTTGCGTGTGTGTGATGGTGGTACCATGGAGCGTTCTGTGAGCTTACCTTAGGAAAGAGGGCAGCCATTTCCGTCACAGCCACATGTATTCTTTCGGAGCAGGGTATAAAGCTTTAATTAAGAGGAAAGCATCAGGAGGAGAGAGGTTAATAAGTCAGACTTTTCATGTCATCATTATTTCATGGAAGAAAAAAAAAAAAAAAAACTTACATTAAAATGTTTTGCAATCCCAAAACAACACAGATCTGAGTTTTTAGTCTAGGTGAAGAGGCAAAACACAATTCAACACTCACAGAGCTACATGCTGAAAAACAAACTGCAGTCCATTCTTAGTGCTTGGCTAATCTATTATGCTATTCAAAATATTGCATTCTGACACGGTCAAACTGCAGCTGCCATAATTACCGTAGCCTGCGTGCCAATCAGTTTCTGCACTGAGGAGTTGGCAAGAGAGCAGAAACAGATTGGTACCCAGGCTATAAATCATGGGTAATATAGACAGGGGTGAGGGATTAGAACTGATTGTGTGTGATGAACTATCAGCTATGACAAAACAAGAAAATAAAAAATATTATAATTGCTCATTTGGATATTACACTACAGGGCACCAATCCCTAACATAAATACATATAGAAATAATTGTATAAAGTTGATTAGCCCTCTTATCTACATTAGATGGACTACTAAAGATTCAACGGAATACCAACTAAACAAATCATTAGTACCTTGAATATCAAAAGTTTAGTTTTGAGGTAGTGGTGTTTGCACTGATGTTTGCAATGGAAGAAATGAAGAGAGTAGGTGAGTGAGAGTTCTTTAGGATCAGCCTTTCACGCTAACGCCTAGCAGGCCACACATAGCAAAAGGAGGGAATCAGTCATCAGAATTGGGCAACCGAGCAGGGGTAGGCAAGACCGAAAAGGTGTGTAAGAGTGAGAGGAAAGATGTGTAAGAGTGAGAGGAAAGATGTGTAAGAGTGAGAGGGAAGATGTGTAAGAGTGAGAGGGAAGATGTGTAAGAGTGAGAGGGAAGATGTGTAAGAGTGAGAGGGAAGATGTGTAAGAGTGAGAGGGAAGGTGTGAGGGAGAGAGAGATGAGACACTGCCTGAGAGGCAAGGACAGAGGCCAGTAAAAGTACCAGGCGGCAGGATCGGGGGAGCGCAGGTTGAGGGGCTGCAGGGGAGAGGGGGCCTTCTCGGCCCAGGGCACCAGGCTGCTGAAACAGCCTAGACTGTGCCTGAGCCGGCGGACACCCTCACAAGGTCTGCTTACAGGAATAGAGGGGGAGAGACCAGAGGACCACAACACCCTCGAAATAATGACACGCGAGAGAGGACACGGGGAGGGGAGAACACAGAAAAAGACAGAGGTGAAATCATAGAGGGAATAATAAAAAACACTAAACTGAGAAGAACACACAAAATGCAGAGCTCCAGTAAACAAATCAGTGACAGCGGGGGAACTCAATAATCTAGGAAGTGGAGGTACTTTGATGAATACA
The DNA here is from genome assembly GCF_901001165.1 of Salmo trutta. Lineage (NCBI taxonomy): Eukaryota > Metazoa > Chordata > Actinopteri > Salmoniformes > Salmonidae > Salmo > Salmo trutta. Next base: position 29,577,357 of record NC_042983.1, on the reverse strand, counting down.
CAATAGAGAAATGGTGAAGCTGTGATAATGAATTCTGTTAGACAGAAAAAGCCTAGTTTTATCTCAATAGAGATAGTTACAACATAGGAGTTATATTTAATTTGTTTTTTTTGCCGTTGAGCTCGTGACCTGCCACTTCTTCCTCACCTGTCGTGCTTGTTCTCCTGTGCAGCGCGGAGCAGATCCTGGATGTTCTTGGTAATCTGCTCGGTCTTGCGAATGACATCCTCGGTGCTGGGGAGCGCAGAGTCTGGTTCGGCTTCAAGATCATCCAGTTCAGGGATGGAGCTGCCCTCCCCAAGCCAGCCACTGCTCCTCAGCCTCCCCCTCCTGCCCACACTGCCAGGGGGGAGAGACAAGGAAATTAAGGATGTTACTACAATCTCTGCACCCCTACATCCAGACCTAACTTTCGCCACCTGATGTGTAACACTGGAAGCAGTGGCAACTTTGAAGGGACGATTTCCAATCTGACAGTGTGACTTTGCTTTGTGTGGCTTGTATCAGTGAATTGGCTGTCCGTGCACACAGAAGTGTGTGTGTGTGTGTGTGTGTGTGTGTGTGTTCCTACCCTGAGTCCTCCAACTCAGAGTCATTGGTTGTGTTGTCATAGTCACCGTCTGACATGCTGCTCCATTTCTCCATCTTGGAGGCCTAACATTAGAGGGAGAGAAAGGAGAGTAAAACAAATTGTCACTGTGACAAATACCAATGAAAATGCAAGCAAGAAATGCCAATGCATCATACAAAATAGTTTCTAGCGGTATAGCACAAACCATTACATCATACCTAGGCCTAAACGTAAATAGAAACTTTGACAGAAATGTTCTTAAACAGTTTAACTAAAAACGTACAGTATAGTATGTATGGCAGTGACAAATTGAATGAACTAAAACCATGGGAAAGAAACACAAAGACAACAATGCATAAAACAAGTCAACATCGAAAGCAAAACAGAGAAGCCTTTTGAATTTCATTGCCAGGGTTAGTAAAAAGAGGTTATCCGGGGTTCAAAACTGTTTTAGTTTTTTTGCCCTCAATATGAAACTGCACCAAATTGGTAACATTTGCAAATCCAATGTCGATAGGCTACTGTAATAGAAACCACACTGGACAAATGGAATGGTTGATTGATTGGTACCATGCCAAGTTGGGATGCTAGGCTTGTCCAATGTCAATGAAAACCTTTGAACTCCTGCTAGTAAAAGATGGAGACTCGTAGACAATATTAAAACCAACTACGTAATAGCCTAAACCATAGCAGGGAATGAAGGGCCAAATGTAGTCCAGGAAAAGCATCGAACACTGCCGTGCTGGCTGCACCCTTTTTAAAATGCACACTCCAAGACAGATGAAGTCAGGGATGTTTGAGGAGAGAGAAATGACTGGATATCTATCAGACAAACCACCGCCAATGAATTACATCAGAACCATGATCCATTTTTTTCCAGAGCTCCGATCCAAGACTTTCAATTCAGAGTCATAACTTTTATGGAATCAAGGTTCTGATTAATTTGGGTCAAAAGCTTAAAAACTGCACTGCGTCATCGACTGAGGCGATGCTGATGGAGGTACTGATTAACAAATGTATCTGACCATTTAAAGTCAGCTGTGCTCAATACTCTATACTACGTGCTCCATCCAGCCTGGAAGCATTGTGTGCTGCGTCACAAGACTGGTGGATAATAGCTTTACTCTAGTATCAGATTGGAAGCTTGGGCGCACAGCACTGACCCTGCACTGTCGCGTCCATGCACATTCCTCGCTCTTTCAGCAGAGAAGAGAAACTATGTAGAAGCGGTGCGTTTCAAAGAAAATAGCAGAGACAAACACCCAAAGGGGGACACAGGCCACATACCGTAGTTACATACCCTTTCCAGCCTAGCCCAATAGACCCGCTCAAAAAACATCCTCTTCCTGTCTGCAGGGCAAGATGCCACAGCCCACACATACACAATACAGCAGACTGCTGAAAGTGGGATTAGCTTGTACAAGTGTTTTGTGAATTTCTTTACCACTGGGTTTGAAGTTCTGCGCATTGGTCAGTCAAAGGCCCTGTCCAGAAACAACCCCTAGCCCTTATGCACTTGTGGAAATCTGAGAGCTCCCCCTTGCCCACTGATAGAATTGTTAACATATTGCTTAAACCTTCACCAGATCTCCACAAGTGTCTAGGGGGTAGGGGCTAAGGGTTGTTTGCTTCTGAACAGGTCCCACCTCTTGGTGCGGGACAGACTCCTGGATAACCGATGAGTTTAGGTGTTACTAGAGGCGAGGGAGGGCATGCTGGATGACGTTTACTGGGCAACGGCCATGTGCTGGTTAGAGATGGAGAAAAGAGGTCATCAAGTTTAAAAGTATAGCAAAATATTGGCTTGGAAGGTGGAAGGAATTTGCATTAGGAATGAGGAATTTGGGAAAATGTAAAAATTCTAAATAGGCTGACTTCAACTGGCAACTGGTCTCACGGAGGGTAGGCAAACCTTTGCATTGAGATGGGTGTGTGATCTTGGCGCATAGTGCTGCTTCATTGAAAACCTTCTAGCTGATTGTAACAGGCATGATGAGGACAGTGGTCATGGAGATGTATGGGTGGTTGTGGTGGAGATATATATATATTTTACACACACAAAGTATGTGGACACCCCTTCAAATTAGTGGATTCTGATATTTCAGCCACACCTGTTGCTGACAGGTATATTAAAAATCGAGCACACAGCCATGTTCTCTCCATAGACAAAACATTGGCAGTAGAACGGCCTTACTGAAGAGCTCAGTGACTTTCAACGTGGCACCGTCATAGGATGCCACCTTTCCAACAAATCAGTTAGTCAAATTTCTGCCCTGTGAGAGCTGTCTCGGTCAACTATATGGGCTGTTATTGTGAAATGGAAATGTCTAGAAGCAACAACGGCTCAGCCGCTAAGTGGTAGGCCACACAAGCTAACAGAATGGGAACGCAGAGTACTGAAGCGCGTAAAAATCATCTGTCTTCGGTTGCAACACTCACTACCGAGTTCCAAACTGCCTCTGGAAGCAAAATCAGCTGTTTGTCGGGAGCTTCATGAAATGGGTTTTCATGGCCGAGCAGCCGCACACAAGCCTAAGATCACCATGCACAACGCCAAGCGTTGGCTGGAGTGGTGTAAAGCCTGACGCCATTGGACTCTGGAGCAGTGGAAACGCGTTCAGTGATGAATCACGCTTCACCATCTGGCAGTCCGACGGACAAATCTGGGTTTAGCGGATGCCAGGAGAACGCTACTTGCCTAATGCATAGTGCCAACTGTAAAGTTTAGTAGAGGAGGAATAATGGTCTGGGGCTGTTTTTCATGGTTCGGGCTAGGCCCCTTAGTTCCAGTGAAGGGAAATCTTAAAGCTACAGCATACAATGACATTCTAGACAATTCTGTGCTTCCAACTTTGTGGCAACAGTTTGGGGAAGGCCCTTTCCTGTTCCAGCATGACAATGCCCACGTGCACAAAGCGAGGTCCATACAGAAATGGTTTGTCGAGATCGGTGTGGAAGAACTTGACTGGCCTGCATAGAGCCCTGACCTCCACCCCATCGAACACCTTTGGGATGAATTGGAACGCTGACTGCAAGCCAGGCCTAATCGCCCAACATCAGTTCCCGACCTCACTAATGCTCGTGTGGCTGAATGGAAGCAAGTCCCCACAGCAATGTTCCAACAGTGGAAAGCCTTCACAGAAGAGTGGAGGCTGTTATAGCAGCAAAGGGGGGGACCAACTCCATATTATTGCCCATGATTTTGGAATGAGATGTTAAACAAGCAGGTGTCCACATACTTTTGGTCATGTAGTGTGGTGGTGGTGGTAGAGATACTTCACACAAGCTCTGTGAAGCACAAGAAGTAAGAATGCTCTGACTTCTGCGGAGGCGGGCATCGTAGACATCACCAGGACCCTGAAAGCCAGGTCCTGGTGACGTCCCTGGAGACATATATGAGTGGTGGTGGTGCTAGAGATATGTATGGGTGGTGAAACGAAGGCAGCCCATGAGGTGGTGGCTTGGCTCATGCAACAGGACAGGTAGGGAGGAAGCAGCATATGGAGGACAAAGGGAGAGAGGGAGGACAAGGGCTCCCAATGGATTTGCTGTGTCAAGAGGCATGGACCAAGTGAGGAGGTACTTAACCCTTTGAGCACTTTCGTCCCGTGACCAGGACAGGGTGGATGGGAAGGAGGGGAGGGATGAAGAGGTCACAAAAGCACCCCTTCCCATCTAGAAAGGGGTTCAAATTATACGTAAAAATAAATAAAAAAATATGATTTGTTAGTGCTCCCAAGAACAAAGATTTAATGCAAGTAACAGTGTTTGGGAGTACTAAAATACATTTTTAATAAAAACAATCTCTAAGAAACCAAAATCAAAGTAAGAATGAAGAAAATAAAATGTGAACAAGAACAATAAAATGTGATGATAAACGAGACTGTAATGCAGTTATTCAAGTCACATGCAATCATTGCCACGTTGGATCTGGGAATACTGGACCTCATCCCATACCTAGAACATTTTAAACATCTAGACAATGAACATATTCTACCTTTGTTTCATAGCGATATTGAAAGGGGCATTCTGGGATTCGAAAAACAACAAGGCAGTCACTCCACCACTTGTTTTTGTAAACACCTGAGGGATGGGGCTAGATAAATGCAACCATTATAAAATCCATAGACAAAAGGAAAGACCATCCATGAGATAAAAATGATAGTTTTAACCATGTGTTGCAGCTATAGGCTACAGCAGGGGTATTCAAATCTTACCCTACGAAGTCTGGAGTACTGCTGGTTTTCTGTTCTACCTAAACATTAAAATTGCACCCGCCAGGTGTCCCAGGTCTAAATCAGTCCCTTATTAGAAGGGATGAATGGAAAAAAGCAGTGGGACTGGCTTCGAAGGCCAGATTTATAATTACATTGTTCACAAACAATGGAGGAAAACAAACTTATATTTTGGGTTCTGATAGAGTATGACGCGAAAATTCGCTCCTACAGACAGTGAGTCACGTGGCCGTGGCTTGCTATATAAAGCAGGCAGGCAGACAGGCATCAACGCATTCAATTACTATTCGATTGAATGTTAGAATGGCAAAAACGAGTGACCTAAGCGACTGAGCGTGGTATGATCGTCGGAGCCAGACGCGCCGGATCCACTATCTCAGAAACAGCCGTCCTCCTGAGCTTTTTATGCACGACAGTGCCTAGGGTTTACAGAGAATGGTCAACAAATAAATAAACATCCAGTCGGCGGCAGTCCTGTGGGCGAAAACAGCTCGTTGACGAGAGAGATTGAAAGGAGAATGGCAAGAATCATGCAAGTTACCAAGCGGGCCACAAACCGACAAATAACCACGCAGTACAACAGTGGTTTGCAGAACGGCATCTCGGAATGCACAACTCGTTGATCCTTGTCACGGATGGGCTATTGCATCAGACGACCACACCGGGTTCCACACCTATCAGCTAAAAACAAGAACAAGCGGCTCCAGTGGGCACGCGATCACCAACATTTGAGGACAATTGAGGAGTGGAAAAACATTGCCTGGAATATGACCGCGCGTTCAGTTTACTTGAGTGGCAAGCACAGTCTGCACAGTCCCCAGACCTCAACCTAATAGAGCATCTTTGGGATGAGATGGAACAGGCTGTTCGCAGCTTGAATGTACCACCGTCCAATCTGCAGTAACTGCATGATGCCATCACGTCAGCATGGACCAACATCCCTGTGGAACGTTCCAGACACCTTGTAGAATGCCCCAAAGAATTCAGGCTGTTCTGGAGGCAAAGGGGGGTTCGACCTGGTACTAGATGGGTGTACCTAAAATCGTCCGGTGAGTGGAGATCTACCAATCCCGGAATCCCTCTCGAAATACCAGAACAGTTTAGTTCAATTACAAAAACACCAAATTCCTTTTGTTTAAAAATGAATTTATATACACCAGGATTTAGAACCATAAATTATGTTGTTAGTTCAAGGGTTCAAACTTTTTTTTGCCCACCTATCCCATTTCAATATAAATAAAGTGTGAAAATGTGAGATTCTTTTTTTATTTTTTATTATTGGGGGTATGACAATCTATTGCAAATCAGTCTGACACTATTTTTGACAGTATCTCAAGCTGAAGTTTTGAAGAGACTGAAATGCATCAGAAAGGTAGTTCAGAAGATCATTAGGTAATGATTTTTTATGATCTTCTGTGTAGAAAAGAACACCATCATTGATGACATTCTTCTCCCCCCGTCTGTTTTAGTGCTTGGTCTTGTGCACTTGTTTTAATATATATTGTGGGCATCGTAGAGGGAAACAGAAGACACACAGTTTTATCTTTCAGTGACAGGGTAAGACCATATTTTGTAGCTTAAACAGTTCAAAAAGGTAGAGCCATATTTGTAGGAAGAAAACAGAAACCGCTCTGTTTATTACAACCACATCTAATGACTACTGGAGGTTACTGACGTAAACCCGGTTCTATCACCCAAGCGTGAGGTTTCTCTCACGACCACATTTCCAAATCACCACATGGGGTCGCGAGCCTAGTTTTGGAAATTCTGTGTTAGTTTGTCATGGAGATATAAATAAATTTAAAAAACTCTTCTTTTTTTTTTATGGGATGTTAATGTTTAATGTTTATTTGAAATTACATACAAACCTTGCAAATATTTCAGATTCAAATTAAAATAACAAGTGTGATTCTGACATCTTTCATATTGTCTGAGACAATATTTGAACAGAGTACTCCAAGGGCCCTGTTCGAATACCTTAAAATGCACCCATCACAGATCTAACACAGTAAGATGCTGAAAGCAATTCGGTGGAAATGTTTTCACATATCTACTCACCTATAGATCTGTGATTATCTTAAAGGGATAGTTCACCCAAATTACAAAATGATACATTAGTTTCCTTACCCTGTAAGCAGTCTATGGACAAGGTATGACAGCAATCCATGCCTTGTTTTGATATGGTACCAATATTAGCATTTATTTTGCACCCTGTTCAAATCTATGAGCTTCACAATCAATTTTAGATTATATGGACATGTTAATATCAGTACCATGACTTGAATAGGATTTGTGCCACAAATGCTAACACATTAGCATTTGGAAACCAAAGCATGGATTGCTGTCATACGTTGTCCATAGACTGCTTATAGGGTAAGAAAACCAATATGTAATTTTGGTGAACTATCCCTTTAAGGAAGGGAGAAGACAGATGCATTCTAAAAAGGTATTGGAACACGGCCCAAGAAACCAACAGCCCAGAGAAGAATCCTATGAGACTAGCTGCCTGTGACCTGTGTGCTTGGCATTGTATTGGCTGATTATCACTATCAGGTTCAAGGTGCCAAATAACAGCTACCAGCAAACACTACAGTACAAAGAAAAACAGAAAAAATACATTAAAAGCAGAAAGGAAAACGGAAGAGATTTAAAAAAAGGCTTCAGGAAAAGATAGAATGAGAAATGGTTGAGGAGACTACAAGAAGATGGAGATGGGAGAGCGAATGGCAAAGGAGGCTGGCTGCGGGATATTTACTTACATGAGGTGGGAGGAAGGGTTGCAGGGTGGGGACACCCTCCTCTGGGTAGGGGGTGTCCCCCTTGGGGAGGTAGGGCTTCAGGCCCGAGCCAGTTTCATAAATAGACATGGACATGGGCCGGCTGGCCCGCGCTGACTGCCGGCGCTTCATGGCCGAGGGGCTGGAGGAAGGAGGGTCAGTGTACTCTGACCCGCTGCTGATGGGGACCTGATAGATATGGGTGGTTGGGCCCTGTCGCTTGAGAGACGTGTTCTCGCTTTGCAGAGAATGCAGCTGGAAGAGACGGGTCAGCAAATACACTAAAAGGGCGCTTTTCTTATTAGCAAGCAAGGTGTTTAAGTTTTCTAGCTTTAACGCATGCTTTATTCTCCACGGGGCGAATCCTAACTTTCACTTGTCATGAATTGATGTCAATGGGAGACTAAGTGAAAGTTAGGATTTGCCCCCATTTCTCTACTTCTAATGGTTGACTTCCGGTGTTGGGAACCGTCAGCATCAATCTGTACTAAGCTAAGCCCAATGTTATAGGCTACTACTTATGTCTTTATAACATGCTAATTAACATAGTTAATCTTCTTGTTAATCATGTCCCCCCTGGTGTTACTCATGCTGGGCATTCGAAAAACTCCACTCAAATCACAGCAAGACGTAAGAGAAAGCAGAAAGGGCAGCAGGCAAGCCAGAGAGTTCAGATAGTTCCTGTCTCTGTCTGAGATGATTAATAGATAAGATATGAGTACCAAAGGACAAAGATTGTGTGCCAGGGATGCCCAGGCAGTGGCAGAGAGGCATCCAGAAAATACAAAGACCCTTTTAGATCTTGATAGTCAAAGAGGAAGAGATATGCCCCCATCAGTGTTCTCCATCTTGTGCAATTGCATTATCTGGTTCATAGAGTTGGAAAGAGGGCACACCCCCACTTTTCCATTATTGCTCCTGTGACAGCACGAGGAGCACCATTGACTGGTTGATTCTGAATGGTCAGATAGCTAGCAACAGTGACAAGAATTTGCCTTGTGGGGAAATGTAGGTGTCTCATTTCAGCTTGTATCTGGTTAGTGATACCATGTCTTGCTTTGAGGTGTTTTGACTGAGATCATGGCTATGCTAATATGGATATAATTCGCTAGCTAGCTAACCAACAACTGTAACAATGCATTTGCGAGACAACAAGTGCCGATTGTGCAAATGTATTTATGTTTTCAATAAACATTTGGAGACTAAATATAGTTTACATGTTGTCAACAGTCTAAGCCAACCCCATCTGTTTTGCCCCATAGTTGCACACGCGTGGGTATTGTTGCTAAACAACCAACCCGTCTACAGTGGGCTCTCAATTTCTTCTACTTCTATTAGTTAACTAGTGGTTCATAAACAAAATGAAGAGATGCATACCGCTACCTTCCGTGCTGGAGTTTATATAGTCTGAACGGGCATAAACCAAGTTTGGTGATTTACTGCCACCTGCCGTGCTGGAATGTTTTCTCAGGAGTTAAATTCATTGGCTGATCCCTCCTACTGACCTGGATGGAATTCTGTGATCCATTTGAACCCATAGGAAGTCCCACCCAGTTGACTAGTTTAAAACAGTGTAAGCCCTCAATGACACTGCCCATTCCAAAACAGGCTTTTGCAAGTGTGCGCTCTATCCAACCCTATGGTCTGGTTGAAATCTAATGCAGGGTGAAGTGTGCCATTTCATTCATAGAGGGCAAGGGGGAAGTTCTCTGACAGCTAAGACAGAGTATCCAATCAGTTAAAACAATGCCAGCCCACATAGCTAAATCACATACTGTACACATCCACCACTGAGGAATACCAGTTTGGCTTGTACTGTTTGTCCCATAGAACAATAGTATTCACGACCCAGGGTAAAGGGGTTCAAAGCTACGATCAGGAGCCTGTATGGCTGCTATTGCTACAAAAATAGGCTATTCAAAACAGCTCACTACCTTGTAAAGGCATTCCCCATATTTCTATGGTTTCTCAAAATCGGTCCTTTATAGGCCGTTTGTCACACCATCTATGCTTTTTAGGTCAACAGGCGGCTGTTGATTGGAGGAAATTATAGTTTGGTCTATTCCAAATCAAGTGTCGGGGCTGCTGTTGAGCTGAAACAAACTCCGGATTATGGGATTTAGTATGATACATTATTGGGGTCATAGAGGTAGGGAAGACTCCAGGTTAGAGCAAAACATTCTGTTAACACCAGCTATGGAGCTGAACTCTGCAAGTGACTGTACTCCTGGGCTGTAAATAATATTTACCACAACAGAGGACCAATGGGACCTTTTCGTTTGACAAGGCAAATGCTGCACCCGTGTAAAAGTAAGACCTGTGTTATCTCACACCTTCAAGTGGACAATTCTGATGAGCGAACATTAAAAAAGTGTAAAAAAAAAAAATCCTTATTAAAGATGACCGATGCTATGCTAACTATGTTAGTCACTGTGGAAACGACGAGGGGATGGAAACTCACAGTGCGAGTGATGTCATGCTGATTACTTGAGCATGCCTGTTAGTCATACCATATGAAATAACACAGCTTTTACTGTATCATACACTGTATACAGGGGAGGAGGGATATGGTTTTCCACAATGCAGTGGAGCAATAATGCATCTCTTTAACACAAGTTTAAAAAAAATAAGAATAATATGTCAAGCTATAGAAGCCATTGTCTGAACATGGACTGAAACATGCTGTCCCAAACGGTGGAGCAAGAGGGAGAGTCTTGCCTTGCAGGAGAACCTCCCCAGCAGTCTGGTGGTTACTGGTTAAGACCCTCATTAGAACGCCAGTGTGTGAGGGGAGGGACCAGAGCTCGGCTGACCAACCACAGTGCTGCCCCGAGTCCAGCCCTCCATCTCATCAGCCAAGAGGCGGACGGACCGGTGGTGTTAGTGATCTGATTGGTGGATCTCTGCAGTGGGTGGTACCTTTTTCTGCATCAGTCGCAGTTCGCTGCTTAAGTTGCTGTTGACCTTCATCAGCTGCTTGATCTTGGCCTCCGAGGCAGACAGGGCGTGCTTCACCTCCAGGAACTCCTGCACTGTGACAGGCCCGTCTGACAGGTCCGAGTCCAGACTCTGTAGAGGAAAGAGTCAGCGATTGAAAAGCCAGACTGGAGGTGCTCATTTTCAGTACTACATACAGTCCTGTACTTGAAATCCTTTACTTGGTTTGCGTGCAACGCCATCACGTTAGTTACCTTGGTCCGGTCCTTGCCCAAGGGTGGCTCCTGATCAGTGTCCTCGTCAGAGGCCACGCTGTCGTAGTCCGGCTGGTCATTGTCCAGACCCTCACTGCCGCGCCGGATGCTCACGCTTTTTAGGATAAGTTCAACGTTTTCTGTAACCACAAAGAAGCAAATGAGAAAAAAAATAATAAAAAAAATGGGGCACCTTTGTCATTTTATCAAAAGAACACAATTTTGATTGCATGTGTGTGTGAGAGAGAGAGGTAGTAGATCCATTATCGTCCATTACTCTACCTTTGGGACTCGTCGTAGAGTTCCCCAGCTGTCGACGCTTCGCGTCACTTAATATGTCGATGACAAGGGTTGCAAATTCATGTGCATTGAATCTCGCAAGTTTTTGCCGTCCCTAGAGAGAGAAATATTATACATAATGTATCCTTTCCTATTGCATCTGATGACATTTCCTGATTTTTTATTTACTTGTTTGACATCTTACTGCATTGTTAGGACCTAGTAACATAAGCATTTTGCTGCACCCACTATAACGTCTGCTAAACGGTGTACGCGACCAATAAACTTTCATTTGAAACTGAGAGAACCGGTCATGTTTAAAAGGAGGGAGAATATACAGTTGATACAAAAGTATCTATATCCACAGTAAAACGAGTCCTATATCGACATAACCTGAAAGGCAGCTCAGTAAGGAAGAAGCCACTGCTCCAAAACTGCCATAAAAAAAGCCAGACCACGGTTTGCAACTGCACATGCGGACAAAGATCGTACTTTTTTGGAGAAATGTCCTCTGGTCTGATAGAACCGTTTGGCCATAATGACCATCGTTATGTTTGGAGGAAAAAGAGGAAGGCTTGCAAGCCAAAGAACACCATCCCAACCGTGAAACACGGGGGTGGCAGCATCATGTTGTTGGGGTACTTTGCTGCACTTCAATAGATAAAATAGATAGAATCATGAGGTAGGAAAATTATGTGGATATATTATAGCAACATCTCAAGACATCAGTCAGGAAGTTAAAGCTTGGTCGCAAATGGGTCTTCCAAATGGACAATGACCCCAAGCATACTTCCAAAGTTGTGGCAAAATGGCTTCAGGACAACAAAGTCAAGGTATTGGAGTGGCCATCACAAAGCTCTGATCTCAATCCTATAGAAAATGTGTGGGCAGAACTGAAAAAGAGTGTGCGAGCAAGGAGGCCTACAAACCTGACTCAGTTACACCAGCTCTGTCAGGAGGAATGGGACAAAATTTACCCAAATTATTGTGGGAAGCTTGCGGAAGGCTACCCGAAACATTTGACCCAAGTTAAACAATTTAAAGACAATGCTACCAAATACTAATTGAGTGTATGTAAACTTCTGACAAACTGGGAATGTGATGAAAGAAATAAAAGCTGAAAGAAATCCTTCTCTCTCCAATTATTTCACATTCTTAAAATAAAGTGGTGATCCTAACTGACCTAAGACAGGGAATTCTTACTAGGATTAAATGTCAGGAATTGTGAAAAACTGAGTTTAAATGTATTTGGCTAAGGTGTATGTAAACTTCTGACTTCAACTGTATGTAACTAAAGCTATATCAAAGCTCAAAGTACTCGGGAGGGTGGTATACTGTTTGCAGCAGGCTTGCCTGGTTTCGTGTTGATGAGTACTCTGGGTTCACAGGAAGGAAAGGCACCACGGTGGTGTCTGTCACCAGCGTGCTGTGGTTCTGTGTCGCCAGCCATACTGTGCAGAACATAGGAGTGTTGCATCAGGGCCATGTTCATTAGGAAATGCAAACAGAAAACTTTTTGCAACAGAAAACAAAAAAATGCGTGTTTCTTATTGGATAAGTCAAGGTAGTCCCTCCCAGTTTCAGTTGGTTTTCTTCAGTTTGGTGCCTAATGAACACCATCAAGATGTTTAACTGGACATGGTGGACTAAATGCTAAGAAACATGCACTGATGTTACTCCACATCACTGTCGGTCCCTCAGTGTCTCTTACCTGCATCCGTCTCCCGTCTGTCCACCTCGTCATACACGTCCATTGCCAGCTCCTCAAACAAATGATTACTGAGCTGAAATTAAATTTGTGATATGTGAGAAATCAAACCAGAAATAGTTCTATGATATGCTTTGGTTACATTACATGCGTCTCTATGCATTATGTACAGTATGATATTACAATCAAAACCTGAATGACTAGAACACTTACAGACTGGAGTTTCTTCTTTGCTGCCTTTGCCAGTTCTGATAAATCTAAACTGCTATAGATGGAAAAAATAAATCTGCTTAGCCTCTGATTCAGAATGGGTGGGAAAATGGTCAAACCTCATTATGATCAAATACTTACATGTTCCTTATCCATCAAAAGAGAGCAATACAAAAAGAGAACATGCTTCATTTGAGTTCAAATGCCAGAACTACGCTATAATAAGACCAGAAATGTAGATTTTGCTCAGATATGCATTATTATAACAATGATTTTGTTGTTTTAACTATGCAACAACTGCTTTGGCCTATTTCCTCTCATGCTTGTTACAAAAAGCCACAGAACATGTCCTGGCAGGCCCAAGAGTTGCATTGCACGGTCAAAGAAACAGCTTATGGTTTCTTAATTATACACTGCTCAAAAAAATAAAGGGAACACTTAAACACATCCTAGATCTGAATGAAAGAAATAATCTTATTAAATACATTTTTCTTTA